>NC_139970.1:11293663-11893663 GCF_963993115.1 Abramis brama
CCAAAATATACAGTACTTTTTAAACACAAATGCTCGTCTTGCACTAGGGGAAAAACTCAGTCTCATTTTCTCCTCCAATTTCTAAACTGTCCAACATCGTTGTTTTACTTTTAGTTATTTAATTATTTATTTTTTGTAAATGGCGTTTGTCTTATTCTTTGCATGTTCACTATGTAAACACTAGGTCGGTATTTCCGCCTACGTTACGTGTGACCTTTCAAAGTGAGTACGTAATGAGTGGTGCATCACAGGTTAAAAGGTATATACAGTTTTATTTTTTAGAAAATGGCCGATGGTTTGTCTAGATAAGACTCTTATTCCTCAGCTTGGATCGTGTAGAGACTTTGAAGCTGCACTGAAACTGACATTTGGACCTTCAACCCGTTGGACCCCATTGAAGTCCCTATATGGAGAAAAAATTTCCTCAGAAAACTTAATTTCTTTTAGACTGAAGAAAGAAAGACATGAACATCTTGGATGACGTGGGGATGAGTAAATTATTAGGAAATTTTTATTCTGAAGTGAACTAATCCTTTAACAAATAATCAGATTTGGAAATGTGTATGAATGAGAAAGGTGATCATATGCAGGAAAAATACTTTTCTTTTAAAGTCTCTGATGCACAATTACCCAGTCTTGGCACTCTTTCTTCCACTTTCAGTCATGTTTTAAGTCGCCATTTCTTGAGACACTTTTCCGGCAGTAATAACATCGCCTGCAGTTCTCGTGCTCTTCTGTCGGACTTCGTGGAGCAGCTGACAAGTTAATATGAACTCCATACACAGGTATTCATTTACAGTGCCGCTATCATATGATTGCTTTGCATTTTATGTTAAAATAGTCCTCGTCTGTCTCTGAACAGACTGAAATGCAATTTTTCTAGCATAACATGCATGACATTTGATGGACCTTTACAATGAGAGTGTGCTTGATCTTTATTAGTTGCTCTAAAAGCACTTCAGTGAAGACATTGGCTGCATCCCAAATCGCACACTTCCCTACTATATAGTAGGCAAAAAACAGTGTGTGACAAAATAAGTATGTCTAAATTCACATTACTCATAAAAGAGTCAAAAAGTCCCCGGATGAGCTGCTGCTTCCAGTGAGATGTGTGCTTATGATGGACAGGAGAGGGTTTGTGAATGACAGTGAGGCGACACAACTGACACTGGTAATGACAACCATGGAGGATGTCGTGCATCTAGATTACATTCATACTACACACACTCATACTATACAGTAGAACATACTTTTTGGTGATCGTGAAGTAATTACTTATTCAAAATAAGTACCTACTCAAGAGAGTATGCGATTTGAGACGCAGCCAGCGACTCTGAGCCTCGATCAATTAACCCACATGCAGAAGCATCTGTTCTCAATGGACATCATTAACATGGAGGTTTGGGTTTGGCACCCACTGATCTCATTTGTGTGTGTGTGTGTGTGTAGATGGATGGATGGATGGACGGACGGACGGACGGACAGACAGACAGACAGACAGACAGACAGACAGACAGACAGATAGACAGATAGATAGATAGATAGATAGATAGATAGATAGATAGATAGACAAACAGATAGATAGATAGATAGATAGATAGACAGACAGACAGACAGACAGACAGACAGACAGACAGATAGAGACAGATAGATAGATAGATAGATAGATAGATAGACAAACAGATAGATAGATAGATAGACAGACAGACAGACAGACATATAGATAGATAGATAGATAGACAGACAGACAGACAGACAGACAGACAGACAGACAGACAGACAGACAGACAGACAGATAGATAGATAGATAGATAGATAGATAGACAAACAGATAGATAGATAGATAGATAGACAGACAGACATATAGACAGACAGACAGACAGACAGACAGACAGATAGATAGATAGATAGATAGATAGATAGATAGATAGATAGATAGATAGATCATTTACAAACATTTCAGTGGGCTTTTATTTAAATAACATTATATTAACACGAACTAAGAATGAACAATGCTTCTACAACATTTATTAATCTTAGTTAATGTTAATTTCAGCATTTAATAATACACTGTTAAAATCAAAGGTTGTATTTGTTAACATTAGTTAATGCACTGTGAACTAACATGAACAAACAATGAACAGCTGGATTTTTATTAACTAAAATTAACAAAGATTATTAAATACTGTAACAAATGTATTGTTAGTTCATGTTAGTTAATACATTAACTTGTGTTAACAAATGTATATTTTAGTACCATTTTGGGGTAAAAAATTACTCTAATCTCAGAACGCAAACTCTGATTCAACATCCACCAATGCAATTTTCTATATGTCATAATCATTTGTTACAAACAAACAAGTATTCATTACTTCAATGAGCTCATTGTTTCTGCCTTAAATTAATACATTGTTTAAATTAGGACATTATTAGCTAACTGTGCTTTGTATATTTACATTTCTGAAATACATAAATTAGACAGTTACCTCTGATAACAGTTACCTCTAAATTGTAATGTGGACTTATATTTATAATATATATTTCTGTAAAGCTGCTTTGAAACCATGTGTATTGTGAAAAGCGCTACACAAATAAATGTGAATTGAAATGTGAATTAATCTACTTGTAATTTAATATAAAGTTAAATTATAACACATTTAAAAATATGTGAATGTGTACTTTTTCACAAGGATTAGCTGATTTAAATGTACCTGTCCACTTTCTGTGAGCGACTGGTCAGTCCATTCAATATGTCTGTGACCTTTAGCCTCCACGACAGCCCCTCTCACCTGTACATGCATGTTAACTTACAGAGACGTCTCTCTAAATGCTCTTTAACTGCTCAGTTTCCACTCTCACAACATGTTAGCCACTCTTGAACCAATCAGCCGTGTGCAGATTTGCTCGCGCTCGGCGCCCTGCAGTCGCGTGGCTTGATTCCTGTGCCGTGTGAAGTGGGCTAAAGAGTTTTTGCATAGAGTGAAAGGGTTAACCCTTCACTTCAAGCCCAGCTACTGGCTTTGTCACTCTGTTCTTTATGTGGATAATTAAGTCACTTTAAAGCGATCTTTTGTTTCTTTTCTGAGGTGTGTAATGAGAGAGATCGCTTCAACACGCACCCAATCAGAAACAGCTAATCTGACCATATTGTTTGACAAGTGTGTTCCTTACTGCTCTCTGCCACAGGAGATGTAATCTAAAACAATTATGACAATTCCTCAGAACAGTATGGTGCGGGTAAGTAGTTTGTTTTCCACCTTCGTCAGGTTACATTCAATGGCCTCTCGAACGCCATCGTCTAGAATGGGAGTCTCAAGAGTTAGAGGGTTGTTAGCCGAAGTTTACCCGAGCTGAGAAGCAATTTCTTGGCTGAGCTAAGCGGCAAATCGCCATTCCTTCAGATGTTGTTTTAATAGCAAAACATTTATTAGGAACCTTAACTTATTCTGATGTTCTGCTCATCTTATTTCTGTTTTCTCACACATCAGTGTTTCGTAACTGGTTTAGACACAGATTTTAAATTAGACGTGGTGACAGCACAAAAACTAGGAACAAAAATAAAATGTTATTAAAACCACCGGATGAATGTCGAAAACAAAAGACAGGGGCGTCTTCTTTTTTAAAGTTAAATAGGCTTTCATTAGTTAGTTTAGTTTATAGCGTCAGCAGTAATGCACCGAAAGCTGGTCTGCCAACCGGCAATGAATTAAAAAGAAGAGGAAGAAGAAATAATTTGGCTTCATTTTTCAGGACTTGTGCGTCACACTTGTAGCCTGGAAATCCAGACCTAAATCTGAAAGATTAATGGTCTGGCATCGACTAATGAAACTCGGCCTGCTCGAGGGGCGGCACCAAGCATGCAATTGAAAATCTCGCTGCACGCAATTGGATAACACTACGACCAATCACAACAAGCCCCATACGCTTAGCTACCAGCTAACTGGTAGAGTAGACTCTTGCCGTATCCGGTCAGCAAAACAGCAAAAACGTCCTTCTTGCAAAGGATCGATTCGAGCGCCGTCTTCTGTTCCTCTTTTAGCCAAGTCTAACTCGTTTATTGTAGCGGCCAAAGCCATTTCAAACAACTGGTGTTCATCCATAGCCATCTTGCAATGTTTACTAATGACTTCGACGTCACAGCGCTGTCGTCATCTTTAGCTCGCCTCTGGCCCGCCTATATCAGATAACCCGATGTGATTGGTGCAGCTCGGATACAAGGGCATATTTAATGAGCATCATTACTCGACGCCAGAGTAAACAGAGTATATTTTAGTGTTATTTTATACTACCATGCAGTAATTTTGTCAAAATTAAGTTGACTGATATTTGTTATTAGACCATGATCTGTCCCATGTCAGAGGAATTTGCCGAAAATCAAACAATTGGTTTCAATCAAACAAACCATTGAAGTGATTTATCTCAAATCCAGTTTTGAAGTATTTACCGTATTTTGCCTCGTAGGGCTGTACAGTAGATGTAAGGGCGGTTTTGTAGGGTACTATGTAAGGGTATAGGTCTACCACCTGTGATATCACAGCTCAGGAGGGTTGATCAGCCAATCAGTGTTGTCAATACATTTTCCTGAGGCTCTAGAGTGATCAAGCACATGACTAACCACAACTCTCCTGATTGGCTACTAAAAACTCTGCCAGCATTTAATGCTGCACGTTATTATTGTTTCTCTCTGTTGTCCGTGACCCTTTCAGAATAGAGCCACTCATCTACGCCATCCTCTGTTTTCTTATCACAAGTCCTGAAAAGTCCCTCACATTGGAGGATTTTTCGGCCCACTCTTTAGATGAGTCTTTCCTCTAATGAAGCTCAGATCTGACAGATGACATCTAACAAGACCTGAAATATCACACACACACACACACGAAGTGGACCCAAGGTTGTAGAGAACCGCTGCCAACCAGGGCCAAATCCAGCTCCCTGTCGAGCTCTTAAACTTTATCACTCCTGGTATTTGTCCTCAATGGCAAATTAACAGCCTTCGCCCTACGCTTGGATTTCCTTTCAGGAGACAGAGCTTAAATTCTTTCTAACTACCCTGAATTTACTACTTTTCTGCTGTTCACAGGACAGAATGAATGCCGGGACTAAAGTAGAGGAGATAAAAATTTATGGTATCTTGCAATTTAATGGTTGAAAAGATGCAATTTGAAAGATCATAAATTGTGAAGGAGTGCATGCTCCATTGAGCTTGATTCAGTGCTTGCTGTTAGAAGTTGATTTGCGAGTGTCTGCAGAGTGTGATTAACGACCCGATGAGCCCGAGCGCCGCTAACCACGTTACCACTAATGCTGCTCATTAGAATAAATAAAATAAATTGACTGCAGCTCTATGAAAACTCTGTAATGGTTAAAAATCAAAGAGCATCACCCGCCAGCACGGATTTAGCTCCTGAGCGCCCGTCAGCACCTCCGTCACATCTACGGTGACAAGCCCGAGAGGGTGGGGGGGATGTAGGGACCCGGACGGGGAAATACGGCTGGAGAGAAGGAGAGAGGATTGTTTCATTGACTGGTAATTGCATGTCAGGAACCTTTTTTGCTTTGAAAACCATTGAGTTGTAATGCATAAAATTGCATTTCAAGCTGATAAACACTTGGTAGAAGGAGTTGGTGTGCAGATTACACTTGTTGCTTTTGCGTTTTTGCGTGTCGGTAATAGTGTGTGCACTCTGAGCTTTAGCCATCTCTGCTGTCACTCCTTTGCACGGAGAAAGGCCCCTGGAGCTGGATCGCTTCAGACGGGATCGTTCGGGGTGATGCACGGGTCTTTGCTCCTGCTATACTCTGGCCGCTCACAGTAAACATGGAGATTATTAAAAGAGATGTGAAAAAACACTGTGGACCCAAGCTGGTTTAGCTTGATGAAAGGTTGTGAGGAATATTTAGCTTCGACTCTGAAAAGACCTTGACCCTGCGTCCCAATGTTCGTACTGTCCATCCTAAATAGTATGTGAGATTAGAATAAGTGTGTCCCAAAGAATAGTATGTTGAAAAGAGAATGTCAAAAGTCCCCGGATGGTCTACTATTCCCGGTAGATTTTCGAAGTGTGGATGCATGCTCACAATAAAGGCTAATATTGTCGACAACCCATTGCGCTTTGGAGGAGGATTCGGTTCAGAACTACAAACACAAATATAAAGTGGTAAAAAACTACAAACATGGCAGATGTGTGAGTCCAACTCTTAAGTAGAGAGGTTTAGATAAAGGGTTTTGAGTGACTAATAATCAACATTTAACCTAATAAATTGTTTTTTAGTTAATGTTATCCGTGTTATATTTCATTTGCAACAACAATGTGAACTTTTATAAATATCCGTTTGACCATTAACTTTTAAATGTATCTTTATGCAAAAAATATGAGGAGAGTCTCCGTATGAAAGACCCACGACTGGCAGATCAACGTGCTATACGAAATTGAATTAAATGAAATGTTGGAGGATGTTAACTGTGACAAGATGATTGACAGGCCAGTTTACATGACAGGATGCGCGTATGCGACAGAGCGTCCGTTAAAAGGCGTAATTTGATGACGTGATAGTACTACTGTATGTCCCAAAGCTTGCCTATACTCTTCTGCTACACACTCAAAAGTATGTCGTTTTTCTTCATAAAATGATTCAATACTTTTAGGGTTTAGCATAAGTATTGGGACGCAGCATATGTCTGAGCCTTGGCCCCAGTCTCTCACCTTTTCTTTCTCTCTTTGTCTCTAGCGGCTTTATTGGCATAGTAAAAGGAAGCCTTACATCAGTAATATCGTATGTATACACAATTATACACACATATAGATTATTTAAAAAGACAATAGTAGAACTGAAACTCCATCTCTGTCTTTCTCCAAGTTTATAATAATAAATGTGCCTGTTCTTTTGTGCTCTGAGGTAATTGATTTGCCTGATGAATTTCCCAACACATTATTAAAATCAATAACCAATAAGTCGTTTTATGCTGTACACTTATTTGAACCAGTGAAAATGACTTTTTGATTTTTCTTCATTGGGCCAGTTTCGGTGACAGTGAGGTCATAGGTCACGCAGAACCGGATAGTTTCCTAATCATGGATTCACATTATGGAGCATGATGGCGTTCTCTGGAAAAGCGTTGGGATTGCTCAGACAGCACTATAGACATCGTTGATGGATCTTCCTATTTACGTATTTATCACAGTTAAGAGGTGACATGTTATTTAAAGCATTCTTAGCTGTCGTAAAAATAACTAATGCACAGTTTATCACGGCAGAATCAGCAATATGATTCAAAGACTGCAATGTTCAATATACTATTACTAATTACTAATATTTCCTAAACACAATGGTCTGGTTTCACAGACAGCTTGAGTGTGTCCACACAAATGACAGAACCACAGAAAACCTGGCTTATTTCTAAGGTAGCCTATATATATATATATATATATATATGTGTGTGTGTGTGTATGTATATGTATGTATGCGCGTGACGTCGGTCACACCCACTGAGTGGCAAAAAGACTGAGTGGCAGCATTTGTTTTCAGCGTGAATGCCGCAAAAACACACAAAACGTTACCTATATTGTATTTATATAAAGCGTTCACAGGCAAATGTGCTTTATGTATTTCCCCGGCGTCTAAATCAGGGACATATAAATGTCAGGAAACACGATTCCCGGCTGCATGTCAATATCCATGGATCACTGGATCTTTGATAAGTTGTAAGTAAACACTATATCAAATCCAACCTTTATGTGTGTGTGTGTGTGTGTGTGTGTGTGTGTGTGTGTGTGTGTGATGGGTTCCCTACAGTGTTGATCCTCCCTGTTGTTTCCTTTTCCCTTCTTTAAAAATAAAATCCTGTGGCTGAACCACAACATTTATGGCAAATTCCATGAGAGAATTTGAGGATACCCTGAAGTAATTAAAGAGGAATTCATTTCAAATTTATGTTTTGTCCCTTTGAGGATTTCCCAGGATAGTTCCTTTCAGACGGAGAACAATGTGCTCAATGACTCGATTATGTTTGTTTGTATTTATTATGTTCGCAGCGCTGTAAATAAGCCGTGTTCATCTGTTGCCAGCCTCAAACTTCATATCTGAGCGCTGCCGAATGACAGGGTCAGACAGACGCTGACACACACCGAAGTGTGTTTCATACTGCGCTAAATTCTGTGGCATTTGCACACGAGGAAACAATGGCGAGTGAAAACAAGGCGATAGTTAATTCAGAGGTTTTCAGAGCTCATTCACACACATTTGTTATCAGAGGAGAGCTTCAGGTTTACCGTGTGTGTAAATGGCAATCATGCAGTGCAATGCATCTGAATGGTGTTTTGTTTTACAGAACAATCCAAATCCAAAAGGAGCATGTCACAATGTAATCATTTATTTTATTGATCTATTTTGTTTCTTTTTGGGAGGTGAGGCGGTACATGGTAGAATGTGTTTTATGCTGCCGCTTTTGTACAAATCAGGTTAATATTTAACTGACCTGGTTATGCAGAGACTGAACCATTAAATGGTTCTGGAAAGAAGAAGAAAAAAAATCACACTAAACTAAAAACTCCCAGCTTGACACACTTTGACTTTTCCTCCAACACTCATTGTAGTGTTGAAGGATTCTATTACTTTCCAAAGACTAAGCCTTTGTCATTGACTCTCATGTAATTTCAAACCCATTTGATTTTATGTCTTATGCGTAAAGGAGCTACTCTTTTCCATGCAGTGAATGTGGACACTGATATTTACTGTCATGCTCCAAAAAATGACATAAAAGTATCATAAAAGTTGTCCATTCCACTCGTATTCTGGGGCCACAAAATAGCTTTGGGTAACACTTTATTTTAAGCTGACGTAGTTGCACGTTACTACATGTACTTACTATAGTAATAGCAGTAAAAAAAATATAATTACAAGTAACTAAACCTAACCCTAACCCTAACCGTAACTCTATAGTAAGTAGCCTACATGTTTTTAATTAATATTACTCAGTACTTATTTAAGTACAATGTAACTACATCACTTTAAAATAAAGTGTAACCTAGCTTTGTATGAGGAACACAGTGAAATTTTTGTAATTTCCCCTGAAAATCTTCACCTCAACAAAAACGCTCATATCTCAAATTCTCTCATTCATAATCTCGACATTTGTCGTCGATGATGTTGAATGCCATTCAGCACGCTGGTCTCTTTTGCAATGAAATTTGCCCCACCCTTTGAAGTTCATGCAAAACACTTTTTCTCCTGCAAAAACACAGATTTTAACAGCCTGATAACATTGACAAGTTGATAACTGTCATTAAAGTGCAATGCAGTCCTACTTGCATTTAATATAATTTTTTTTTAATTATTATTATGTTAAAGTGTACACTTGGCAGATATAAATGTTTCTCAACATTTTTAAGATTATCTGAGCAAAAGTCATAGAGCCTTGCATCAGCTCAAACCCTCTTTTGCCGTTAAAAAACTACCATCAGGATTTACTAAAGACACGCAGTGAAAAACTAGCGCTGAAAAGGCGTGGACAGGGTTATTTTTGCGGCTGACCTTGTTGCATTTGCTTTTGTAAGAGTTTACCTTTCAGACACAAAATGTATGGTAGGAAGGAAATTTAAATGAATCATGCAAGGTGATTTACTAAGGTTTGCGCTCGTATATTTACTGGAGCTTGCGCCATTATTTACCGCCCAAATAAGCATGTCTTAAACCTGATGCTAATTTGCGCTGATCATGGTAGATTGCGTTGGTCATCATGGAAATGATCCGGCTGTGTCTGTTCTTCATTTGAGTGTCGTCAGTGGATCACGCGCTGAACTTTCCTTGACCAACCTTGGCCGTTGGTCTTCAGTGCAACACTGCGCGTTCACGACACTATATTAGCGCCGCAGTTCATTCCGACTCACCCAGGAAAAGCACACAATCAAGATTAATTAAAATGCGACATGCGACATGAAATAGGCCTACAACACCTAGACATCCCCTAAAAGTATCGGTGTACTTTCTTCACCGAGTTGAATACCTCCAGACCGGAACTCCGGGTGTCAGGCCCTGTTTACACCTGGTATTAAGATGCGTTTTGGTCGTTCGGATCACAAGTAGATGAGGGAGACTCATTCCCGTTCACACCTGGTGTTTTAATCCGTCTCTTTTGTCCACTTTCAATCACTCCTGTAAGACAAAGTTTAAACCCCGTCTGTCTAGAGCTCTTCTCATAATGTTCACTCATTAGATCAGCAGACGGAGAGAAGACGGTGTTTTGTGGCTGTTTGAACACATTCAACCTCATGAGTGTTTACACTACGAAAGCAATCCGGTCGAATGTGTTTTCGACTACCTCTGGAAGTGGTTGAAAGTGGACAAACTTGAGACATTTTACACCCCGTTTACTCCTGTATTTAGCGTCGTCCACTTGTGATCCGATCGACCAAAATGCATCATAATACCAGGAGTAAACAGGGCCTCAGAGAATCACAGTTGACAGATGTGAACACGATAACTTCTAGTTTTGACGAACACAGCAGATATTGCTAATAGAGTCTCATGAATGCTCAGTGGTACACAGACGACCAATGGCCAAGGTCAGGATTTTCATTAAATTTCTGTTTATTTTTTAGCAAACCCTACCGTATACCCCCAGAACACTTTGAATAAACGCCACGTGTTGCATGAGATCATTCTGTGACACTTTTCTCTTAATCAATGCGTCTGTCTGAAGCTATTTATTTTAGTTGATGAAGTTTTAAATATGGATATTTTTCACACACGAACGCATCGCTTCGCTTCAGAAGGCCTTTATTAACCCACAGGAGCCGTGTGGAGAACTTTTATGATGGAGAGATGCACTTTTATGATGGAGAGATGCACTTTTATGATGGAGAGATGCACTTTTATGATGGATAGATGCACTTTTATGATGGAGAGATGCACTTTTATGATGGACAGATGCACTTTTATGATGGACAGATGCACTTTTATGATGGAGAGATGCACTTTTATGATGGAGAGATGCACTTTTATGATGGACAGATGCACTTTTATGATGGAGAGATGCACTTTTATGATGGAGAGATGCACTTTTATGATGGACAGATGCACTTTTATGATGGATAGATGCACTTTTATGATGGAGAGATGCACTTTTATTATGGATAGATGCACTTTTATGATGGATAGATGCACTTTTATGGACTTCAAAACAGAAACGGCCATGCACTGCCATTATAAAGCTTGGAAGAGCCAGGACATTTTTTAATATAACTCAGATTTTATTCGTCTGAAAGAAGAAAGACCTAGGATGACTTAAATGGAGACGACGGAGACAATGGAGACGGTTGGATTGTACACCCCCCACCGAGCCCCCCCCCCCCCCCCACCGAGCCCCCCCCCCCCCCCGCGGGGTGGGCGTGGCCTAAATGTGCTCTGTCTCAATACCCTGTAAACAACACGTGTGGCATGAGATTTTTCCACGATAATGTCCGACTTGTGCGCCGGCGGTTATAGGCCACGGCTTCGACCTCACAAGCCCGTTTAGCAGTTTTCGTATCGTCCATCACTTTCTCGTCATCGGTTAACCCGTGCCACGTTTGTTTGAGCAGGTAATTGAGTGTGGGTTTCTCCTTTGTGTGTTCTCTCCAGCAGACCCGGGTCAGAGAAACCTCAGGTTTAGCACAGAGGCTCGTGGGGGTGGACGGGTTGAGAGCGGCCTCTCTTCTAATCGCACCTCGCTCCAAACTTTAACCAACACTCTCCTCATCACAGTGAAGTGGCAGGTCAGCGGTGCTGTGAATAGACCTCATCAGCGAGGGCCAGAGATCAAATCCTCACATTACTCGAAGCACAGTCACCTCTACGACCCCGCCAATATCACACGCCTAACGCAATTATTTGCAATCAGCAAATGTGTGATTCATTATAAAAGATTTCTTACCCCGATATAATTTGCTATTGTTCGCAGGGGGAAAAAGCCACACAAAGGGCCTTTTTAAGTGTTATTGTAGAGAGCAGAGCCCTTTGTTTAAGACACTTTCATATTGCGGCAGTTAAAGTCTGATTAAAGTCTGAAATGGAGAGATGAAAATGAGCCCGTGTAATGTAGCGAGTCTTGCTGGGAAGGAAATGGCTGGTGTTCTCGTACACATTCTCTATTGAACTGATTTGTAAATAGACTTTTTGACTAAAATCCTACAATTTCTGTGTCACTTTTCCTGCCGGTATACTTTTCTCCTGATTGAAGGCGAGAGAACTGCTGGGATATAATCAGACAAACGTGTTTACCGGAAAGTTTGCCTCCGTGTTGGAGAGACTTGGGAACATGCTGTATTATATTTAGGAACATAAATACCAAACTCTGAGACGGTTGCTTCCAAACCTGTAATATTAAATTTTCTTTATCACCGAACCCTTTTATTTAAGTGTTTCCTTAAAATGTTTCTGGAATTACTTGATATTTGTCTGAAGCATTTGAATGTTGGAGTCACGTGCGATTTGTCCTTAGCATTTGCTTTGGCATTTGAAATCAGTGCAAAGTAACAAACGGTTCAAAGAAATGCAAACTTCCTGCGTGACTAAACGTGTAAATTTAATGATGTGCGGACAGACTAATGTGTGTCTCGGACATGTAAGATTAGCAGGGGTTAAACATTTCTGTTGTTGTTGTGCGTTTAAGTTAGAAACTCTGTCGTTCTAGTTTTACTGGTGTGGCTCATTAACGAGGAACAAATATCTTTCTCATTTGCATATTTCTCAACCTCTATCCATAGTTTTTTCTTTCAAACCTGCAGATATCTTCTGCATATCTCTACCTTCCAGACTGTAATGCAATTATGCACACTTTTCAAGAAACTGCTTAATGCGAGGCAATTAAGACTGGAGAAAAAAAAGAAAACGTGTTCATTTCAAGTTTTAAGGGAACTGCTGTGTCCCAGTCTCTATCATATACGGTTATCATTTAGTAATTTGCTTTTCTATAGCAGAAAGAATGGCTTCAAACTTTTGTTTTGTTGCATCATCGTCATGTTTGAAAAATGTGCCTCCATCTACATTATTGCAATTAAAACTCCAAAAACGTACATGCATCACTGAAAAAAAAAAAAACACCAGTAAAAAAAAACAGTAAAACACCAACCCCTTTTATTCCTTTTCACATAAATTTTGATTACAGGGTCAGATTATCGATCAATAAAGACTTATTTCATACTATTCCTTTTACAATACTGTGTTGTGACCGTAAACCGATTTTACCATAGTGCACCATTTGTAAAATAATACATTTTGACGTTTAAATCACATAATCAGCTCCATATGAATCGCTTTTCTACTGTAGTGAACTTGCTGACATGGTACAGCACTGTTGAGTAGAAACAAGCCAAAATGTCATGGTTGCTTCAGCAAATGCGTTTTTATTTCAGGTTTGCTTTTGTTAAAGGGGTCATGACATGATCAATCAAATTTTCCTTGATCTTTTGACATATAAGAGGTCTTTGTACCATTAAACATCCTACAAGTTTCATAGTTTAAAACATCCTCCTCATTGTAAACAAAGCATTTATTTAATCAAGCTCCAAAAACGTCTCGTTTTGATATTGCGGGATCTGTGACGTCACACTGGCAAATATATTTGCATATGTCCGCCTCCAGAGCAACACGCTGACAAATACATCATCACACTATAGGCCCCGCCCACAGGTACCATAGGCCCCGCCCACTGGTGTTCAGTCACTTAACGCCTGACATTTGTCTTCACTGCATGTGAGTGCCGCGTCAAAAGCAAACAGAAGCCATTATAATCACTGACGCTGTCTACACTGGACACAGTGTACAGATGCACGTTCATTTTACTCCATGCGCTTGAGTCTGCTGACAAGAGGACAAAAAGTTTACTTTCGTCAAGTTTAAACATCTCATTCGTGTGTCTGTACAGACTTCAGAAGGATCCCAGCATCAGGAACAAGTGGAAGGTTTACTTTAACGGCGTCTCGGATCGCATTGAAGGATTGTATGTTTGCAGCAAGGCACAGTGAAATGGAAAGAACTTTTGTTGAGATGAAGCAGCTGTATGGATGGTTTTATATGGATAATGTTTTCAAAACACTTACTCTTGTGCTATAGTGAGTGGGCATTGATACTGTGTCCTATGCAATGACGTTAGCCAATCATAATCAGTGGCCAATTACTGACAAGCCTTAAAGGAGTCACGCTTTAAAAACGTATCATTTCAGAGGGTACGAATGAAGGTTGAAAATAATTGTTTTTCCACATGTACGTTTATTAGCTTTTTGTGCAAAAATCTTTATTAACATTAGAGGTGAACCTCAAGGAACATATTTTAAAAAATACAAAATCCACATCATGCCTTTAACTGTAAAGCCTTTAACTGTAAAAAAAAAAGTTGTTTCAATCTATAAAAGTAAGTGTTTGTGCTGCCTTCAAATTTTAAGTTTAGTCAACTCAAATATACAAGTTGTCACTTAATACAACTTCACATTTCAAGTTGACTCACTTTTAGTGCCACTTGACATTTTACTTTGAAAGAGCCACAAAACGTGAAAAAAAGTGATGTAATAATGTACAGAAATAATAAACGTGTTGTTTTTACTGTATGTTTTGATCAAATAAATGCAGCCTTGATATGCATAAGAGATGTCTTACAAAAACATTTAAAAATTTTACCGAACCCTAACCTTTTATGTCCATATTAAGTTGCTGCCTTACATTTTTTAAGTACAATCAACTTGGAAGTTCAAGTTATATCAACTTAAATTACATTAAACTGACTTAAAAAAAAGAGTTGAAACTTTTTACAAAAACTTTTTACTTAACTTATTTTGTCGAGTTAAAGCAATGTAAAAACATGTTTTACTTATTGGTCACATCATTTTTTACACTGTACATTCTCTTTGCATGTATTTTCTTTTATATTTATATTTTAGATATTATTTTATTTCTGTAATTTTAAAAGTATGCTAAAGTCTACTTTTTCAGCATTTACTGACTCTCGTGTCATTCCATATGGGGCAACTTAAAGTGAAACACAAACAGAGATTTATACTATAATGTTTTTTGTTTTTTTTGTATGTGTGTGCAATATGTCTATTTATGTGTACAAAAATATGTGTATTCTGTGTGTATGTGCATAATATGCGTGTTGAATGTTGCTGTACAGTCTGTGAAAACAAATTTCCTCTATCAAGGACAATAAATAATGAATCTGAATCTGGGATTCCAGAAGAATATCCAAGCTCTTTTCTACACAACGAAAGTGAATAGCGACTGGGCCTGTCAAGCTCCAAAATGACAAAACAATACCATGAAATGATCATAAAACCAGCTCATATGCCATCTGAAATCACATGATAACTTTGTGTGAGGAAAAGACATCGAGATACATCGAGTCAGGTTTATAAAAACATTACAGTCAGTGAATTATTTTAATATTTATAACATATTTGTGGGGTGAATATCCCAAATGAAACTCACTATTAGGATCCCTCATTGCTGCACTAGTACAGTAAACGGCGCACATCTCCAGTCGTTTAGGGCGGCTTTGATCATTTCACTGGCTGACAGAGAGCAGTTTCCCACTCAAGGGTGCAACATTTATAAATAACATTTTGGATAACAGGAACACGACACTGATGGCAGCTAAACAGCGAGTGTTTACCCAGAGATCAACGCCCAGAGGAGCCAAAGCAGCAGTGGGTCTCATTTAAACAAGTCTGAGACAGCAAGCAAATAAATAAGGCCTGCAGCTCTCTTGCCCTTTAATGTATTCAATTAATCCAGTCCCTCTGGAGACAAGAAACACACACACACACACACACTGCTGCAGGCGATATGATGAGGATCTGAATGCTCTGAATACACTCCATCTTAAACCCTCACTGGAAATTTCTCTCAACAGGTTTCTCCTAATTAACCCTCCCAAAAGGAGATGCGCTCCTATACGCAGACGGGAAAATATCAAATTCAAACACATTCAATGAAACTTTCGGGGAATGGCAGGGAGAGAAATGAAAGAAAGTTGTTGTGGAGGTTTCATTCATCTGGCTGGAAGGCAAAAGAACAGGTATACAATATAGTCCCTGTGCATGAGAAAGAAAAAAAAACATAATTACACAGCTGGATGTGACATCGCTTCAAATGTCACGGAAATACAACTTTGCTGGAGGATGGCATGAAGATAAACGACAAACGTATAAACTTCATGACTATGTTTCTGGCCCCCTGATGTCACTCTCTCGAAAAAGAGCTAAAATAATATAAATCTTACAGTCATAAGCGGCAGGTGAACTCAGACATGAGATGGCTGGTGCAATTATGAGAAATATGTCTGTGACAGAATTAATCTAGTGTCCCTTTGTACTTCCAGCTAATTTTCCATGCAGCCCCATTGTGTTTCAAAACCCCACTGAATTTGTATCTATTAAAATGAATCTCTTATTACAGTGCCTACATGCCTCTCCTCTGCCCTCACATTTTTTTCCATAACAAATCAACTTAATCAAGCTCATTAACTGTCATTATTAGACATTTATTGTTATCTTTCCATGAGCTCTCTTGACAGGCGGTTCCCTCCCACACACACGTCCCCGCAACACTGCGGGCACCGCTGGGCCCTGACACACACACACTTCTTTGTCTTCGCTGAAACACACACACACACAGGCGTTTTTGCTTCAGGTAGCTGCACGACACCATCATCTGTAGCGCTGCATGAATCTTCACGTCATGCACACAGACATGATGAAAATATCAATAATATGATAAAAGGAAACTTTATTGCTCAGAGTCAGAGCTTGCTTTTCAGCGCTCAGGAGAGTTAATTGAGTTCTCAGTCATGCATATGGCAGACGCGTTTATCCAAAGACATTTAGAACTTCATGCATTTCCAGCATCTTAACATTGGCATTGCTAGCATCAGTGTTGGGGAAAGTTCATTTGAAAAGTAATGCATACTCTCTTAAAAAGTAACTAATTGCGATACTTTTTGGAAGTATTACTTTTTAAGGAAAGTAATGCGTTACATTACGTTACTTTTTCTCAACTGGGCTGGGCTTGTTTCTTTAAAAAGAAGAAGTGTAATTTATTATTATTTTGCATGTGCACTATAGAGTTCTTTGAATATTAAAATATTTTTTTTAAAACTGTACTTGCAGATAATATAATATTAAATATGAGGATTAATAAAATGCCACTTACTGTAAGTGTACTTAGACTATATGTAAGTACACTTTTAAAAGGCGCACTTTTTAATAATGGCAAATTTACATTTATGCATTTTTTGGCAGACGCTTTTATCCAAAGCGACTTACATCACATTTCAAGGTACACATTTACATTCTTATCAGTTCTTGCTTTCCCTGGGAACCGAACCCATGACCTTAGCGTTCTTAGACGTTCTACTGTTTGAGCTACAGGAAAGCTAAATTAAAACTTTAACAATATTTTGTCGTGCTTTAAAGAAGTATACTTATTTTTATGTGTTGACAAACATTTGAAATGTACTATATCGCAACTTCAGGATTACAAATGTGTATTTACAAACATATATTTATAAGTCTCAATAGAAATAACATTGAAGTGTATTTTAGTTAGTGGAAATGCTGTTTGCATTTATTATGAATTTAAACTAAAATAATTTTCATTTAATTGTAATTAACATGCAATTAAGTGCCCAAAGGAATTACATTTAGTTCACACTAAGTATAGTATATCCATACTCTTTTTAAAAGTATGCTAAAGTGCCAAAAGACTTGCATTACTTTTTTAAAATTATTATTATTATTATTATTTTATTTTATTGAATTCATTCTTTGGGAATCAAACCCATGTTCAACTGTTTGAGATATACAAGAACGCTACTTTTCTCTGGAAGTTGCTCTTTTAAGGTTCAGGATAATTAATGGTTTTCTCAACTCTGGTGTTTATCTTAAAAAATCTTTAGGAGAAATAAAAACAGACACAAATGTTGTCAGACATTAGAGGCCTATAAAATGTTGTCATGCAAAAATGTTTGAGCTCACATTGAAAATCTTGATTGCAGAATTTGTAATATTGGCAAATCAGAGTCTGAAACATTGTTGGGATCTCTTTTGTAATTCTAGATCAGACACATGTGAGATTTTATTTTTTCCTCTCAGAACAGAAACAGAATATTTAAGAAAAAAATTCTCAATTGGTCTGGCAACAGATTCACATTCTTATTGGCTGAGGATGTGATTCAATGCCAGAGTACAGAGAAGTTGGTGAAGTTGTATATAACAAGGACTCTTCTTGACAGATTACAGCTTTCTTCCTCCCCCCCCCCCCCCCCCCCCCCCCCACCCCCCCCCCACCCCCCACACACACACATCCAGAGCCCTGAACAGCCTGCTAATTAGAGTCATCTCTACTGTTGTGAGCAATTTAGTGTGACTGATTATTGCTGACACCACTAGCATCTACCAGACCAAGACAGAGTACATGTGAGTGTGTGACATAATTGTAAAAAAAAAAATGAAATTAAGAAGCTGCCTACACTGTTAAAAATGTCCACCTAAAGTATTTCAACTTAAAAACTTAAGTTCAGTTGCTGCCTTAAATGTTTAAGTAGAATCAACTTGGTTGAACAAGTCATGTCAACTTACAGGAAATTATATTAAAAATCGTGTTGAATCTCGTATAACTTATAAAAAAAGTTTAAATTGCTTAAATTATTTGAATGTATTTTTTATGTCAAATCATAAGTTGCGATGACTTGCTGATCATATAATTTTTTACAGTGAAATAATTTTGTAATTACACATTCGTAATGATGAGGTTGCAATTTAGTAAAATATTAACTTTAAATGTGATATCAAATAACGTTAAAAGTTATAATGAAGTTCTTTAGATGTGCTTTAAAGTTGTTAGTCAACATAAAAATAAGAGTGCTTCTTTAAAGCACTACAAAAGATTGTTAAAACATGATTTAAAATATAGTTTAAAGTAAAACTTTTAATTTGACTACAAAGTGCACTTTTTAAAAATGTACCTTGTGTTAAGAAGCAGTCATGGAAGTGGCCTTTATTCATTAACATATGATTTACAAGTACAGTTTTATATCCTCTTCAATTTATATATTCAATATTACTACAATTAAGCACACTTCTTTTTCACAAGGGAATGTAAATTATTCCTTTAACTAAACAGCTGTCTTGTTTTCAGTTTTTTTTTACTAGTCGTCAGTGATTACTGATGTATCTGTTTATTCGGTTATTGTAGATGAGAGAAATATAGTCCTCAAGGGCTAATTAAAAGTACTAAAATGGAAAGTTTGCAGGAAAGTGGCGTGGGACGCATGGCTGATTTGTGTTTTATCACGAGGTCATAATTCACTGCTGTATTCCTGGAGTCGAACACATTCATCACCCCTCAACACAAAACAGAGCCAGCATACGCATGCATATACACACCCCCGCAACAATCTATCTTACCACCGCAAATTAATGCACATCGCAGCACGTTATGCCTCATTTTTGTCATTTTCTAGTCCGCTGAATGTTTTGTACTTTTGTGAAAGTCCTGGAGTCTTTGACAGGTAATTCACACATTAGAGGGCCAGACTCGGAGGGTTTGTGTGGGCTGTTGAAATGAAGCTAATCATGCCTTTATTTCTGGAGAAAGTGAGTGAAGACAGGGTCGTTCTCATCTGTTCTTCATGGCTTTCAGTGCATACTCAACATCAACAAAGATCTCTAATCACAGACATAATACTGCATTGACCCTTTTTCATTTATGAGTGAATCATTTCAATGTAAAGCAGGACTTGATTTTATCTATCAGGAATTGATTGGCCAGTGAAAAGTGGGCGTTGCATAACATAAGACGTGTTGGTCTCTGTGCGTTTGCTGTTGATTGTTTCCCAAGTATCTCATCGTATCCTAATGGAAATGCTATTTATGTTTCATAGCTTTTATTGCCGTAATACCTTTATTAAATTAAGGGGAGAGTTCACACAAAAATGATTTACTCGCACTCAAGTTGTTCCAAACCTGTATGAGGTTTTCTTTCTTCTGCTGAACACAAAAGAAGATATTTAGAAGAATATTGGTAACCAAACTGTTGATGGAGCCCATTGATTTCCATTGGGGAAAAAATACTATGGAACGCAATGGGGTCCAATCAACGGTTGGGTTATTGACATTCTTCAAAATATCTTCTTTTGTGTTCAGCAGAAGAAAGAAATTCATGCAGGTTTGAAACAACATGAGGGTGAGTCAATGATGACAGAATTTCATTTTTGGGTGAACTATCCATTTAACGCCCGCTGTCATTATATCACTGCGTTAACTTTTTAGCAAGGCTGCATTACTTATAATAGTAGGCTAAAACAATGCTAAATAGCTAATTGGCTAATATTAACTAAGTCAAAAAAAGTTAACAATTTTGAATAAATTCCAATCATGCGCTTGAAGACCAAGAGCATGAATTAAGAAAGTAAATATGGTCCATTTTCATATTCAACAGTTAGTCTGAAAATACTCTGGATCTTTTATTTGTGAAAACAGCCTTGATTTTTTTACTTGTATTTAGCCATTTGCCAATTTTTTATTTATTTTACAAGGTATTATTCAAGGTATGCATTGTTTATCAGTCCATAAATTCTCTGAAAATTTAACACATGACCTTGGCATTGCTTTAGCACCATGTTTTACTATTTGAGCTACTGAGTTTGATTTTCGCAACAATCACATTGTTTTATTTTAATTGCCAAACTGAAATAAGAACGAGACCTTACACAGGGTCATGTTTACCACAACACTTCATGATAATTCCACATTCTTCCTGTTTGACTAACTCAAAGTTTCCTTTCAAATGTGCCTGAGTTTGATCTGAGACGCACTAAAAGTGTGATGGTGTGACAGACCAGCCTTATCTTCCCCATGAGAGGCCTTTGAACATCAACGCTAGTGTGTGTGTGTGTGTGTGTGTGTGTCTAAAGTAGCACAATTTAAGGATCATATTCTTTTCAGTGTGGAAGCAGTGGGCAGTTTCAGAATGAACTTGGTGATTAGGAGGAAAAGTATGACGCATTTATACAGCGAGTGTGTTTGATAATGAATAAAGATTCAAGCTTTAGAGCCAAATTTGAATTTTTTTTTGTGCGACCGTGGCTAATGTAGGCAGCGTTTAATCACCCTCAGTGACAGCAGCGAGTGCCTTCATTTAACCTTGAGTGAAGATCATGAATTCGAACGCTTTTAATTGGATACATCATTTAACTGAAGGAATGGAGCAAATTTCGTGCAATTCAAAGCGCTGTGATTGACAGGCAGGGGCAGTAAGGCCTGCTACAATTAAAGAATATCTGTACGCACTGCCCTTGTCACCACACACACGTGATAGCGCTCTGTTTGATCATCGAAACGCAGCAACATTACTAACCTTACCTTGTTTTGAAAGGAGCCAAGAGCTGAATGAGAACACAGGTGGAGGAGGGATCTCCAGACACTGACACACACTTGACATTTAAAAAGTCGTAGGGTACATTTACACGAAAACGATGTACTAAAAACGGAAACGTTTTTCCTAAGCTTTTTTCACACACAGACGACAACGTTGTCAAAATGATCCCCCCCGTTCACACGGATCAGCAAAATGATTAAAAACGCTGTATTATTCATGCCAGGCCAGTAGATGGCAATGTCACTTTGCTAAGAAACACTACGCGTCTATAGCCTGAACACGTAATACACATGCGTATGACCTCACCGTTTTCACAAATTTGTGTTTTTGTTTTTTACACAGAGGTGATTATAGTGTTGGTTTCAAAAACTTGCACTTTGAAACCTGATTACAAAAGTTTGTGTTTTCAGGGCCCCAAAACGGCGTTCTCATGTAAATGAACGGCCAAAACGTTAATTTTTTTTTATTGAAAAAGGTGTCGTGTAAACGGCCCCTTAGACCAGTGGTTCTTAACTGGTTTTGTTTCAGTACCAAGACTTTACACAGACATCATGTGACGACCCAACAAATCACCAAAACTTCTTATGATAAAGTAACTAAAAATTTCGTAAAAACATCAAAGATTGAAAATATTACCAAGAACAGTATAGGAATGGAAGCCATTTCCCCCTAGAGTAAAAATAATTAATAAATAATAAATAAATCTCAAAATTGCACATCTTGCAATGTGACTTTATATCTCACATATGAAACTTGTTCACAATTTGCGAACTGGGTTGGATGCCCACATCAATAAAAAAAAATTGTTAAAATAATTTGTATCTCTATATCTCACAATTTCACATTTTATCGTAAGTGCAACAATAAATATCAGTATTGTAATGAGGAGGCGCTGGACATCAAGCCCCACCCATTACATCCAGAGAGGAGGAGCTGCACATCAAGCTCCACCCAATACATCCAGAGAGGAGGAGCTGGATGTCAATCTCCACCCATTACACACAGAGAGGAGGAGCTGGATGTCAAGCTCCACCCATTACACCCAGAGAGGAGGAGCTGGATGTCAAGCTCCACCCATTACACACAGAGAGAAGGAGCTGGATGTCAAGCTCCACCCAATAAATTAATAGAGGAGGAGCTGGACGCCGAGATCCACCCATTGACTCTGCAGTGATCAGCCTCTCAATTTTCTCGTAATTGTAACAATAAATATTGATTATGTAATGTGATTTCAAATCTTGCAATTGGTTTTATTTTTTTCTCATAATTGCAACATTAGATCTCACAGTGTGACTTTATATCATTCATTGTGACTAAACCCATTTTTTATATAGTCTGGGTCATATTTTATTTCTAACTATTTATTTTATTGACATTTGTATTTATAGTTTTTTTTTAAACGGTTTTCAAGGATGAGGGCATCTCTTTAATTTGTCTAGCGTCTAACAATTGACAGATGAATTTGTGCCTAAATGTAGATTGATTGGATTGGACACATGGCCTTCAATGTCAAATGTAAAGTATATGGGAAGCATTTTCTCCTCCCTTCGAAAATTTCACTTATTTTTATGAATATTATGTGGTTTATTGCATTTAGTTATTCGCAATGTTTTCCCCTGCTGTCAAAACAGACCTGGGTCACAATCCGATGGTTAAAAATCACTAGGCTATTATTTAGCATCCTGATTTCACTCATAATTGAAATGTTTTTAAATCGTGAGCTTTTCCTAGAAGTCTGACTGTAATGACTTTGTCTTTCGCCCTTCCGCAGACAGTTGCCCCTGTGATAAGTCCAAAACTGTGTCAAGTGGCTGATGGTGAAATGTGTTTCCAGACACCTAATTGTTTTCTTGCCTCTGAGAGAGGAGAAATTAATGTGTGCGTGGCAGCCTGGTCCTCTGTGACAGAACCTAACCAGCCAGAGCATGTTTGGTTAAAGAATCAAGCTCCAGGGTGTAATTTGATATTTTGCAATTACATTTTTTTCCTGTGACAATTTTTAATGTATTATTTAAATTATTTTAGCTCTGGGATATATTAGGATTTTTTAAACAATGCATTACTTCTGGGATTTCGGGAGAATGCAGTTCAGACATTCACCCTGTTTTGTAGAAATTAACTTTTCTGTTTTCTGAAAGCAGAAGCATTAGTTACGTTGAATTAGAATCCTCAAATGTGTTTTATAGTAATCATACTTATTTCATCAAACTTAGAAAACAATTGAAGGGATAGTTCCCCCAAAAATGAAAATTCTGTCATCAGTTAATCACCTTCATGTCGTTATGTCGCACCTTCAAACCTGTAAGACTTTTGTTCGTCTTTGAAACACAAATGAAGATCTTTTAAATTATCTTAAGAGAGATTTCTGTCCCTTACCTAACTTACCTAACTACCAATTTGACGTTTCAAAAACTTCATAAAGAGATCGTAAAACTAATCCATATGAATCAAGTGGTTTAGTCCAAATTTTCTGAAGAGACTCGACCACTTTATATGATGAACATATTTTATTTAGGCTTTTATTCACATATAAACATTCATCAACTCACACATCAGTTGTGGTAAACAGAAGCTCAAGCATGTTCGGTTGACGTGCAAGAACCAATGAGGTTCATTCTCTCGTTACGCATCACGTTTGAGCTTCAGCAAGAACCAATGAGGTTCATTCTCGCGTTACGCATCATGTTTGAGCTTCTGCAAGAACCAATGAGGTTCATTCTCGCGTTACGCATCATGTTTGAGCTTCTGCAAGAACCAATGAGGTTCATTCTCGTGTTACGCATCACGTTTGAGCTTCTGAGAGAACCAATGAGGTTCATTCTAGTGTTACGCATCACGTTTGAGCTTCTGCAAGAACCAATGAGGTTCATTCTAGTGTTACGCATCACGTTTAAGCTTCTGCAAGAACCAATGAGGTTCATTCTCGTGTTACGCATCACGTTTAAGCTTCTGCAAGAACCAATGAGGTTCATTCTGGTGTTACGCATCACGTTTGAGCTTCTGCAAGAACCAATGAGGTTCATTCTAGTGTTACGCATCACGTTTAAGCTTCTGCAAGAACCAATGAGGTTCATTCTCGCGTTACGCATCACGTTTGAGCTTCAGCAAGAACCAATGAGGTTCATTCTTGCGTTACGCATCATGTTTGAGCTTCTGCAAGAACCAATGAGGTTCATTCTCGCGTTACGCATCATGTTTGAGCTTCAGCAAGAACCAATGAGGTTCATTCTCGTTACGCATCACGTTTGAGCTTCTGAGAGAACCAATGAGGTTCATTCTAGTGTTACGCATCACGTTTTAGCTTCTGCAAGAACCAATGAGGTTCATTCTAGTGTTACGCATCACGTTTAAGCTTCTGCAAGAACCAATGAGGTTCATTCTGGTGTTACGCATCACGTTTGAGCTTCTGCAAGAACCAATGAGGTTCATTCTAGTGTTACGCATCACGTTTAAGCTTCTGCAAGAACCAATGAGGTTCATTCTCGTGTTACGCATCACGTTTGAGCTTCAGCAAGAACCAATGAGGTTCATTCTGGTGTTACGCATCATGTTTGAGCTTCTGCAAGAACCAATGAGGTTCATTCTCGTGCTTCAAGCTGGTTTGGTTGAGTTTCTGTTTCTGATCAATGTTTATATGTGAATAAAAGCCTAAATTCAATCTGTTCATCATATCAAGCGTTTGTGTCTGTCAACCGAAGGACAGGAATCACTCAGATTTCATTAAAATTTCTTCATTTGTATTTCGAAGATGAGCAAAAGTCTTATGGGTTTGGAACAACATGAAGGTGAGTAAATTACAGAATTGTATTTTTGGGGTGAATTAACCCTTTAAAAATATTTGAGTACTAGATAGATATGAAATATAAGATGGTTATGAAATATAAAGATAGATATGAAATATAATATAGTTACTGCAGAAATGTAGATTAAATATTATCTCAAATCAAGTAGTTTCTCTTCAGTCAATTTCAGGTCAAATGTCTGTAGAATGAAGAAAGCTTGAATATGTGTTCACACTCTGAGCTGATATAATGAGCACATAGGCTTCACTTCAATAGTTCAGACTCAATCAAACAGGGAATATTGAAGGACAATGAAATCATTAGATTAATTGCAGAACATTCATTCCTTAATTTGATTTAATATGAATTGTGTTACTGTCTCCGCATCAGTGTTAGGTCAAATTTAATGGTCTTGATTCATTAAGCTATACATTTGCAGGCTAAGAACAGAAAAAAACACATCTTTAGTATGCATTACACCTTGAAAAGACAACTTACAATATATTTACCAATTCATATTGTGATTCATGGTAAACAGAACACCACCCTCTTTTATACATTATTCAGAATCTTTCGAAAGACTTCATATGACAATGGATGTGATGCAAGAGATCTGTGTTACAGTGGGAAACTAAAGGTGAGTGTTGTTATACAGCACAACATTGTTCTGAGTGTCACAGCATGGCACACATGAGGACACAGACACACTTTTAATGGCACATTGATATTGTGGAGTTAGTTTGGTATTAAACGAATGATCCATGAAACAGGAGGAGAACCTGATGTCTGTGTCAAGAGCCCGCTGCAACTGAGCTCTGTCTGAAACAACACGTAGAGGAATCCTTATGAACAAAAAATACATTATATTATGGATTTTTGAGCCAGGTTTTTCAATAAAAGCAAAATACATTTTTAGACTTTCAAACTAATAATCTCTAAGCTTGTCAGAATCTCTAATTCTTATGTACGAGATCTGATACTGTACTGCCACCCAATACTCTTAAAGAAAAAAGAAGAAAAATAACTATTACTTTTAATAAAATAACCAAAAATGGAGAGTCGTTGGAAATAAAATCATTAAGTGTATGATGAGATAATCTTAATGGACTGGTAAAAATAGCTATGAATGAGAGAGAGAGAGAAAATATTTCTAAAGAAAATTAACAAAGTTTATGAAATGGTGGAATTTGGGAGGGAAAAATATTTATTTGTGTATTATTCTGTATGGGTATGACTGATACAACAATATTATTAAAAAGGCCATCAACCTTAAGTGGCTTGGATTAATTAATTTGGCAAATAAATTTAATTAAGTAAACAAATAAATGAATGAAGTAAACATTTTTTTGTGAGAGGCTCATCCCATGGCAAGAATAACTATGACTGCAAGTAATGATATAAGTATATGCAAATTATTTTATTTTATAAAAGTACACTCTGTGCTTGTGTGTTTTACTTGAAATAAGTAAGAGTAAGAATGTTGCCTACATATCATTAATAGATTCATTATTTAAAATTATTCATATGTTTACAATATCTCATTAAACACTCGTAACAATTGAATAACTGTATTAAAAAATAAAATGAATTTAACGTTTACTTGTTTGTTTTCCAACAATCCTTATCAAACACTATATATTTCAATGAATGAAGCCCTCTCGCGCGGGCTGTGTAGTGTAATGAACTGAGGTGAATTGTGTGTTACAGGTTATGAGAGAACAGATTAATGAGGTAAAAACTAATGAAGCTTACGAGTGCCTCCACATCACAGCTGAGAGACTCTATGCCTGCACTCGTAACCGATGAGCTCAATAAAACACGTCCATTCCACTCGCTCTCTCTTATGTGAGACGTTATACTCCTATATAACTCCACACACACACACCTCCACACTGCCCAGGACAGCCACCGCTTTCCCCTTTCTGGCATATGTGCACAAATAAAACATAAAAAACATGATTTATTATTTGCAAGAATCAATCAGCCATTCAGTTTGTTGTTGTTCAAAAGGTTAACTTATCTATTTTACTCTCTTTTAACCTAATGCAGAATCTAAACAGCTTCTTTTGCTTATAACATAGATCTACAGAAGCACATCAGATTGATTAATAATAATTATCTTCCCAAATTTAATTACTGTGAAACTGATGATGATATTCTATGCAGCTGAGCGACATGCAGAACTCCATAAGTGTGCTGTCTTATATTATTCATATTTAATGGTTTCAGCAAGAAACCAAAATTCATTTTGAGTGAATTAAATTTAAGATGCATATGAGATCAGAGTAATGGACTAAAAGTACACTATAAAATAATGATACACTATAAAATAATTATAATTGTATTAATTATGATCAATAAGTCAATGGCAACTTTTTACTTCTTTTATCAAATAATTTAAGCAATTTCAACTTTTTTTTATAAGCTATAAAAGATTCAACTTGATTTAAGTCAGTTTAGTATAATTTAAGTTGAAATGGCTTGTACAACCAAGTTGATTCTACTTAAAAAAAAAAAAAATAAATAAATTACTCACCTTCATGCTGTTCCAAACCCGTAAGATCTTCAGAACACAAATGAAGATATTTCATGTGCAATCTGAGATTTCTGTCCCTCCATTGACAGCTACTACCACTTTGACGCTTCAAAAAGTTCATAAAGAGATTGCAAAACTAAACTATATGAATAAGCAGCTTAGTCCAAATTTTCTGAAAAGACTCAATCACTTTGTGAGATGAACAGATTGAATTTAGACTTTTATTCACATATCAACATTCATCAGTGAACATGAACGGAAGTTCAACCGAAATTGCTTGAAGTGTGAGAACAAACCTCTCGCTGAAGCTCAAACGTGATGCGTAACACGAGAATGAACCTCATTGGTTCTTGCAAAGCTCAAACGTGATGCGTAACACGAGAATGAACCTCATTGGTTCTTGCAGAAGCTCAAACGTGATGCGTAACACGAGAATGAACCTCATTGGTTCTTGCAGAAGCTCAAACGTGATGCGTAACACGAGAATAAACCTCATTGGTTCTTGCAGAACCTCAAACGTGATGCGTAACACGAGAATGAACCTCATTGGTTCTTGCAGAACCTCAAACGTGATGCGTAACACGAGAATGAACCTCATTGGTTCTTGCAGAACCTCAAACGTGATGCGTAACACGAGAATGAACCTCATTGGTTCTTGCTGAAGCTCAAACGTGATGCGTAACACGAGAATGAACCTCATTGGTTCTTGCTGAAGCTCAAACGTGATGCGTAACACGAGAATGAACCTCATTGGTTCTTGCTGAAGCTCAAACGTGATGCGTAACACGAGAATGAACCTCATTGGTTCTTGCAGAACCTCAAACGTGATGCGTAACACGAGAATGAACCTCATTGGTTCTTGCTGAAGCTCAAACGTGATGCGTAACACGAGAATGAACCTCATTGGTTCTTGCTGAAGCTCAAACGTGATGCGTAACACGAGAATGAACCTCATTGGTTCTTGCAGAACCTCAAACGTGATGCGTAACACGAGAATGAACCTCATTGGTTCTTGCAGAACCTCAAACGTGATGCGTAACACGAGAATGAACCTCATTGGTTCTTGCTGAAGCTCAAACGTGATGCGTAACACGAGAATGAACCTCATTGGTTCTTGCTGAAGCTCAAACGTGATGCGTAACACGAGAATGAACCTCATTGGTTCTTGCAGAACCTCAAACGTGATGCGTAACACGAGAATGAACCTCATTGGTTCTTGCAGAAGCTCAAACGTGATGCGTAACGCAAGAATGAACCTCATTGGTTCTTGCAGAAGCTCAAACGTGATGCGTAACGCAAGAATGAACCTCATTGGTTCTTATTGAAGCTCAAACGTGATGCGTAACACGAGAATGAACCTCATTGGTTCTTGCTGAAGCTCAAACGTGATGCGTAACGCGAGAATGAACCTCATTGGTTCTTGCTGAAGCTCAAACGTGATGCGTAACGCGAGAATGAACCTCATTGGTTCTTGCTGTAGCTCAAACGTGATGCGTAACGCGAGAATGAACCTCATTGGTTCTTATTGAAGCTCAAACGTGATGCGTAACACGAGAATGAACCTCATTAGTTTTCGCACATCAAGTGAACATGCTTGAGCTTCGGTTTTAACACAACTGATTTGTGAGTTAATGAATGTTTTGAATAACAGCCTAAATTAAATCTGTTCATCATATAAAATATCGAGTTTCTACAAAAATGATTGACTAAACCACTCGATTAATATGGATTAATTTTACAATCTCCTTATTAACTTTTTAATGAAAAGTTGTAGTTTCGTAGCTGTCAATGGAGGGACAGAAATCTCTCAAAAAGATCTCATTAAAAATATCTTCATTTGTGTTCCAAAGATGAACGAAAGTCTTACGGGTTTAGAACGACATAAGGGCGAGTAATGACAGAATTTTAATTTTTGGGTGAACTAACCTTTTAAGGCAGCAACTGAACTTTTTTCCCCAGTTTCACAGACGAGGCTTAAGTCTAATCCAAGACTAAAATGCATGTTTGAGCTGTTTTAACTGATATAATTTAAAATCTTTGCAAGTGCAAGTTGCTTTCAGTGTCATTGTTTTGCCTCAAGATGAACACTAGTAATGTTTTGTTTTTTTTCCTAAGGCACGTTTATAAAAGCTACTTAAATGTCCTAATTGAACTAAGGTCTAATCCTGGCTTAATCTAAGCCCTGTGTGTGAAACCAGACCTTTATGTTGAAATAGGTGGACAATTTACAGTGTATAAAGCAACTGAAAAACTGATTTCTGTCATCTAAACATTACATAATCTTTTTAAACATTTATTGTTTTGTATTATTTAAAAGTTTCAACTAAAGATTCACCAAAGTGAACCAGCAAGCTGTCTAGCCTAAAATATAATTTCCCCTTTGGTGGCTTGGTTGGTGATATCATTTTAGACTACAAATATAAGACATATATATACTCACACAATTCTGACTATAATATAAGTGTTTAAATGTCCAGTTATAGTCCATCTGTAGTGAGTCTGTCTCTGGCGCAGGTGTTCAGAAAGTGTGCTGTATCAGAGCTCCCCCTTCAGGAGCAACACTGCACTGCACTTCCTCACACATGTGGGACTTCACCAATAATACAGTATTCATTACTGAAACCCCTAAACTTAAACTAATGATCTTTGTGTATATGTATTCTGATGTCTACTACACCTATAAATTGTGGTCATATTGAAATATGTGGTAATATTAGAATAGTAATATAGTATTTTAGCACTAGCTGATTGAGCTATTCTCGTTATATTGTGTTTTACATTTTAGATTGTGGTTATACATAAGAATATTCACCAAATGCACTTCTTTTTCCCTTAATCTTATTTCTAAATCTATATGTTATCACATACATCCTGTGATATTATTTAAGACGTGAGGCACTTTTTCAAATTGCTTTTCAAAGTCTCTCAGACAGCCTTAATGTCACCAGAGAGAGAGAGAGAGAGAGAGAGAGAGAATTGAGAAGTTCACACACCCTTTTCTAGAAATTCACTATTTATAATGTCATCTTATCTGGCTTGCTCTGAGGACTGCACTGTGAGTGCACTTGTGCTTTCTTTTGTTAGGGTGAGTTAGCAATTTCCTGAGAGATGGAAGCACTACAGTCGGGCGTCTCTCCCTGATAGCGTCTCTGACATGAACGGCTGTTAGCATCAGCACGCAGAGCTAGGATAGTACTGACGAGGACTTGTCATCCAACTCCCACTAACCTCAGACACACTGCAGACGATCAGCATGCGGTCCAGTCCAGTCCAGTCAGCTGTGGCCTTCTGATGAGATCTGAAAGAGCATATAGTGACCTTACTATTACTGCAGGGTGCACACTGTGAAAGTATTCAAATAATCTGTATGCATGGAAAATGACCTAATGCATGACAAAATGCATTATACACAGAGCACACTTCATGGGACAATGTTCTTTTCCAGTGAGACAAATCAAGCATAAGTAATATCAGTCATGACTTTTAACTTCTTTTTCTTGACTCATGTACAGAATGCCTACTTGCTTACTATTACTGAACACAGTTAGACCACATGCTGCTTGCTATATAAAATATTGGTTGTACTCTATTTTACAGTACATGCACTTACCTGTACTTTCCTAAGAAACTTTAAGGTTAGGTTTAGGTTCAGGGTTAGTAGTTATTGCAAGACTATACGTAGTACATCATGGGGAACAGGGCTGTAAAATAAAGTAGGCTAAGTGGTAAGTGCCAAAATATTAATAATAATGAAACAATATGCATATGCAAGGAGAAACATTTCAAACTGTATTATACTGTTGTCACATGACTTTATCATGTTGCATGTTTCATCCTACTATTTTGGAAATAAATTATTTTTAGATTTTTAAGGCAAAAATCAGTTTTACAGCAGAATTTGAATTAGCCTCATATTTGAAGGTTTGCATTATTGATTCTGTGAATTTTCCTTTTTATAACTTGTATAAACTGTTTTGAAATAATCTGTATGTAGTATTATATAGCCTATATAATGGGGATTTAACTTCAAATGAGAATAAAGGTTACACATATTGACTGTAATTACTTTTGTCCACAGTCACATTGCAATATACTATATAATGCATACATAATATAGCTATTTCAAATCATTTTTACATGTATCATTGCATGTTGTCACATTAATGTATTAATTCTGTAAATGGCAGTCCATTCTGTATAGTCAATGTGAGAGCTAAAGGAGCTTATGATGCATCCTAATATGTTTTAAAATACTCTGATCTCTTTAATAAAGGGAAATATATATATCGTATTATACTCTGTATTCTACTATACTAATCTAAAGCAGCTAAAAATCTAATTTCACCTCTTCTTTTCCTCCTGCTCTTTCAATCAATGTTTAACCGCGGGAGATTGTGGGAGCAATTTGCTCTACTGGTCTCTCTTCTCAACAGGCAAACAGAAGCACACGTCTGAACAATGCCAATGAAAAGGGGCCCATAATAAATACTCAATATTCTACATAATTATTAATCACGGATACAACAGCAGCCAGGACCACTCTTGCCTCTGCCAGTGTGTGCTGCAGTGCTGCAAGTGTTTAGGGGGCCATCATAATCACGCAGATCTCTGTGATGCCCACTGACCCTGTAGCGCGGGAAACAGGTAAGAAAGCGCGCGCGCGGGCTCCCTCGCACGCGCCGTCTCTCTCGCGCTCATTTAGCGCTACGCTGCTTTTCATAATTAGCGCCGCGAGGCCTCATTAAGTTCGCTCTAATGAATAAATATTGTATTTCATAGCCTGATTACCAGATCAGCTCGACGCTCGAGCGTCGTAAACAATTATTTCCCTAAATATTCATCACCCTAAAGTGGATGATCATTGGTATTTAATACCAGTATTTTCGAGTGCATCTTTATTATGCAAATAAATACTTTTGAAGCGTTTGTTTCCTGCAGATCCGAAAAGATTCACTCTTAGAATTAAAAACTGAGCATTCTGGGGAAAAATAGGCATGAAACATGACATTAGCCTAATGACAAAAGAGATTATCACGCATTGACATGTGTAAATCCCCTATAGGCTATATAAAAAGATAATCTTTGTACCAGTAGTTCCCGCCAAAAAGTTATACAGCTGTAAAACTGTGATACCTTGGTATAGAAAGTATATTAAAATGGAAGTAAAACTTGGGTGGAAACTAAAGCTCGTGACCTGAAAACATTACAGTGGGGTTTTAAAAGGAGGAGGCAAAGTCCTCACAGTTTTTATTAAAAAAATATATATATCAAATGTAAATTAATGTCCCTGTTACACTTAATGGTGTCACCTTTTTCCGGTTAAATAAACATTACATAAATACCAGATCCTATGTTGTATTTTTACACTATGTAATTAATGTTCTATGTATTAAAACCAATAAATGTCATCAAGTTAGTGTTTTTACGCAATTATACATTTATTCCAACATAATAAATGTTCAGCTGTTCTTTTTATTAGTCAACTTATTTTCCATCAGTCATCGAGCACACTGGTCAGAGACAAGCTTTAATTTCCCCAAGCTGATTGCTCACTAAAACCCCCACAGTCATCATGTTTTCAAACCATTTCAAGTTTGATTTTGACGTGACATAAAGCAGTGATATCTAAGTGGCTGAGTTGTTTACTTGTTTTTAATTCGTCTTTCCATTAACGTCATTGTCTTCATTCAGACCGATTTGCGAACGCGCACGAAAACAAGAGGCGGGATTTATCGCACGAACCAATCATATCCCTGATAGCACACGTACATCACGGAGACGTCTATTTGATGTGTGTTTACATCTGGAAGACATGTCTACAGTACGTTTCCTGTCAGATGTCAAATAGACGTTTATAAAATGTCTTTAAGATGTTTGTGATTTAGAATGCATGTAAAACTGACATCTTAGACGTCTATCAGATGTTAGTAAACAGCAGATGCTTTCCAGATGAAGTGATCTTTAACAGACATCTTGCAGACGTACATGTGCTATCTATTATGACTGATCATATCCAATCATAGCGCGATGAATGCATAGCCTCCTGTCATGTGACTTTCCCCCCATTCATTCTCAATTACCCCCCACTAAACCCACCGCAAGCTTTAGGGGGTCTGTAAAAACTCAATGGGCTCAGAGGAGGCAAGAGAGACGCGGTGTCCCGCTGTAGCTTTACCTGGTGTCCCTGTGGGACAGTGTTACTTTAGAAAAAACAGGGATTTGTTTAAGCAATAAGCCCCGTGAAGCCGTGTTTTACAGTGGATTTAGAACATAAGGGGCGTTGTTAGGCACAAAGCACGTTTGTTCATAAATTTGAGAGAACCTTGTTCCTTGTCCCTGTCCGCAGTTTTTCAGTTGTTTTATGTTAACGTGCTAGATGGATGTCTTTGACCATTTCATTGCATTTAGCCATTTTGTATTTTAAAACGTGTCTAGAGACTTCATTCTGCTCAGTTGTCCTGTTGCTCTCACTCTTCGTTCGGTTATATAAGTCTCTTATAGAAGTGTGAATGCTTAAGAAAACTCCTCTCAGAGTTAAATTCTAACATGAGCATATATACTTCATCTTTTAAGACATGTTGACATCTCCTCATGCCTCCTATAGCTTGTTCATGCAGGTGATCAGAGACCCTGTATTTCTCTTGATATTTTTCAGTAAGTAGAAAGGTCTCTTTATAGTGTCCTGTAAGTAATTGTAACTGTGAACTTAATTGTCTAGCGCCTGTAAACCGTTAGTCTTAAGGACTGATCCACAGGTGCATGTGCTCTAATTGTTGATAGTTCATTGAGCAAGCATGAAAATCATTATTTGAACCCCTTTCCAAAAAACAAAACAAAAAAAAGATCAGTAAAGCTTATTTGGATTTTACAAAATTATCTTTAAAATCCAATATCCTAAATTTATCCTTTTTTTTTTTTTTTTTTTTCTGCGTTTGTATTCCATGAATGCACAAGCGATATTAATAGGCCACTAAAGGGGCGTTTAATGTCAGAAATCAGCAAGTCCACGGTGATCTGAATGAGAGGAAGGAAAAAAGGAAAGAAAGAGTGAGCTGAGGGTTGCGGAAGAGCTTTAACAGGGAAAAATGATTCACAGGTATAAGATTTCCCATTAGAGTCTGCTAATTATTTCCACACCATTAGTGGCAGCTCTCTAATGAGGGATGTGAGCAGACGGCAGTATATCACAGTGTTCTGGCTCTCCTTGGCTATAACCCCCTCCTCATGCCCTCTTAACCCACACAGGCACAGAGGGGCAAGAGCTGAGGGCATGTTCAAATAATCTCTTCTGATTGAATTCCTGCTGAAATAGATGTCGAGGCGGATTCACTGCTGTAACATGAAATGTTCGGTATAGGGGTTGTGCTGATGTCAGATGTAAGAGGAGGTTCTCCATTAATATGGGAAATCACAGACTCCTTTTGTGTCCCACTCTATTTATTTTTACAAACATACTGTAAAGTGACTTGAACACCTCTTCTAATATTAATCTGTTTTGCATAAAATGAAAAATATTAATGTGGTATAACCCAAGTAGTTTAGCATTTTTTTTATTTAGTTTTTTTTAATTGTCTAACTAATATACTGTAAATCAGTGTCATTTAACCAATATGTTGGAAACTATTTGTCCCTGAGAAAAACATGATCAGGGAACGTCAGAGACGAACCCTGCAGAACAAAACCATAACCATATTTACCATAGTAAAAAGTTATAGCCCAGTAATAAACAGTATATAATATCAATAAAAAAATACTGCTTAGGTTAAAAACCATTTTAATATGCAATGGATTATCAAAATAAAAACTACACAAAGAACAATTTTTAGGTAATGATGCTGCCTGAAGCAAATGTTCTTTTGCTGTTGTCGGCTGCAAGGAGCTTTGAAATAACAGAAATCATTTGGCAAACTGATATGGAAGTGTAATGTGGTCAAGATCTGCCTAAAAGCCATTTAATGTTCATAAACTCATTTTAATAAAGAAGCACCATTAAATATACTGTATTTCACATACGTCATTTAACATGTGCTTGAATAAAGCTGTCATGAAGTTACTAAAGCCATCATTTAAGTGTTTATATTTTAACAACAATTTGGAGTACAGACAATTATATCAATCAAAACCTTAAATGTAACTTTTTTATAATGTGTTGGCTATTAAATACACCACTGGTTTTGGGCTAAATTAAATATTTCACTATGGTTTTGAAAAAAAATCAGTGCATCAGTTGCAGTGTTTTATGAAAGCTCGTTTCCACCACAGAATACAAATTTTAAAAGACAATTCTGACTTTATTTCCCAGAATTGTGAGTTTATCTCGCAATTCTGACATCTTTTCTCAGAATTGTGAGACAAACTCCCAATTGCGAGTTATAAAGTTCAACTCTAAGGAAAAACTCAAAAAAATGGAGTTTCTCACAATTCTGATTTTATAACTCGCAAATGTGACTTTATATCTCACAAATCTGAGATAAAAAGTCAGAATTGCATGATGTAAACTCGCAATGGAGAAAAAGTCACAATTACCCATTTTATTCTTTTTTCTGTGGCGGAAACAATCTTCCATAGGGTTTATTTACAATAAAGTTAACAGTAATAGCTACTAAAAACCAGTGTAAAAAGTGTGATGTGGTCAAGATCTGCCGGGAACTACTTTAGCATTTCACTGAAAACAACTGCACGCCTCAGACTGGAGACCTGGAGGGCCAGTGTCCTGCAGTTCAGGAAGCTTCTGGTGTGCCTAGCAAGACCTCGATCGGCTGGTTCAGGTGTGTTTAATGTGTAATGAGCTGAACTCTGCAGAACAGTGGCTCTCCAGGAGCAGGATTGGACATTCCCTGTCATAGAACATTCATTCAACCAATCAGATTCAAGCATTCCACTGCCCTGTAGAAGCATATAATGCGGTTTAAATCATGGGTTTCAGTTTACAATTTCATGTTGCCTCCATAGACCTACCTCATCCATATGGTGTTAATATTTGTGCAGCTATTAAAAAAAAAAGGTCTTAAATAGTTTTTTAAAAAAACTTGTAGATACCCTGATGACTTTCGTTTAAAAAGTATTCAAACTCTACGACATGAACACTTAATCTATTGAAGACTTGAAGACGTGAGGACAACTACTTAACTTCATTACACCATTTTAACCTCAAATCAACTTAAATGGTCTAAGAGATATAAAAACACCAAACATGAACACATTTTACCCCAACACCCATAAACACGACAGAAGTTATAGCACAACTTTTATTCCAGTACTACAGCAGAACATTGCGCAGTCATAACAGCGTCTAGAGATTAAAAAGATGCTAAAAACAGTAAAGAACAAGTATTGCAGCAAACAGTTTTCAAAGTAACCAATACAGTACAGAGATAAAAACACTCCCTTTGAAAAAAAAAAAATTACACATTTAAAACAATGCAAATGTATTAAGATTTCATGTAGACAACTCCCAACGGCCTATTCGGAGAACCCGAATCAGGTTTAGGGAAGCTGTGAATCACATCAGCGATCGACAAGACGCTCGAGGGCGACGTCGGTTTGGCTGGACTCCGCAGAACATGGCAGCCATTTTATTCTCCTTCCTCCAATTCCTTCTTTAAACTGTGGAGAGAGAGGTCAGAGACATTGGTTATGCCTTCCTGGATTTCCCAAAAGCCACCAAGTGAGTGACAACAGTGAGAAGTCGACATACACCCCAACTATAACTCTTTATAGTTTCGGCAATCAAAGAAATGTTTGGATGAAATACAGTCTAAAGCACAGCACAACATGAGCCGTGTAGACGCTAGCACTGGGTTGAGTTCTTGTTAAATCAAGCTTCGTTTTGATGAACAGATCTTTTAGCCGATGCTGTTTTGAGTTGATGCGTGAACAAAACTTCACTAAACATTAGTACGCGTCCCATCCAATAAATTACAATGAGCTTTGTTGCTTTTGATAAAAAAAAAAAATAAAAAAAAATTCTGAGCTTTCAAATGTAAAATTTTAATCTTGAAATTGAAACAAATCCAGTCCTGTCACTTTAATGTGTCGTGACGGAGCAGCGCACGTGACCTGATCATCTCTTCCTCTTTACTACTAGTTACAGCACAAACACATGAACATCAGAAGGAATGCTGAAAGGTACAGTACAGCTTACAGTCTCATGTCCAATTTAAATCGCTCCACGTTTTAACCGCAGAAAGACGTCAGCTTGTAAACAGGCTCACGTGATTTTACATTTACCTCAGAAAATCCATTTAATATTCATAAACTCATTTTAATAAAGAAGCACCATTACATATTATATTTCACATACGTCATTTAACATATGCTTGAATAAATCTGTCATGAAAAGTTACTAAAGCCACCATTTAAGTGTTTATATTTTAATAACAATTGGGAGTACAAGCAATTATATCAATCAAAACCTTAAGTTTAACTTGTGCATTTTATAAAGTGTTGGCTATTAATTCAACTATTGGTTTTGGGCTAAATTAAAAATTTCACTATGGTTTTGGAAAAAAAAAAAGAAAAAAAAGAAAAAAAAAGTGCATCAGTTGCAGTGTTTTATGGAAGTTCGTTTCCACCACAGAATAAAACTTTTTAAAAAACAATTCTGACTTTATTTTTCAGAATTTAAACTGTCAATTCTGACTTTGAGCGAGTTTATCTCACAAATCTGAGATAAAGTGTCAATTGCGCGATGTAAACTCGCAATTGAGATATAAGTTGCAATTACCCATTTTATTATTTTTTCTGTGGCGGAAACAATCTTCCATAGTGTTTATACATAAGTGTTACAATAAAGTTACCAGTAATCGCTACTAAAAACCATTACCTTTTGAGATAAGAGTGCACATTGTCATAGCCATGGTACTTGGCCAGGTACACGAGCACACCGGTGGCACAGCGCCCCTCTCTGGCCCGGCAGAAACTGCAGTTACAGATGCCCCTGCACGGGGGGCAGCGCCACTCCTGGAAGAGAACCACACACCTCAGCAATGCACTCAGAGAAACACTGAACCAATCAGAACACATACGCCAGGGCTAATGATGTCAGGACATGCAGAAAGACTGACCGGGTTCAGGAGGGCATCATGGACCTCCTCTCCATAGCGGTTCCTGAGACAAGGCCCGCAGAACTGCCCGCGGACACCCACACACTCCGGGTTGCGGCAGTTGGTCTTGGTGTCAGTGGTTTTCTGGCGACACTGATGGCAGGTTGAACCCTGATGAACAAAAGCACAGTCACACACAGTTCTGGCACGGCGAAAGCGTGGGGTTCTGAAGGAGACTCACTGTGGCACGGTTGTAGGTCTTCTCTCTGACGTTGACACAGATGTTGTCCAGTTCAGCCTGAGTGATTTCCTCCACAGGCCTCACGACATGAGGAATCGTCAGAGTGCTGTTATAACTGCGCCGCCGTGGTTCTTTCTACACACACACACATATATTCAATACAGAGGCACCTTACTTGAATGTAACACATGCAAGCGATTTGTCCATGGCAATAATTGGCCATGTACAGTACTGTTCAAAAGTTGATTACGGGTTAAGACTTTTCTTTAAATTATGCAAAATTCACTTTTGCATGGTGTTTGGACATAAATGTGTCGGCAGTGTGTGTACATAACCACCCTATAGTGATAAAAATCCATTCACTCCTTTTTTTATCCCCATAAATCCTAAGCAGTGTCTCCCAGCGACCGGTTTTCAGCCATGGGGCCGGTGTGACGCCACAGGCCCCGCCCACGAATGTTGACAGACACCGCCGGTTTAACAGACCCGCCCTGGGGTGCGTTTCCCGAAAGCATCGTTGGCCAACGATGCTTTCGGGAAACGCACCCCTGATCGAGTTCACAGCGAGTTGTGCACATCCGCCATCGCTGCAAGCGTTGTAGGTGTTGTGTGGCTGGATGCATTAATCCACATAGCTCTCTCTCTCTTTACTCCTGAAATCTGAGGCAGCCGCTGAAGACGAGGTGGATTCATTTTGTTTTTGAAGAAAATGCTCCCTCAACTCTACCGAAACTCGTTTACGTCTGCTCGAATCATTTTACGGCGGACTGCTTTGTGAATGAGGGTCAGTATAAAGCAGGTTTTTGTTCTCCGGAGCGATAGGCCTAACGTTACTGATCACGGCAGAAGTGAGAGTGAGAGCGCACACTTTATGACAGCTCATCGACTTTTTTTCCGGATATAAAGTTTAGCAGTTTAAGCACCCACTGAAAAGGTGTATATTTAAAGTTTTTTTGCACGGACTGATCGTTCCGCTTCATAACACGCCCCAAAGTTCTTACCAGCCCCAAACTTTTTAATTGAAGTGTGTCCCAAAAAAAAAAAATCCTTTAGTTAATGCCAAGAAACTCACCTCTTCCTCATAATCATCATCGTCGTCGTAAGCTCTGTTTTTGCGGACCAGGCTGTATTTGTCGTCGGGATCGTCCTGTGGAGTGGGGGAGGGGGGTCCGCCAGCCAGCGAGCGCGAGCGTGTGTGAGGACGGGTCGATCGCTCCGGGTTCCTCCGCCGAGCGGCGCTGGGGTCAAAAGAGCGCCGAGGAACTCGACGAGGCTGTGCACGGAGAAAACGGTGATACAACTACAGTATTATATAATCATTCGTGTTATCAGCATCAATTAGTTATTAATAGTAAGACTTTTAGTATTATTAATAATAATAATGTTACCATTTTCATCATTACTGTTAGTATTAGAATTAACATTCATTTTAATATAATTAGCACCTTAATATCTTACCGTATTGCCCTGTGACAAAGCAGCCTTCCCGGGAAACAGTCCAGGAACCTTATCCAGCTCTGCCATCAGTTTAGCAAGCTACAAGAGGAGGAACAAAAATGATAAAATTCACAATTCTATTAAAACTGGATTCACACTCCTATTATTAGACTTGCATTCAAACTCTTAAGTACGTAAATGCAAATTAACAGGCTATCTAGGGTTGGGTGGTATGGCTACATGCTGTGCAAACATTTCATAAATGGACAATTTTGGAAAAGATAACGCACGTGCATGTAGAAGTTGACTTGCTCACCATAGCTTTATTTTCTTTGATGTTCAGCGCTCTCTTCAGCATGAAGTTGTCGTTCTCAGGGTCAGACTCGGGGGCTTTGGCTTCAGGTTTGGACTCGGGGGTCACTGGCTTTGATGGACTGGCCCGTTTGTTCGGGAACTTCATGGCTACTCGGAGCGTGAACGATCTGCGAGTTTTCCTGGGAGGCGAACATGTTTCAGCGTCCGAGTCCATTTTCTAAAAGGAAATACATAAGAAATTAATTGAATGTATGCATCCTTTCAAAAGCCATTATGATTTAGCAGCCAGCAGAAACTTAAAGGGATAGTTCACATAAAATTGAAAATTCTGTCATAATTTACTCACCCTCAAGTTGTTCCAAACTTATATAAACGTCTTTGTTCTGCTGAACAAAGGAAAATATTTATAAGAATGTTTGTAACCAAGCAGATCTCACTTAAAAAATAAATAAAAAATACTCTGGTAGTATATGGGGTCGAGATCTGCTTGGTTACAAACATTCTTTCAAATAACTTTAAAAAAAATAAAAATGCATACAGGTTTGGAACAACTTGAGGGCGACTAAATGACAGAATTTTCATTTTTGGGTGAACTAATCCTTTAAGCGTTTCCTATCATTACAAACCATGTCGGTCATGTGATCGTTCAGGTCATTCTCAAAACCACTGCACGCATCCTCTTCCTCAGTCACAGGTAGAACATTAAACACTTTCTCAATCTGAGTGGAGCTTCTCGTCCGTCTCATTGGTCTCTTCTAGAAGAAAGAAACAAACACACACACATGGGTTCAACATGAACAGCTGGTCACTGAATGACCTAGTCTAATTTTTCATATGTAAAAGTTCACGTCATACCGAGTTCCCAAAACCATCAGATCCAAAACTGTCACAGCTGTCATCTGAGGAGGAGGTTTCCATTGGGACCACAGCAGTGCTCCTGTAACTGCGCAGGCTCATTCTGGTGGAGGGCGGAGATGCCTGCAGCCTCTGGACACCATTCATAATCATAACATTATTAATGAAGAATAAGTCCAGTAAATACTCAAAATAAATCCAGCACAGGTCAGGCTGGTTAATAGTAGAGAATGGCTAGGGTTTCAGATCTGCTGCTTGGAGAGAGCCTGTCTATGTTCAATTATTATACTGCAAGTATGGCTTTAAAATTTGTAATAAAAAAATGTGGCCAGTAGAAGTGAAGCCAGCTCTGTTCAAACGTCATCGGTGTCTGGAGGGCGTGAACATTGCAACTAACTTTTAACTCTTTAATTCAACACTTAACTGCATTTCTTTTTATGCAAAATGTTTTTTTTTTGCAAGGACGATCAAAAAGGTAAAGGTAAACCGTTGTAGAAGTTTTCAACTTAAGTAGTTCATGAAACAGAATTATTATTATTTATTTTTTTACATTTTGTTAAATAATTTCACTACTATAAGATGTTATCCAGAACTTAGGGCGACCCCTGCCCCCACTAAGTTAAACACAAGTCTACAAGTTTAAAACAGCAAACAACACTTACAAAAACAACCATGCTCTCGAATATACGTCCCAAACAAAGAAATACAATGAGCAATCGCTCTATTTGGTAACGTTAATTTAACTCTTTTATAGCGCTGAAAAGCACTTTAACAACACATGCCACAACATCTTTCCTCCATTCATTCACAAAACATACTTTCAGATCAATATAAAAGAAAAGCTGCTGTATTTAACTGTACCTTGGAGCGCATTGTTGCAGTTCGGTGTGTAAGTGTATATAATGTGCAAGAGTCTTCCGTGAGCGCGTGCCTCTGTCGTGTTGGCGCGGTGTTTGGTCTGGACTCTGGAGGTTTGGCGGGTAAATGTTGAAAAGGCGCGAGTCTCTTCCGCGCCATATGAGAGTCCTGGAAGGTGTGTAAAACTAATAATAAAGTAACCCAATCGAATAGGTTGAAAATTCAAGAACTGTATATCCATTTAATTATGAGCTCAGTATTAACTTGATGATACAACTGAATTATAAGTCTGGGGTTATTAAAATGAAGGTGAATAGAATTATGTATATTTGGAATTTCATGCGCTTACAGGATCTTTAGCTGTGGCGCCAAACCTCAGAGCTCATTTGCATAAGGACACATAAATCGCGCGAAATGCAGACTAAATAAAAACAAACAAAGTGTTGGATCAAATTTTATATTTTATTAATATCTTATAAACGGATAACTTTTGAAATTCCACCAATATAATAATAAATAAATCTTTAATATCATTTAAATGAAATAATCCTCCATAATAAAACATCACAATTTAATATATAACCACATTTAATATATAACCAGACATTATTGAAACATAGAAAATGCCCTCAGTTATTATGATCATCATTGAAGTATTCAGCATAGTTCCAATACAAAAATAAGGAAGCAAAATAAAATCACAAGAGAGGCAAATTCAAGTTTAACCATAGAAAGGGAATATCATAAACTTTTAAAAAAGCTAAGAAAACGGGCCTTTTTCAGGAACAGCATAATAATTTATGACATTTAAGATCAGTATATCCATTTCATGGTGAACTTTTCCCCTTAATCAATGTCAATTTCAAAAGATGCTTTTATTTACAACACACTATCCCACGCTTTCACAGACAAAATACATGTTTGAGCCGTTTCAATTGAAGGAAACTTGCACTGACATATCTTAAAATATGTCAGTGACATTGTTTTGTCTCAAGTAATGTTTTTTTCTAAGGCATGCTTATAAAAGCTACTTAAATGCCCTATTTGAACTAAGGCATAATCCTGGTTTAATCTGAGCCCTGTCTGTGCACAACTAGGTTTAAGTGCTTTCTTTGGTTAAAACCAGGTCCCCGTTCAGCCCATACTGTGAATCAAACTTGATTCATTACCCCTTCTACCAGAATAAACGCTCAACTTCGTCCACGCCCCCCTCCCCTCCCTCCTCTCCGTGGCCGGTTTCTGGCCTGCCTTCCTTCCTGATGTTTATGTTCCTGTTTATTAGACTTCTTTCTTTCTACTTTAATCCAATCCCCATCACCAGCCCCGGCCTCTTCAGGCGCCACTTTCTGCTTCACCACTTCAGCGACGATTGACATACCCGGTATTGGCCGCTGGTGGTTGGATGGAGTTGCGTAAGAGTAGCTGTTTCGTGGCCGTCCTGCCTGTTGGAAACCTCTGGATCCTCTTTGTGTCATCTGATTAAACCTCCTGGCTTCTCCGTCTCCTCGTCCTCCTCCAGTGATCTTAAGCGTGTGGTCGTAGTAGGTTTTTCTGTTGTAGTTGTGTTTACCTCCAGCACTAGGGGGGCGCTCTCGCTCGGAGGCGCTCTCAGACGTTGTGCTGGACGGGCTGCTGCCCTTCGACCCCAGGTGGATGTTGGAGAGTTTGACAGAAAGAGTGGGAGAGGAACTCCGCGAGTCAGTCCATGGCGTGCGAGGACTGCGATTGGGCGACTTCCTCACCGCGGCGGCGTACGATGATTGGTTGCTGATGACCGACAGGAACTGAGGGAGGGTCATCTTGCCTGTGGAGTCCTGGGTAGCTTGTTCTTTCATCTGCTTCATTCTCAGGCTGTAAATCCATCTGGGATCAACACCTGATTGAGAAACACAAAAATAATCATTCAAATTTTTTATACAAAGTAATTACACAATAAGGCCTTAAAGGATTAGGTCACTTCAGAATAAAAATCTCCAGATAATTTACTTATGGACTTCAATGGGGTCCGTTGAAAGGTCATGTGTGACGTAGGCAGAAGTACAGACCTAGTTTACAAAGCGAAAGTGCAAAGACTAAGTCAAACGCCATTTACAAAAATAAATAAATAAAAGGTAAAACAAAGATGTCAGACGATTTTAAAGTTGGAGGAGAAAATGAGGGAGTTTTTCGCCCTACCCTATATTTCTGAACCGGAACACGCGTGACCTTTCAACATGATTATGTAATGCGTGGCGTATTGCAGAGCTAGTGCAAGATGATCATTTGTGCTTAAAAAGTATATAAATGTTTATTTTTTTTTAGAAAATGGCTGATGGTTTGTCTAGATAAGACTCTTATTCCTCGGCTGGGATCGTGTAGAGACTTTGAAGCTGCACTGAAACTGACATTTGGACCTTCAAACCGTTGGACCCCATTGAAGTCACTATACGGAGAAAAATCCTGGAATGTTTTCATCAAAAATCTTAATTTCTTTTCGACTGAAGAAAGAAAGACATAAATATCTTGGATGACGTGGGGGTGAGTAAATTACCAGGAAATTTTAATTCTAAAGTGAACTAATCCTTTAAAAACAAATGCCTGAAAAGAAATGAAATCTCAGGAGGTCAAACTAAAGCTGGTTTATTTTCTATTCATTTTATGAGGGGTTTGCATTTTCTGCTACCAAACAAAATATTTAAAATCCAAATAAAACTAAAATAAGTAAATAAATAAAACTTGGGCAGATTAAGTTGTAGGATTTTGCCTAAATGAAGCATTTACTTGGAGTGAACTACTTAAAGAAAATGATTTTACTATAAATTCAGTGTCAAGGTTGAATGGTTGAACGTGACAAATACAGCCAACATACAATTTGTGTAACCAGTTATTATTTACTTTAATTAATCCTGAAATAGTTCAAAAGAAGGTTCAATATAATACATTTTAATACGACAGCACACATGCTCTCTATGAATCAGTGAATCAGTATTACCTGAGTTGGACCTGCTTCTGTTGTAACCTTCCCTGATGCTGGCCGTCTCAATGAGCAGCTCTACTGGTTTGATCACGTCTCTCCCGCTGTCCGGACTCCACTGCAGTGTGTGCACATGTCTCGTGCACTTCGGAGATCTCACGTTACCCTGTCAGGAAACAAGGCACCAGTCCAAAACAGTCTCAGGCCCCCTTATAACCTTGAAGGCACATCTGAAAATTCTGCATTCAAATAACTTCAAGACATACTAAATATTTATAAACTATTTAGCAAGTTGCACATAAGGAGTGTACTTGAAGAGAGTACATTTTCATGACTGTATAATGTCAAATTAAAAGTCTTAATTTAAAAAGTTTTAAATCATTGTTTCAATAATAATGTTGTCATGCTTTATAGAAGTGCACTTATTTTAATGTGTTGACTAACATACTAAAGCACATGTAAAGTACTTGATTATAATTTTAACTGTAGTGTGTTATTCAATATAACATTTAAAGTTAATATATTTACTATAACTTTATCATTACAAATGTGTAATTTTGTAGTTTACAATAAATGTGTCACTACATTCATTAACCATATTTCAAAGACAAGTAATTATGATTTATTATGAATTACTATAACACATTTTTGTATTCAATTGCAGTTAACATGCAATTAAATGTCTGATAATAACATATTTTGTTTGGACTTAAGTATATTCTAGATTATTTCTGTAATAAGTACTCTTTTAAAGTAAGTTCAAGTAAATAGCACTTCTTTTTTTACAATGCTAGTATTATTGTGCACATTATTCCAAAGTAAAATAATGTTTGTCTTTGGAATCTTTCATCAAAAATGGCTAGAATATGCAGTTTCACTCTGAAAAACACTACATTTTCAAAAATATTTGTTGCACTTACAATATACTTATAAGTTATACTACATTTAGGTTTGGGTGTTTGGGTTAGGTTTGGGTTTAGTGCCTTATTATAACTGTAATAAGTACATAGTGTGTACTGTACATGCAAAACAGGACTGTTAAATAAAGGTCTAGTCTTTTGGCTGGTGCTTACCTCATAGTTCACTATGCAGTCAACAGTTTGAGTGCCAGATATTCCGACTATCCATTTATCCATGACAAACGGAGGCTGGAGAGTAATTTAGATTTTAAAGCACATCACAACAGAGGCTGAAAGGCATGACAGCATCATAACATGCATGAGATATTCACTCTTATCATGACACATTTAAGACTTGTGTTGGTGGAGTAAACATAGTTGTGAGGAAGAATTATCTCAGGTTTATGACCTCAGGAAGACCTCATCTCCTGGATTCCTCAAAACGCAGCGGGAATCTAATGGAGACATCGTTTACAGTGATATATGGCATTTCTCACCTTGGTCATCTTTGATACATCTACATCTGGTCTGTTGGCATTAAAGGTCACGTCTTTGATATATGCTATCGCCACCTCATCCCCATCAAGCTCCATGTACATTTTCCATTTGCAGTCCTGCAGAGGTCAGAAAGACAGAGCGAGACACAGATGAGAAAACTGTGTAGGATGAGGTTAAAGTGCAGGTAAATGTGGGCATAGATATAATGCATGTTTTTAGCAAACAGAAATGTAGACCCGTATGATTTTAGCTGTTTAAGGGTGATATAACAACAGCACAACCTAGAGGACAACAATGGGAATTAAGAACAAAGCACAAACCAGGGTGAATCTTATGTGCACACTTTAATCTAACTAGATTTTCACAATTTCTCTCAGCTCAAAATTATAAATCTAATCGCTTAGAAAAGTAATATTTTAATTTCTTCCCATTCTGAAGGACTTTTCAGTGGTTCTTTCCAATAAAAAACATGTGGGTGGTTGCTAGGGCGTTGCTAAGGTAAGTGTTTTTAGCGCATTGCTTTGTGGATTCTAATGTGTTTTGGCTACTCTCAAGTCATCTATATAATATTCTGGGGCTGGTTGCATGAACTGCTTAGACGAATCTTAAAAGTTAGCCATCTATTTTCGTTCTTCAAGACTGGTCCTAACTTTTTAAAGTCAGTCACATAAAAAGGTAGTTCGGTCTAATAAGAAAAGTAAGAATGACTAATTCCTAGAGTCAAATTAGTTCTTAAGACACAGTTTTAACGTAGTGGCAAAGTTTAAGTGGCAACTGGCCTCTGGTCTCTAGATATGACCTGCCTCCCTTCATTGTAAGTCTATATGATTTTTTAGCAATTTCTTGCTAAATTAAAGGGATACTCCACCGTTTTTTCATATTAAACTATGTTATTCCCTTATCTAAGACGAGTTGATACATATATATAGCACTTTTGGAAGTACTTCGACTCGGCGCAGTAAAAAGTCACGCCTGATCCTCTTTCCACTATTGACAGAAGTGAGAGGAAGAGGATCAGGCGTGACTTTTTACTGCGCCAGTCGAAGTACTTCCAAAAGTGCTATTGCGCCATACATTATAGTTATCCTTTTTAACCCGCTTAGAAAAGCGCCACGTTTTATTTTGTGTCACCATACTTGGTCGTATAACTACTCGTGTAACTGTTTTTAAATAGGGAAAGCGTTGATGTGTTTGGTCACTTCTAAATTCATTGCTGCTAGATACCACTGAATATACTGGGGTAAGCTAAGGGCTTTCAAAGTGTCACCGCGCGCTAGAGCGATTAAATGCACGCACTGAGATGAGAGAGGTATGTATCAACTCGTCTTAGATAAGGGAATAACATAGTTTAATATGAAAAAACGGTGGAGTATCCCTTTAAAGGGTTAGTTCACCCGAAAATGAAAATTCTGTCATTAATTACTCACCCTCATGTTGTTCCAAACCTGTAAGACTTTCATTCATTTTTGGGAACACAAATGAAGATAGTTTTAAAGAAATCTGAGAGCTTTCTGTCCCTCCATTGACAGCTACACATCTACCACTTTGACGCTTCAAAAAGTTTATAAAGAGATGGTAAAACTAATCCATATGTATTAAACGGTTTAGTCCAAATTTTCTGAAGAGACTCGATCGCTTTATATGATTCATTTAGGCATTTCACATATGAACATTGATCAGCGAAAATAAACAGAAGCTCAACCGAACCTGCTTGACCTTTGAGAACAAACCTCTTGCTGAAGCTCAAACGTGCTGCGTAACATGAGAATGAACCTCATTGGTTCTTGCAGAAGCTCAAACGTGATGCGAACATGAGAATGAACCTCATTGGTTCTTGCAGAAGCTCAAACGTGATGCGTAACACGAGAATGAACCTCATTGGTTCTTGCTGAAGCTCAAACATGATGCGTAACACGAGAATGAACCTCATTGGTTCTTGCTGAAGCTCAAACGTGATGCGTAACATGAGAATGAACCTCATTGAAGAAGAACGAAAGTCTTGCAGGTTTGGAACGACATGAGGGAGGGTAAATGATGACAGAATATTTGAATTTTGGGTGAACTATCCCTTTAAGAGATATTTGCAACTCTAGGATATTTGCATCCGTCATAACAGAGAAATAGCACAGACACTGAACACAGGGTCCCTGTTGGTCCTTAGAAACTCTTACATTTAGATTGATCAAATTTAAGGTCATAATAAATCTCAAACAACTTAATTGTTATAAGATAAGTCATAAATTTGGGGATGGAAAATTTGTTAGCATTCGCAATATGGCTTAATGGCTTAAAAGGCTTTGATTTAATTAAATAAATGTAGGCACTGCATGTTTCAATGTTTCATATTTTTACACAGATTACGCAGTCTTGTAGTGTTAACCAGTGGATCAAGATAATGTGCATTCAAAAAAATGTAGAATAATAAGGTATCTAGAATAGTATATATAATCATATTTTAAATGAATGCAATCATTTATTATTTTGACTCGTCCCTTTTCTTAAAAAATGGTTTAAAGGCTGAAATGTGGTTTATAATTTAATAAAACTAGTTTTTGTCATTGTATGGTATAGGATGTTGCCATAAACAATGACATACTCAATACGGTTTTAATTTGACTTAAAAAATTTCTTAAAAAGCCTTTAATCTGATTTTAAACCCCTGCAGATACCCTATGAACAAGGATCAAACTTTCCGGTGCGCTTGAGTCCACTGTCCTAAATCTGAGTTTACTTTTAATAGGGCAGCTGATGAATGCCTATAAAGCGACACATTTACTACTAGCTTTTCGAGTGTCACAGATAATGCTGAACTTTGCTCTGTTGTAAAGCTGCGAGACATTGCGGTGTGCCGTGTAAACGTAAACATATCCCAGATAAAGCCAAAGCTGAGAATGAATCACTCAGTGTCAACGGGAGAGTATTCATTCACACGCGCGTTTCTGAGACAGAATGATGTGGCGACTGAAGCTACGAGAGATCAGAGGGCAGAGAAGCGAACGTGTTCGTTTCTCAGGCATAACAAGAGCGAGACACCTTAACATCCATTCTTTTTCACATTAGCAATGGAGATGAGACCCCTTACCGAGAGCCCGCGCGAGACACGGCTGAGCCGAGGTAATGATCCGTCAGATCCGCAGAGGTCAAAGGGAACGGCTTAAAACATGTGGCCGTTCACACTACACACACGCTTACACGCCGTTTGATAGAGCGTCCTCATGCATGTGCAAATGCTCTGTTGTCCCTTCTGTGCATTCATAAAACGGTGCATTTTATAAAATAAAAATGTATATGAAAATTGACGTCAACAAAAGCAACAGACATGCGCTGCATTTTATTTATGACAAGCTAAATTTCAAGATTAAAGACAGCAATAAGAGAGAGAGCAGCATCAGCACTGGCAAAACCAAAACATTTAGTCCTGGTCCGCTTAGCGTTCACACTGGCATTTTAACACCGAACCTAAAGATACCAAACCTAAAGGCATAGGGATATATTCACAACCTGATTGGTCTGCTTTTATGACGTATATTTCGCGACGGAATTTACCGAACATCCAAAACAGTGCTGTGTTCTGGGTTAAATGCGCTCGCTACATATGATGCTATTCTGACCAGCTGAGAACTCGTGAAGAGCTTATAAACTGATTAAGGCGAGACACTACAGGTGAATAGGGTAAAATTTTTAACTAGCAGATATCACCATGAAACTTTCCCAGTTGATTACCTACATTAAGATGAGAAAAAATGTATTACAAGTTTTCTGTAATTTAATGTTTAAATATGCAAATTAGGCAATATCTAATTAAATATGCGCTAATTTGCATATATTTTAAAAAACAAAATCTGAGTATTGGATAAAGTCAGGTTAAAAATTATTTTTTCATTGTGTTCACATATTAGATGGGAAAAAAATTACAGAGGGATTTATGGATATCTACTTTTGTTATCCTGTAAATCAGAAAATACTGTCAATAGCTTTAAAAAAATGATTTTCGCCATGCTTTTTGGAATAAAATGTTATATAAATCAGGCTAGGAATAATATATTTACAAATCCCTCTGTAAATGTCTTCATAATATAACTATGTACAAGACTGGAAAGTTTGGTGCTACTGAAGTGGAGATTTCAGACTTGGAGTATGAGAAAAAAGTCATTTTGAGAAAACAGGCTTTAAAGCTTTATCATCAGCCAATGAGATTGCGCATTCAGCCCTTTTACTTTCACGATTGGTTGCTGATAAAAAGGAAATGACCATATTTGGATCCGACAGCATTGTACAGGAGAGAGAGAGCTTTCGAGCGGTGCATGTGATGACAGAGAGCAGACAGAGATCGTGGAGCAGTGTGCTGATTAAGAACGCCAACTTTTGTTGAATTTATGAGAAATCTACAGACGCAAACAGACAAAGTGTAGTAAAATAAAGACCTAAATGTGTATTTCGGACTTTGTTTCACAACAAGTCTGAAAGAAGACATGTTATTGAAGACAAATATCCAAAAATCTCAAAATTGACCAGTAAAAAAACCACTATGTTTTTGCCTGCCGTGTCTCGCCTTAAAGGAGTCAAAACAGCGTCAGGTACCCCCAGGGCCGGCGTGTGCACTTCTGCCGCTCTAGGCCAAAAAAAAATTGTGCCGCCCCTAGAGCTGGTCCGAATACCATTTTTTGAGCTTCGAAGCTTCGGTAGTAATGAACATCGAATATTTGAAGCTTCGGGGAGAGGGAGCTGAACATATTCTTCTCTCTAATAAAGGCAGGAATCTCTATAGCCTATGTCTGTCTGTCTGTTTGCATTTTGATTTTTTCGAGAACCGTTCATCCAATCGACTTCACAAGGGAGTGCAGTGTCGCATTTGGTGCAATATAGATGGACACGCGAGACGTGACACGTTCAGAATTTATAAACTTTTAGTAGCCTATATAGAACAGCGCGAGCGGGAAGTGGCGCGCCTCACAACGCGGGCAGGGCTTATTTGCAATTTATTAAACGCACACACACAGGTCTGTTAACTTAAGCAAGGCTACTTTTAAGGTAGGCCTAGTCTAATATTTTTCTGACTAAAAAATTACTGACACAGTAAAGGGTAGATTTAAATAAAGAAAAACGAAATTTAAATAAAGAAAAAACGAAATTTAAATAAAGAAAAACGATATTTAAATAAAGAAAAAAACTAAATTTAAATAAAGAAAAAACGAAATTTAAATAAAGAAAAACGAAATTTAAATAAAGAAAAAACGAAATTTAAATAAAGAAAAACGATATTTAAATAAAGAAAAAAACGAAATTTAAATAAAGAAAAAACGAAATTTAAATAAAGAAAAACGAAATGTAAATAAAGAACAACGAAATTAAGTTAAATTAAAAACGAGATTAATTTAGATTGATAATAACGGGTAAAAAGTCTAATACATTTTGTTTCTGTTATTCTATTTTCCACAATGTCAAAGCAACGCAGCTTAACCCAAAACACAAGCTCAGGCACTTCTGTCCACACACACTCCGCTGTTCTGCTCTAGCCAGAGAATACTCCCGTTGTATGAACACTTTAGTAGGCCAAGAGGAAGCAAATATATTAGTTTGGGTTCCTTCAACTGTCCATCCTATTAAAATGGCTATAGGCTATATAAGATAGGCTAATTGTAAAAAAAAAAAAATTGTATTTCACCAGAATTTATAGGCCTAGTGTTGAACATATTCAAGCGCGAATGAGAACCGTTTCGAGAGTGCAACATTTTTGTTTTAAAGAATTTCCGGTAACGTTAGCTGTGCTAGCGGTCTCTTGGTTCTGTGGTGGACTTGACGGCGTGTCATCCTTGCAAATACTCCCTGGATCAATATATTTTAACAACGAACCCCTCTGTTGTTGGTGTGCTTTCTCCTTCAAAAGTCTCGATTCATGAACGATCCGTTCATTGCGTATGTCAGGTGACAAATGAACGAAAGACTCGGAAGGTAAAGTAATTATTATGTTCTGCATTATAATGATTTCTTAATTCAGAATATGATCAACATTGCGTAGGTGGATGTGATCGGGGAATTTGGCTGTTAAAAGTATAACATTTAAAGCCACTTAAATTAACGAAATTACTCAAATAAAGATTCGTTCATTTTGATGAACGAGATCGAACAAGAGAGTCAGTAAAATGATCCGAACTTCCCATCACTCAGTCATGACTCGTGAGAGCAGGGGGCGGGGCGGGGCAGCGGCAGCTCAGCAAATCATATAGCCTATTTTGTGAATTGTTCATTCCCGGTTGGCACACATTTTGCCGCCCTTACAAAAGTGCCGCTCTAGGCAATTGCCTAGTTCGCCTATATGGACGCGCCGGCCCTGGGTACCCCTCCGTCACATACACACACACACACACACAGATCTGCTGAGACGCGGTTCTGATGCCTGTACTTAACTCTGATGGGCAACATCACGACTACGATGAGGAAAAACAGGTTTCCAGTTCTGTCCTTTTTAGGGTCGTGCCTTGTGACATCATTTCCTGTTTTTTGTTCATTTAACGTTACATGTCTTTGGTCCGTGTTGCGTTCACATTTCATTCAAACCGCACCAGAGTTCGTTTGGAAGCGGAGCGAGATCCATCTTTTCAGCATCTCGGTCCGCTTGTTTGGTGTCACCAGGGTTCAGATGGCACCGGAGTTGGTTTTAATCCAACCAAACATGCCAAGTGTGAACACACCCAAATTGTTCCAGTGAGGGCGTCGAGGAGAGTCGAAGTCGGGTCAACTTTATGGTAATGAGCTATGACGCGGTTCGGCGATAACCAATCGGGATGCAGAAGTCCTCCGCTTGAGAGGAGCCCAGAGAACGCAGCCCTGTGAACTTTGGTTCTGACCACATCAGATCCCAAGCAAAATGGAGGAGAGGTTGATCATGTGAATCTGATAAGAAGGCGTGCAACACTATTTACAGGCAACATTTTCACGCTAGAATGCTTGTTTTTCAGCGGGAATGCAATTAATTTGCTCAAAACAACACAGATTTGACTCCTCGCCGCTGTTAGCAGAGAGACAGCCAGCCAAAAGGAAACCCCGTTAACCCCTTCCTGACCAATCATCTTTCAGTCTGATCATTTCAACGCTTCATTATTGGCAAGTGGAGACACATGCTATATATAACCCTGTTACACAAGCAGGAACAGGCAACCGTGAGCGTGTGCCTGCTTGTTTTTTTGGACGGGTCTTAAAGGCGTCCAGTAACAAGTCGGCCGAGTGCTGACCAAGCGTTTGCCAAACGTTATCCCTGCCTAATAGCAGCAGCAGAAACAATGCGCGGTAATGACGGCCAGCGTGGTAAGCGTCTAATGACACCTCATACATAATTCAGCACCTTTCCGGCGACTAAGCCCTGATATCCTCATTAACAGAAACACTCTGTGCTGTCAGATGGGCAAAGCACAATCGTAGGGTCTCATTTAGGCTTTGAGAAGTGCAGCTGGTACCACGACACCGCCAGGAAAGAGAGGGAGAGAGAGAGAGAGAGGGAGAGAGAGGGAGAGAGAGGAGAGAGAGAGAGAGAGAGAGAGAGAGAGAGAGAGAGAGAGAGAGAGAGAGAGAGAGAGAGAGAGAGAGACAAGCAAAAAAAGGCAGCAAAAAAAAAAAAAAAACTCAAGCGAAGCGGGTTTGTTTTATTTAGTGCAAAAAAAAAACTTGCAGTTTGTAAAAACAAGGCTGACACGGAGGCTGACACCAGGCAGGGGAAAATAATTAGCTCTCATTTTCTCAGACTCCTGTTTCCTTCTTCCCGCTGAGCTTCCTCCCAACCAAACCACCACATGTCAGGAGAAATAGGAGGCAATTAGCGGCCCCGCTTCAGCCCCGCCGCACGCGTTGAAAGGGGACTATTTATGATGGGACAATGAACAGCTGAAAGATTAAATAACATTTGCCTTTTAAAAAGAAAATGACTTCTGGCTAAATTTTTGATTAAATTCAAACGGAAAGTGAAGACGCAGTCGCTCTCCTGTGTCAGGAGCCCAAACAAAGGCTCGCCGGCGAGAGGGGGTGGATGGATGGATGCTACGCCTGGCTTTACACCAGAAATCTTTTACCTCTTGCGGCCTCTTTTAAGTGAATGAAAAAGAGGAACCAAAACAAGAGGCTTGGGAATGGAAAATGCGTTTAGACAGTGGTCAGTCTTCGGAGGAGGACGATAACAGGCATCTTTTACTTGAAGACAACTTCAAATCAAGGAGCGCCGCAATTGTGTGACAAAAAGTCTCGGTTATGACAAGACATCACATCTGCAACAAAAGCTCCCGTCAACACAGGAAATGATGCACAGACAGTGATGCGAAAATAATGACAGCAAATCACAAGCATTTCATACATTAAAGAGAACCGTGAGGAAAGACGGCATTCGTGTTTCTCCAATAATCGACCATCATGCGGATTGTTGATGAGAGGAATGCAATTACTTTTTTAAGTGAGCAATGACACTAATTTAAAAAAAAAATATTAGAAATGAAATCATCTTGGTAACATTTCCAAGAAAAGCCCATTCAAAATGTGGTGTAATCATAATTTGTCTAGAATCTATGCGAGTGTCTGCATTTTAATCATTGTTTTTCAAAAAGTTTTTAAATATAAATTGTATTAAACAGAAAGTTTTTTGTTTCACCGAATGACATTTTACATCCCGAACTAACCATGCATTGTCATAAAATGCTAATTATTTATATTTTTTATTTATCTTTATTGACCCTGACACACATTCATGAGGGTCAGCGGGGTCCACTCTATGATATCATTTCCTATTTTAGGTTTTTTCTGTATACCTTTGTTGGTTGGACCACATGACTTTGATTTACCGGTTTTTTTTAATAATATTGAGGCAGTTTTCTTAAAAAAAAAAAAAAACATTATTTATTTTCTATATTGTTTTTTCTTATACATTATGCTTTACTACTTATAAAGGTTATGACTTTTTGCTTCATTATGACTTATCTGAGTTTATACCGTAAATTTTTTTTTTTCCTCCATCATAAATGACTTGCGTCTCAGAGCGCGAAGACGAAACCCAATAAACGCCGTCATGTTCTCTTGCGTTTGTTTGCCTAGTGTTTGGGAACGCAGTCGTGCGAGACGCTTCTGGGAATTAAACTTTGGCTCAGGCGTTTCAGAATAATCAAACCAACATTTGAGAGGCTTCTTTAAATGTGTTTCCATCATAGTTTATGCACGTCTTCTTATCGAATAAAATAATTTCTTGTTGTTGTGTATTTTCATAATTTATGTGCATCTTCTTGTTTTTTTTATGCGATATCCCAAAATAGACATGAAAATGGGTGGATGGAAACATAGATATATGCACATATGATTTTCACCAAACACCCAAGCAACCACAGACAGCACTTACTAGCCGAGAGGTTTATTTTAACATAATTGTGTGTGTATGTGTCTGTTCAAGCACAAGGAGACGCGAAAAAGGAATCAATTCAGTGTTAGCCCGCTATCTGAAACCTGCCTCTGTGTGTGTGCGCGCTTCAGGTGTGTGTGGCTGTGTGCACAGATAAAAAACGCGCAATCGACTTCTCTTTAGCCTCTTCTTGCGCTTGAATGGTCTTGCGCTTGAATGGTTTTAAATCACTTAAATGTGTAAACTGTCGAGGAAAAACATGCGCAAATGATGAACTTTCACTCTATGATGGTTAAACTTAGCAATTCATCCATGAACCACATGCGTACCGAAACGTGGGGCCTGGTCCGTATGGATCACGGATCAACTGCAATCTGTTGCATTCCTATCTAGTGGTGAACAATATTTAAAAAATGAAAACCTATCTTGTCACTGACAGAATAAAATTATGCCAAACTCAAAGATTGCATGGATTAAGGCCCTGTCCCAGACAGAACCTAAAATGACAAATGGGACACCCTACGGTCTTGTGGAGTTAACAGACACACACATGTGGTGGCCATAGTAAGTCCACAAGACCGTAAGTGCACATGAAGTGTGACATTTGGGACAGGGCCTAAGCTGTGTATCATAAACCTATCAATAACTATGAGGGCTCCTACACATGATATGAAGCGGAGTGATTTACCGTGTGGCTTGTGCCTGCTTTCCAGTGGTATCCAAACACTAACTCCAGATTTACAGTCTTCCTCCACTCCTCGTCTTCTTCTTCAGTGGCCAAACCATTCTAAGAGTGCACACAAGGAACATTTAAATGAGTGATGTTTTTATTTACATAATATATGTGTGTGTATATATATATATATATATATATATCTGTGTGTGTGTGCATGTTTATACTACACACACACACACACACACACACACATATATATATATATATATGTATGTGTGTGTGTGTGTGTGTAGACATGAGCACACACACATACAGAGTGACATATATAATATATATATATATATATATATATATATAAATAAATAAAATATTATATATACACACACATATACGTAAACAAAAACCTTTATGTTAGATGCGATTAATCAGGATTAATCAATCTGACAGAACTAATATAAATACATTAGCTGTGACCTTGTACTGTATAAAATATATATATATATATATTTTTTGCACTGGCTTTTTTGAGTTTTACCTACTTCCAAAAGCTGAGATAGCTTGTCAATTCAAATACATAGGACAAATTAATTGGATAAACCCAGTAAATTAAGTTTAGTTTACTAAAAGCAAAAAAGGTGACGTAGTAATAACAGTAAATGATGCATAATTACAAGTAACTAACCCTAAACTAAACCCTAACCCTAATCGTAAATCATATAGTAAGTACAAGTAGTTAATTAATATTACTCAGTACTTATTTGAGTAAGTACAATGTAACTACGTCACCTTAAAATAAGTGAAACCTTTTTAAAGTGTGTTGGATAAGGAAGAAATCAGCCAAAACAGTGTGGCTACTGTTCAAAAAACCAAAATCACGTCAACTCTATGTAAAAGATGATCTAGAAAGTGAAAACATGCCTTGATCAACGGAGGAAAGTGGAACAGACTCAGGTAGTCGTGGGTAAGTTTCTCAATTTCGGTCTGAAAAAGAAAAGGTTTGACATAATGTTTAAAACATTACGAGATGGATTTATGCAGTTATGCATAACAATCAGCCAATGACCAGCTGTGTGTGAATGTTACATAATTATTACCTGTTAATGGACTTTGAGCAGCAAAACAACAATTAATACCATTGTGTATCACTTATGAACATATAATTCGCGCTCTGGCATATGTCATATACATCTAGAGTAATTAATTCAACACATCACGCTCTCTATGGAGCGAACATACGCTTTACAGGATCAGACGTGTGATGTCAGTTAGCAGCGTTTCCCAGAGGAGGAAAAATTATTTCTCAGAGGTCGCTCTTTCAAAGCTTAGCAATATGACGCTGTCACGGATATTTCTAAAAAAATCATTGGGGGGGAATAAAATTAATTCCAAGAGACAAATAAATCAATTGTTGACACATGAATGAATGTGGCATTGCTCAGATCATCTGGTCTTCATATTGTTTATTCGAGATGTTAGACTTTCTGAGTTTTCACAGTTTGAGCATTTGTTGAGAAATTCATGTGAGAAATCTGTGTGAGATTTCTTGCTCGGTTTCCTTAGGCCGATTCACACTGCATCGACAGACGAGGACCAATGCCGACAGTCGCCAGATTACGGCACGTCACTTCTCAGAGACGGCGTTTGCGTTTTCAGACAAAACAGGGGAAATAAACATAAATGATAAACATGATGCTGCTCGTTAAATCTGTTAAATCAGAAACTGCAGCTTTGAAAAGCAAATTTAAACAGCCTAACACTGTGTCCTAACCAGACGTGATGTGATTTATCCGTCCAAACTGCGATAAAATCAATCAAAAATCCCAGCCAATCAGAAGAGCGTGTGGGGCGGAGTCTCTCTGCATTCACAATGAAATGGATAAGTACATTATCAAATTCATAAATCTTACACCATTTTAACCTGATTAAAAATACATTCTGAAAGACTGAAACAATCTTTTTTTTTATTATCATTGAATACACTTGTTTGTTCATCTTGAGTTGAACATGTTCTTTCCTTTCATTTATTTTCAAGATCTGAGGTGAATTAGCCTATCAGTTGTTGCTTTCAGTCTGTCTATAAAGGTCACGAAAAATGATATTCAAACTCGCATTCAAATATTTTTACATTAAAGGCACACTATGTAATTTTTCGCCACTAGAGGGCGTTTATTCAAAACAAAGGCGCAGCTCGATGACGAGGAATGTTGTCTTCACCTGTGTCCACTCGAACAATGGTATATATTTTGTTGATTTGTGTACTTTCATTATCCCAAATGTTTCTAAGAATGTTTGAATCCAGAGAAATAAGCAGTTTTAACCAGGACACGGACAAATAATGTATATATATTTCTAACATTTGTAAAGGTAAGTAGCGTGGCACCTTCAGATGTATGATGTGTCCTTTGGACGTCACACCCAGATCCCTCATGTCAGTCTCAGACAGCAGCAGGAGTCTCCGTCCTGTGATGTGATTCTGCTTGAAGACCTCAGCGTACTGCTGCAGCTCTCCATCACCTGCAGCACACACACACACACACACACACACACACACACACACACACACACACACACACACACACACACGCACGCACGCACAAGCACACACACACACACACATACACACGCGCACCCACACACACGCACATGCAAAAACACGCACAAGCACACGCACGCACAATCACACACATACACACACACACATACAAACGCACAAGCACACGCACATGCAAAAACACACACGCACACACACACACACTTTTTTTTTATATGAAAATAAACTACCGTTCAAAAGTTTAGGATCAGTTAGATTTGTTTAATGTTTTTAAAAGAAATATCTTATCCTCAGAGAGGCTGCATTTATTTAAAAACAGTGATATTATGAAATATTATTTCAATTTAAAATAACTGTTCTCTATGTGAATATATTGTAAAAAAAAATATATATATATATTCCTGTGATCAAAGCTGAATTTTCAGCATCATTACTCCAGTCTTCAGTGTCACATGATCCTTTAATATGATGATTTGATGCTCAAGAAACATTTATGATTATTATCAATGTTGAAAACAGGTTTCAGTTTTTCTTTGATGAAAAGAAAGTTCAAAAGAACAGCTTTAAATGAACAGTTAATCAACATCAGAGGTGAAGAAGAATCTCACCTTCAAAGATCTGCTGCATCCAGAAATGCTGTAAAGACAAAGACGTTAAAAAAAGAACAAAAATTCTGAAATCATCTCTATTGAAGAAATACCCACCACATGTTCCTCTGTCCAGGAGTGTATCGCCAGGTTTGGAAGAAGCTGTCGGAGACGGACAGAAGAACACACACACTCACATGTGTGAACAATCAGATGACATTTACCTTAATATTCAGCAAGTGTTCTTATAATGTGAAGTGCAGATATTAACAACAAAAACATATTACAGTATATGACGCTCACTTTTAATGCAAATAAGAGAGTCATTCATTGATATCCATCATTCACAAGTGTAGAAATAATTTAAAAATTAGGCAAATTGACATTTTATATCTAGAATATCTACATTTATTTGTGGGTGTGTGTTTGTTTCTTGATGTTTTTGACATCTCATTTCTTTATTAGCAAATTTGGATGCTTTCATGACATTTTATCTTTATCTGTATCTGTTTTGTTTTTGAATTAGCATCTTATTAACAGGAAGTGAAGTTGTGTCCCAGGTTATGTGTTAAGATCAAATCTTCCCCTATAAAGTAACGAAATATTGCATAAACTTTCATATTTTCATCAAGCTTCAGGGAAATGAATCATGTTCCCTCTGACAGACCGACTGACTGACAGGCAATATATCTCAGGCAAGATTAATCATTGTGTCACAGATCTTTTATTTCAGAATGATAGTTTTTTTTATTATTATTTTTATCAATTTTTAGACATCAGTACAGGATATTACTTACATAATTGTTATAAGAGAAATTTCTCAGACACACTATCAAAGAGAAAATATAAAGACACCATGAAGAAAGAATGAGGGGAATAATATTAATATTTTTTATATTGTCAAAATTAATTCTCATGATGTTATTACAGTTTTACCTGAAAATATCGAAAACATTTTTCCTTTGGATTAGTGATGTCGATATAACAAAAGTAATCCCAAAATGCACTGCGACGAGCTCAGTGAAGAAAAACACCCAAGATGGCGGACGAGACGACTGAAATGCTGATTATAAACACATTTTGAAAAGAACCAATAGATTAACAGTTCAGTTTATTCACGTATAATGCTATTCAGAGTTTTTCAAATCAGCAAATTTCTTATAAACAACCACAAATTCAGTCAGAATAAACGAATATACAAACCGTTACGTATTATAATTTAGATGACGTGTGACTGCTGAGTCTGGCTTAGCTTTAACCTGGTCAACATTTCCTTCACCGTGATTCTGCAAGTACATCTATTATTTCATTAATATTATATTACAGTTATATTTAAAAAAAAATATAGCCTCCTATAAAAGTATTTAACTGAATTAATATCAATGGTGTATCTAGTGAACAGCACTGTCATTTCTTTTTGCAGATTTTCGGGTTTCCGTGGATAGAAGAACAGAGGAACAGACACTCGACTGTAACGCAATTCATTTCTGCTGGAAGAAATATTGAAATACTCTTTTTATTGCTCATGTTTTTCAATCTCTCTCTCTCTCTCTCTTTCTTGACGGTGTGTGAGTTCCTCACAGTCTTCACACTGCTCAAATTGGCCAATCTTAATGTCAGTGAAATGTCAGTTGTTCGTAAGTGCGCGCTGCCCTCGCCACGCTGACACGCTGTTCTCTCTCGCTCTCCTCAGCATGTGGCTATACATCCACTTCATTTGCCATAAATAACATCCATAAGGACCCGGTGGGCGTCAGACGGCCTCACCTAATACAGCCTTTACAGGGAATCAGAGAAAGTGACTGCTCTAACCTCCACGACACACGACTTATTACACTTCAAACTCTTCTTATAAAAACAGCATCTTTTCTCCAGCGAATAAACACTGTTCCTGATGGGGGGAAAGATTCAGAAGCACATACACACTGTGACTAAACGAAGCTATTTCTCATCTGAGCAAACTTGAGTTCATTTTGATCTATTAACTGTTCTTTTATATGATTGAATTGAATGAGTTGAAATGGATATTGAAGGAAAGACGGTGAGCAAGTGTCCAGCATATAGGGTTTAAAGTGCTCCTGTTATGCTTTTTCGGATATTACCCTGGCTTTCATGCAGTGTGTAATACAGCGGTTTGAGGATGTAGAAGCTCTGCAAAGTTTCAAATAGTGCTTGAGAAACAGATCTAAAAAGAGAGAATCGAGAAAAAATCCAGTCTCACTTCTTAGACGAAACCTACGTAACAAATTTGCCGAACGCCAGTCTATGGTGTTCATTAGGCGTGTTTCCATTACAGATTTAAGCAAAACTTTTGCGATTTTTTCTAAATGTCGACAAAAAACTATTTCGAAATGACGGCGTTTCCATTAACTGATGTTATGCGACTAAAACTTCATTTTTTCCTCTTGCAATAAGTAAAATCATTCCAAAAGCCATGGCAACGAACGTTGGTAGGTTTATGTATATCCCAGCCACTGCACTGGCCATTATTATTAATGGAAGGAGATGTATTTGTGTTTTCCAAGCATTAATGGTAAGGAAAGACCCTTATTATACTTGTGAGCGGCACATATGAGGTGTTTCTGGGTGTTTCTCCCTCATCTCTGCTTCGAGGTCTTGATTGTGGCATTTCTTTGAGGTTTAGAATCCAGTATTTCTGTAATTATTTTGTCTTATATGAATTTAATAAAGAGCTCTGTCTCGTATTCTGTCCAAACACACCGCGCCTTCTAAGTCAGGTGACCTGTAAATGCGCAAAAACTGTTTCCATTGCAGTTTTGCGAAATATTTTTTTTGAATTGCCTGAAAAACCTCCTCATGCGAGCGTAAAAACTTTTTGCGAAAATTACGTGTTTCCATTGGGCGTATTTTCAATTCGCAATTTCAATTTGCGCAGTTTGAAGGGTAATGGAAACACGGCTACTGTCTGCCGGTGAACAACGTCTACTTTGAGCCTCAAACACTGTAGTTGTATCTGAGACTGGAAGACTTTGGTTCGTGTTGTTCATGTCGAGAAGACGCTGTTTTCAGAGCTGCGAATCCACTTTGATGAACTTCCAGAAGAAAGAGACTCAATTCTGCTGGAATTTACTCTGTAAAACCGACGCCATCGTCACTGTTCGTATCACTGTGAGTCAAGTGCTGAGGAAGAGCTGAAATTCAGAGATGGTAATGGGTGTTTTGTTTCTGACACACTAGTGTTCATTTCATTCATGAAATCTGTGATGAAAAATGTTCCTTGACGACCTTTTTTCCCATGACTAAGATGAGACGATGACGAGACGACACCAACGTCATTAAACGATAACTGTGAGGTTATCAACATGCAATATCTTTGACGAAAAAAGACTAAAATGTAGTAAAAATATAATAACTTGACCAAGATCACTCGTTGTTTTTGTCGAATAAGAGAGGAGACAAAGCATTGCAGACTGTTTCCATCAAGCCGCTACGAGCTTTCATGCGTACGGTTGCCAGATTTCAAGATATAAATCCCCCAATCAGTGCTTTTCTGTTAAAAGAACACGTTTTCTACTTTTTACTGCAATCTGGCAACCATGTGCACAGGCTCTCTCTACACTGCGGAAGAAGCGCGGATGAACAGAAAACACAGACAAATGTATAACCTGCAGTTTAGAGATCTCCATTTGAAATTTTCTTTCTTTTTGCGATCAAACCTTCTCAGTCATGAACTGTAATAAATCCAAACATGGATCTCGACTATTTGAGATTGTGGTTGCTGAGTGAATGCACTTCTGTGTGACAATACAAAGTCATTTTGCTGTTGTTTTAATAGAAACATTTACTAGGATTACTAGTTTTAATTTTTGAGAGAAGTTTCTTGTTTTACCCTCAGGCCAATATGATAAATAGCCTATAATAAATAAGTGATATACCTCATATTTTGATGTTTTAATCGAATTTGTAGGGTCATAAAAAACAAACATCCCCTCTAAACATCACTTTTGGCCACTACTGTAATGTGAATATTCTTCTTTTTATGGTATACTAAAGAAACAAACATCCTGGAAAAACATGAGAGTAAACATTGCTTTGAGTTAGAGCGAGGTCGAGGTCCTCAGGAGAGAGAGAGAGAGAGAGAGAGAGAGAGAGAGAGAGAGAGAGAGAGAGACTCACCGGTGTGTTGGACTGCTCGATGAGTTTTCTCTCCCACATCTTTAACCGTCTCTCTCTTTCTTTCAGCTCTTGTTCTTTGCTGCTCAGATCTCTCTCCAACCGCTTCAGACGTTCCAGAGTCGCCTCGATCTCACACCTGCTCACACAATACACACCATATTCATCAACATAATATCCCTATTCATAAACATATCAATATTTATAAACAAGTGATTAGCTTACATACATTATTATTTTACTGCATAATGTGTCATACATTGATGTACTAATATAAAAATATTTATGGAGATGTACACAATTAGATTTAAAATTAGTAAAAAAAAAAAAAAAGGTATATATTTTTTGAAAATGTAAGTATTACATACTGCTTTCAAATTAGTTTTTTCAATTTGTACCCACAGGATTGCATAGACAATTTAACAACATAATTATTCATTTCACTTGACTTTGGGGCCAGAACAAGAGAGAAAATATATTCATTTTAACACTAATAGAAATATTATTGTTTGTACATTTTAATATTACGTATTGCTTTAAATTCTGACACATTTTATACCCACATTCACACTTTTGGAATACAGTGGAAATTTAACAACATTAATACAATTTGACTGAACTCAAAAAAACACACTTGTTTGTCCAAATATTTAAAATAAATAAATAAAATTAGTTTGAATATTTTTTTTTATTATGTTTTGTTTTCAATTTTGACAAACTGTATGCCCACAGCCACACTTTTGGATTACACAGACAATTTATGTTTTGAAGAGTGTTTGTTGTTTTTCACTGATTTTACTGGTTTGGCCACAGTATGCAAAGAAATGAATGTAAGAATAATGGCTGAATGTTGTCTTTATTCCCTAGACTAAATGCTACTAAACATAAGACATTTTTTAAATTTAAAATTTAGTGCAGAATTATCAACTGGTGTATATAAGTACAGTCAAGTTTGAGTCACTGTACGTTTGTAATGTGTGATTTAACCAGCAGAGGGAGCTACACATTCTCCTCAGACAACAGTTATTTATAAAGAGACAGGAACTGGAGCTGGTGTCCTCAAACACCTCCCATCGGGCTGTCCCGTCCTGTCCCCTGACGCCCTGCTTGCTCAACTTCAATACCACACTTCCCGTGTGACTGATTTCCCTGTCTGCCTCTTTTCTAACAAATGCTATTGAAATTTCACAATTATATGTGGCCTAAAGTTCCCCTTTTTGACATGTCACTTTTTTCTTTCCTTCGTTCTGTGTTTTCCTGTTTAGCTGTGATCTCCTGTCCCTGTATCCTGGCCCAATTCCAGAGGGTCTTAATATAGCATCAAACACCCAGGACTTTCTAGATCACCAGGACACAATGGTCTGGTTTCACAGACAGGGCTTATATTAGGCCAGGATTAGGCCTCAGTTGAGTTAGGATATTTAAGTAGCTTTTATAAACGTGCCTTAGAAAAAACATTACTGGTGTGCATCTTGAGACAAAACAACGGCACTGATATATTTTAAGATATGCTTTCAGTTAAAACATGCATTTTAGTCTGGGACTAGACTGAAGCCTTGTCTGTGAAACCGGGGGAATGTGTGTGAAGGGACATACATAGTAGTTTATATATATATAAAAAAATTAAAAAAACCATGTCATAATATGGTTAAAGCACCACTTTGATTACTAAAAAAATCTGTTTTTAATGTTGTTTATATGTCTATGTGGTGTTTTTAATAACCTTTAAGACAAACCATGTGTAAATTCATCAGTCGACACCATTGCTGAGTATTTTCTCTTTAAAACTGCAGTGAACCAAAGACAGTCTCAAAAACACGCTTTGAAATCGCTGGTGTTTCTGACGTCACAAACTACCTTGTAACCAATCAGATCAACGTGTGATCGTCAACCAGTGGATCTCTGAGCTGAGTGAGTGAGTGGAGGCGGGGCTCATTTGCATATTCATAGAACTGTGTGTACAGAATGAGGCAGGGGTGTAGAGTTACATTAAAAAAAAAAAAGATTCAAAGAAAAAAACTTAAGTAATTTTGGTGATCAAAGATGAGGGATAAGGGATACAATGATGACTACAAACTTCATAGCATTTATATGAAGGACTAAAAATGACAGAACGAAAAATAAATAAATAAATAAATAAAAGTAGAAATAAATAAATAAATGCAGAAATAATAGTGAAAATAAATACATTTTGGTAATATAAATGGCTATTTCTGTATTTTTACATGTATTTATTCATTTATTTATGCATTTCTATATGTATTTATTTATGTATTTATACATTTATTTATATATTTATGTATTAATATATTTATTTATTTATTTATATATTTATTTATTTATACATTTATTTATTCCTACATTTATTTATTTCTGTATTTCCACATTTCTACATTTATTTATTTCTGTATTTCCACATTTCTACATTTATTTATTTCTGTATTTCCACATTTCTACATTTATTTTTCCCTGCGCATGTATGCTAATTGACCAATGGCTAAGCCACGCCCCCAAACGCGATGAGCCAATCACAGTACGCATAGCTAACCCAATACACTCGGACATTCTCTGCTTGCTTCCTCGTCCATTGCAATGCATTGCGGTTATCAGTTTTCATTCGTTTTTATGTTTTTTCTTGTCATTTTGGCTTTTAAACAGCGTGTGTGTGTGTGATTTTGGTTGGGTGACAGTTGTAGGTTACAGTTTGACAAGAGTTTACAGTTTGACAAAAGCACAATGTTGTGTTTTACACAAATATAAGTAGGCTAAACACTTTGCAGTTTTAATTATGTCCTGTATGAACAAAATGGAGTATATTTTTATGTTTCCACTGTTCGATCGCGCCCGCTCTCTGACACACACACAGACACACAAACACACACACACACATTCCAGCAATGCAATCTTGACATCGCAGCCTGTTCATTATTCTGCGCTCACACCAAACGCGAATAGAGCGTCAAATTCGCGCATATCCGCGTCTAGTTCGACGCTTGAACATTTTGAATCCAAAGCGAATAGGACGCGCGTATAAAGCGAGCGTTTGAAGCGAAATAGCATCAAACTATAACGTTTACACCGTGAACTGTAAATCTTTGTTCTGGAGCTGAAGCTTATCGACCTTCTCAACTATAAAATTATTAATATAACCCTCCAATGCATATTTAAGGCCCTTTTGGTGACATCGAGATGATATATAATCTTTCTGTCTCCAAAAAATCATCAATTGCCTCCTGTGAAATGTCTCTGCCAAAGCGCCTGTTACCGAATGTTGACTGTTTGTCCGAGTGAGTGGAGGGGGCGTGGCTTAGCCATTGGTCAATTAGCATACATGCGCAGGGAAAAATAAATGTAGAAATGTGGAAATACAGAAATAAATAAATGTAGAAATGTGGAAATACAGAAATAAATAAATGTAGGAATGTGGAAATACAGAAATAAATAAATGTAGGAATAAATAAATGTATAAATAAATACATATATAAATATATAAATAAATAAATATATAAATACATAAATATATAAATAAATGTATAAATACATAAATAAATAAATACATATAGAAATGCATAAATAAATAAATAAATACATGTAAAAATACAGAAATAGCCATTTATATTACCAAAATGTATTTATTTTCACTATTATTTCTGCATTTATTTATTTATTTCTACTTTTATTTATTTATTTATTTATTTTTCGTTCTGTCATTTTTAGTCCTTCATATTTAAACTGCAGTTTTTAAAATAAAAATGGATTGCATATTTTATAGTGTGTGGTAAATCAGTTCTAGTGTAACGGCAGGTAAATGATATTGATATTTGCGCAGTATGTAATCATTAGTGTGTTAGTGTACCTCCACTCTGCTTTATTCTGCAGGAACGTGTTGCACTCGTCAGGTAAATGACTGTCGTTCCACATGGACTCCAGCGTGGACAAGATGTGTTTGAACAGCGGCCTGTCCTGCAACACAATCACAACATCTGCATTATTAAGAACATCAGCATTTCAAACACAGACACTTTCTGAAACACTGAACTCTTCTAAAAGAAAATTGTTATACACTGACGATTTGCTTCCCTGGCCAATAAAGCATACTGAAATTCAGATCTGATCAATAAACGCTACACCAATATCTCACAAGCACTCCCTAGTGGAAAAAACTTAAGCATACTTTTAAAAAGAGCACTTAATATGGAAATAATATACTTAAAAAATAATATACTTGTGCGCACTGCATGTAATGTTTTCGGACACTTAATTGAAAGTCAATTGTAATTAAATTTATATTAAAAGCAACTTAAAGAGTTTTTTGGCTCACTTAAGTACATGTAGGACTTAAGTAAATTTGTATGTGTAATTTGTTAATTTCATAAGTACTCCTATTGTCTTTGAAATATGGTTAAAGTGTAGAGTTGAATGCATGACAAGCATTTATAGTAAAATAAAATATACTTTAATGCCATTTCTATATTGAAGCTTGTATGTCATGTATTCAAATATATTTGTTATTACACATTTGTACTGATGAAGTTGCAATTTAGTACTTTCAAAATATATTATCTTTAAATGTAATACTGAATAACACACCACAGATACAATTATAATCAAGTAATTTACATGTGTTTTAGTATGTTAGTCAACGCATCAAAATAAGTGCACTTCTTTAAAGTATGACAAAAGATTTTTAAAACAATGATTTTGTACTTAAAAGTAAAACTTTTAATATGACTATTACAAAGTGAATTTAAAAACGTACTTAAGTGTGTTAAGAAACAGTCATGAAAATGTCCAACTTTTTATTTAATTAATATATTATCTGCAAGTACCGTTTCTTAAAAATTTACTTTTAAGATTTTGCAGTACACTACAAGTGCACATTCAATACAATTAAGTGCACTTCTTTTTCACAAGTACTTGAAAGGTTGAAACGTTTCATAAAAGCAGCAGGTTGTGTGACACATTAACAGCTTTTTCAATTAAACATTTGCAAGTTGTCATCAGTTTAATGCACTTTAGAAACGTCCATACGATACTTATCAGGGTTGAACAACAGCTGTGTGTTGCTTAAATTGCAATCTGAGTGTTATGATTTGAGTATACGCGTATATTTGAGTGTACTGGCACGCCCGCACTCTGAGTGACAGGCGGACGTCAGCGCCAGCCAACATGAATTTATGAAGCTCACTTAAACGGGTGTGAGCGTTCAGAGGAGATGTGTTCAGTGAAACTGAGAGGGAAAAAAACAAGCCCTGACATGAGGCAGATAAAATGAACTGAACTGATTGGATGAATTAAAAATGTCAGGATAAGAGACAGTCATATATTAATAAAGACAGCGGTTATTAATGTCCTAACCAAACAGCATGTCTTATCTATTATTCACGCATTAATGCATTGCACTTTAACGTGGCGCAAATACCAATCTACTTAAGCACTGCATAATTACTGTATTAGTAGAATAATGCAACATATTGCTAATGCTCTCCAATGTATGTCATTCTCAAGGTTTACTGTATTATGCAGTGTCAAAACCATAACAATTTATACTGTATTTGCTAAATAAGATCTCACAGGATAATCACACTGTGAAAGAGTTGATCCACCTGTCTCATGTCGTTGCAAACCTGCATGGACTGGGTTTGGTTTAGTCTGTGGTCATGATCTAGTATGTGACCTAATTTGCATTTCGAGGTAAACATGCATTTTTGTTTTTCTTACTTTTGGTTCCGTCACCCAGCAGCTTCTCATCAGACAGGCGAAACTGGCAGGGCAGCTACTGGGAATCGTCAACCTCTGCAAAACACACACGACACATGTCAAACATCCCCCATCAACCCGCCGACACACACCTCATCAGTGGCACAGCCAATCAGAACCTGCCGTCACCTCGTTCTTCTCCACCACCAGCCAGGCCACCTGCAGCCCCTCCAGACCTTTGAAGGGAACTTCACGCGTCAACATCTCCCACAGGACCTAAAAGAAACATGCTTATAATTCACAGCTATATGAAAGAGAGAAAACTATCTGTGCCAACAGACCCAGTGAATCCACCAACTGACCAAAAAAAAAAAAAACTAATTTGTTACAGCCAAATGTATTAGTTTTTTTCAAATTATATTTTGGTTCAAAACTTAAATATTGATTTAATATTAATAAAAATATTTATTTTCCCAAAGATCATTTTCTAGTGTGGATGTGCTGGAGGAGACTTTACAGAGTGCTGGACTCTTGCATTGTCAATACAAGATCTGACCAAAATTGATGCACCTCTTGATGGAAATAACATCACAACATTTATTTCCATCAAGACAGGCATCAATTTTTGGTCAAGATCTTGTATTGACAATGCAAGAGTCCAGCACTCTGTAAAGTCTCCTCCAGCACATCCCAAAGACTTACAATGAATTTAAATGGTTAGTTCACCCAAAAATGAAAATTATCCCATGATTTACTCACCCTCAAGTCATCCTAGGTGTATATGACATTCTTCTTTCAGCCAAACACAATCGGAGTTATATTAAAAATATCCTGGCTCTTCCTAGCTTTATAATTGAAGTGAATAGAGCCTACGTTTTTGAAGCCCATAAAAGTGCATCCATCCATCATAAACTAATTTATACGACTTCAGTGGGTTAATAAAGGCCCTCTATACACTTGCTAGGAGCGTTTTTTCCTCGTGGAAGTTTTGCGTTTGGTGAGCTAATTAAATATTAAAACTCAGTCGAATCAATATTTTGTGTACAGTTATTTAATTATGCCATCCAGTATCGTGGACTGGCTCTCTCCTGTTTCATACAAACGCAGCTGCTGCCATTTTGTGACTATTGTTTTGAACACTGTTGGATTATAAGATACAAACAGGTACGATTTTAAAACAGTTTAATCTCAGATCAATATCTCTTATCCCCATTATTTATGTGTATGCTGTGTAATAATTGGTATGACTGTATACCGTATCCCTTAATGTCCGTCTAGCTTGAACTTGCCGTGCTGCAACTGCTCTCTCAGCGGAAGCTTTGCGTTTAAAGAATTAATAAAAGTCAAAACTCAAATCAATATTTCGTGTCTAATTATTTACTTATGTGGCAAGTAGCCGTGTAATAAGCGGGATCATGTACATCCAGCCGGTTGTTATCTGAGAATAAACAGCTTCAGGCTGATGCAAGACCTCCTGATCACCCTGTCGGGGTTTATTCTGAGATAACAACCAGCTGGATCTACATCATCCCTTACATATAACACAGATTGTGTTTGGCTGAAAGAAGAAAGTAAAATACACCTAGGGTGGCTTGAGGGTGAGTAAATTATGGGATAATTTTCATTTTTGGGTGAACTAACTCTTTAAGGTCTGGACTCAGAGGTGCCGATTCATGTGTGAAAATGATTCTTCATGCTCCTCACATCCATTCTTTCACAATCTGAGCCTGATGAATCCATGATGTGTCTTCCTACATGGTTGTTTAAGAAATGAAAAGCTACACACTCCATCAATTAGGGCTAGAAGAACTGTTGCTAGAAACATAATAATCACTGCAATAATGATCCGATCATAGACGCTTACACATTTGCCTATATGTGTATATTCTGAGTTTGGTGAATATATCTTATTCCGTTACAGACATTTTAGTAAAAAAGGTTCCGGACACTTTGAACGTTTTGGCTTTCCTTTAGGACCGTGAATCGAAATTTCAACTTATTTTTTGATAATTATTTATTTTCAGACTCTAGACTAGAGAGTATTTCTGCACTGGTTTGGCTCTGATTGGGTGAAATACCTAGTTCGCAAAAAATATATATATTTTGACCGTCTTGGTATAAGTCACATGAGTCTACGACAGACGGTCTAGGGGCCCTATCTTGCACCCAGTGCAATTGACTTTGTACACCGACGCATGTATCATTCCTATTTTGCACCCAGCGCACAGAGGACTTTTCCCTCCACAGACGCACGTCAGTAAGTTAGGAAATGAACTTGCGCTCCCCGGGGGAGGTTCAGCGAAAAGAGGAGGCGTGTTCCGGCGCAAACGTTCCCTGGTGCTATTTTGCAGGTTTAGAAAACAATTCCGCATGTTATTTAGATGCTATTTTAAGGGCGCATGCTTTGCCATAATGTAGCGTTTGCACAACGCACATACACTTTGCTTCTCTTCTCTACACAGATGCAGCAGTTGCCATTTTTGCAAACCATACATTATTACAAGGAAAAATATTCCACATGAGGGAAATCATTGTTGTGTTCATAGATGTGAAAAAATAGGCATAAATCTAGCTTACACATTTACCAAAATTATTATACGCCTGTTTAACCGAAGCTAATTTGGGTGGGTTTCTCCATCCCCATACAATGTCACTTCTCTGTGTTTTACGGCCCTGACGAGAACGTCGGTCTCCTCGGCTGTGAACCGGCAAATCCGCCGTTATAATAGCAATCCGCCATGGAACAAGCGCGCCTGCTCTTAAAGGGAATGTGAGATGACGCTCTGATTGGTTTATTTCACGTTACGCCCAAACCACACCTATGAGTAATGTAGCCACTTCAGACCAACCCATTTTAGATTTGCGTCGAGATCCGCCCACAAAGTTACTTGCGTTTCACGTTTGATACTTGCGTTTCAGATCGTTATGAGCGGTTTCATATATTTGATCGCTGTAGCGCCCCCTATTGGACGATTAGGGTGATTTCGTGTCAATATCTCCGCAAATTGAGATCTACCATCTTGTCTCTAGGCCTTACTGTTTGGTCTGCACGATAATTTTTACGGCAGAAGAATAATAGTGAATGGCACAGCCTTTTCACTTTTTTCAGTGCAAGTAGCTAGAGGCACCAGCGCTGACGTTCACACACTCACCACTCCGTAAGAGTAAGTGTCGCAGGTCTCAGACACAGGGAAGCTCTGGATGACTTCAGGGGCCATCCAGGGAAATGTGCCCACTAGCGACATGTGGGTGGTGTGAGAGTGAAACTTAGACGCCCCAAAATCACAGATCTGAGGATACGGAGAGTTCGGTTAATCAGCAGACTTTTTCATGCAGAACTTATAACATATAGAGAACTTGATTCTGTTTGTATGAATAGACAGTGATCATGTACCTTGGGTACTGAATCTGCAGTCAGCACAACTGAAACGAAACACAAGGTCTTCAGGTCATAGAAACAGACAGTATTCAAGCACTCCTAAACTCAAATAAATATTTATACAGCCTTTATTTCACAAAGTTACAAACCATTTCGGGACTTGAGGTCTCTGTGAATGACCGTAAATGGGGCCTCAGCGTGCAGATAGTGTATGCCTATGAGAGAAAACACAACATACAAGCAAACAAATTGTGAAAAACTAGAATTTGATTTTGTTATTAGTCAATAGGGGCTTTCGCACAAGAGGAACCTTTTCATAGCTCCTTAGAACTAATGGCGGAAGTACCCGCTTTTTGCAGTGTTTGCACCACAGGAACTGAGAACGATTTTAGTTCTACAAACTTCAGATTGCCTACCGGTGGTGCGAATGCAACCAGGAAAATGGCCCTATGGGAACATGGGTGGCTAGTTCCTATAACTAAGTTCCTATAACTAGCCGGTGCGAAAGGGGCTATTATTACACTGAAGGTCCTTGAAGAACATAACATCTGTTGCTTCTCCCAATTCTCTGTGTGTATAAACAAACATGAAATGTGTTTACAGTACTGCGGTTACAAAGGAGGCCTAGAGGGGTTCATCGCAGAAATGTGAAGCTTGTACTTCTGTTAAAGTTCTTACACTGCCGTCAAAACTTTGGAATTATTTAGGTTTTTTAAAGCTTTTGAATTTTGAAGTCTTTTCTGCTCACCAAAGCTGTTTCAAAAATATGGTAAAAACTTAACATTTTAAATATTATTACAATTTTAAAGAAATGTTTTCTGTTGTGATATAGTTAAAAACGTAATTTATTCCCTTGATGGTAAAGTGTCACATGACTGGAGTAATTGCATCAAATTACAGGATTAAATTAGTTAGGCCGGAATACATTACATTTTTAAATATATTCACATAGAAAATTGTTATTTTAAATTGTAATTATATTTCACATTATTACTGTTTTCTTTCATCATGTCTTTGGCCCCGCCCACTGGCACGAAGGAGTGAAGAGAGATACTTTATCAATGGACTAGAAATAACATTACTTTTCCAAAGGATCCTGATTCTAGGTAAGTTATTTATTTTCAACTATCTTAATGTCTCGGGAGAGCATTGTTTGTTTGTTCTGTACATTTCACTGTAGATTCTTTGGTAAATCAGTAGCATTTTGGCGCAGGCTTTGCAAACAGACTTTTACTGTAAGATATGGACCCGTCAGTAATGCCACAGCATTTAAGTAACCCTGTAAATTATAATGCCTGATCTGTAATCAGTGATTTCTGATATGATTTATGTACAGTCAGACGTTATGTGTCTCAAAATTGTTTATTGGTGTTTATGCGTCTGTAAATCAAGCCAAACGATCAACTTCACATTGTTTCTCTTAGTAGCATGAAAATAATCTGTAATTTAAAGGAGAACTCCGGTCAATTTTCATTTTCATTTTTTGCGCAAAGTCCATAGTAATCGATTGTCGAGTTCACGCGCATAGATTTAGTTACCTATGATCACGCGCGTGAACTCGACAATCGACTACTTTGGACTTTGACCGAAAACAGGATGTAAATACAAGTATGTGCGCTGGCTGAATTAACATCACTTTTATTCATATCTTTCACATCTACTGCAGTCAGATTCACCTGTGTTCACTCTGAAGGAATCACTCAAATGGCTGGGCACTTGTAATGACACATCAAGGATGTTAACAGGGCTGCCAACTCTCACGCATTGAGCGTGAGACTCACGCAATTGACACTTTTCACACGCTCTCACGCCACACATCCATTTTCTCACGCACAGAAAAATTGCGGAGCAAAGAGGTACTTTTAATATTAAACTAATTCTCAGCTCTTAGATTCCGTAAATTTTATTACGAAATTCAGACAAAAATACGTTTGGCGCTTGTAAATGTGACGTGACAGATCGCTGAGCGCCTCAGTTCAAGTGCATGAACCGATCATCTGTTACTTTTTTATTTAAAGATGCAGTACAACTTATCGAAAGTATACATAATATCTACCAATTAGTGTTTTTCAACCACGGAAAGAGGTCAGTATTACAGCAGGAGAACAATTATGTCACATAACGTTACATTTACCTCAGGAAAGCCATTTAATGACCATACACCATAGCATGTTAATTGAATAGAAATAATAGCTAGAGAGGAGATTTTGCTGAGCACTATATTACATATTTATTATATTTTTACTTATGTCCTTAAATAATTGTTATTATAACAAAAACTGCATTATATTTAATTTAATTTGTTATTTTTAATCTTTAATAATACCAGCAGATTGGGCCCTCTATGTTTACAGCATTAGGTGAGATTATTTTTTTAAATAAAATTTAAAATAAACATGTATCCAAATTAGTCAATATTGAATCAAAATCAGAATCAAATCACAAGAATGAAATTGAAATCTTGAAATTTTTGTCAAGCAATAATAAAAACTGTATCCTACCAGTCACTGTAAGTTAAACATTGTAACATGTTGTCACTAAACTTATTCTATTTAGTTACCAAATGTTTTGACAATCACAATTACACTTATTGTGATGCAATATTTGTTTTTACATACACCCCCCCCCCCCCCCCCCCAAAAAAAAAACCTCACTCCAAGCTAAACTCAAAAGTTGGCAGCCCTGTGTTAAGAGGCTAAAAGCAGGTTTAAAAATTGCCCCATTGAAGTCAACAGGGTGCAAATTTTAAAAAGAGGATAACACGGTGTAGGCAACACCGATTTTTGTCGTTGTTCTCTGTATTGACAGCACTCCAAATTTACAAAAAAATGAGCTCAATGTTTAAATTGACCGGAGTTCTCCTTTAAATTGTGATTCAATTATATACAGAAATCGATCAAAGAGCCGTCGATCACAGTTTATCAGTGACTGAGGCCCTGTTCACTCCTGGTATTAAGATGCGTTTTGGTCGATTGGATCACGAGTGGACGACGCTAAATACAGGAGTAAACGGGGTCTAAAACGTTTGAGCTTGTTCACTTTTGACCAGTTCCAGAGGTTGTTGAAAACACATTCGACCGGATTGCTTTCGTAGTGTAAACACTCATGTGATCGAATGTGTTCAAACAGCCACAAAACACCGTCTGCTCTCCGTCTGCTGATCTAATGAGTAACATTATGGGAAGTGCAATAGCCAGACGGGATTTAAACTTTGTCGGCTGAAGACCTGAGTTTCGTTTGAAGATGAAAAACGTACCAAGCACAATGTTCTCTCACCATTCCTGATTTCTAACACACACTCACAACGTTCGGCTGATCTTGAGCAGAAATAAAAGCTCATACTCTCCATATGTTTTTCTGTCGTCCAAGGTCGTGTTCATATGTTACTTACGCAAGCTTATTTTGTCCATTAGATGGAAAGATCTGAAAAAGCCCATTCATTTACCCCCCCATAGACCCTCACCTCGAAGAAATCAGGACAGAAGTGTTTGAAAGTGGACAAAAGAGACGGATTAAAACACACCAGGTGTGAAGGGGAATGTGTCTCCCTCGTCTACTTGTGATCCGATAAACAGCTGTAAACAGGGCCTTAGTTCTGGACTCTCACCAAAACTCCCGTTATAATTAATGATGCTGTCTACACGCTTACATAATCTTTGAACTGATAGTTATGATGAAAGCATTCGTGAGAGTGCAGAAATCGAGTTACAATGACAAGATCACTGCATTCATGCGCTCAACAGTCATGTCTGTCCTCAACTACAATGCTCATCGCTGCAACCTTTCATGGGAGTAGATGTAAATATAATGCTATAATCAACACTTTTCACAATTAGTTAATCTCGACATCTGTAAAAGTAAAAACAAAGTAAAAGATTTCGAGAGAGTTTGACATGTAATACTTGTTTCTAGGGCTGCACGATGTATCGTTTTAGCATCGATATCGCGGTGTGCGATGTCATGTATAGGGATCGTAATTGATCGGTTTCGGTTCGGAACGCATGTGATTCGCGGATTAAATGAAAAGTTTAACGATCATAGAGTGAAAGTTTATCATTTGCATGTGTTTTCTATCAGTCCTGTCAGTCTCTTTCTCTTTCTTTTGAGTTTGAACAGACATGTGCACGCAAAATTAAGTCAAAATGCCTGTCTCTGCGAGTATCCTCGTAAACACAGACAGTTTTGTGTTGTAAACAGGAAAACGGATGCATATCATGATTATATGATTATATTGGATCTGTGCATTTGTCTTAAAGTGACAGCAGCCTAATATACCCGCGGCTGTCAGTGTCACCAATGTTAATCAAACAACAAAGAGAAACAGAAAATCACTTTTGTAGCTTTAACAAAGATAAATGGTATTAATTAATTATATTAGTTATATTTCATTTATTATATTTGCACTTTATTTGATTATTCAATGTCTATACCTGAATACAGTTAGATTTACATGAAAAAGATAAAGCACTGATTATTTAATTTGCATCTTTGTTTTGTTGTATGTATCAATGCTTGTAATTTGTTTATTATTTTGATAATAATTAATAAACGCACTCTCAGATGCACTCTCCAACAAAATCACCCCACTCATGATTAATTCTTTACGAATAGAGCTATTCAAATAATCTGATGAAATTGTTTTCATATCGGAATATATATTGGAGAAAAACTAAATATTGCAATGTTTTTTTTCCAATATCATGCAGTCCTACTTATTTAATATGCAAAGATGTCAGCCAATCACAGCAGTGGGCGTTTGCACTGAAGTCTCACACAGACACGCCCCTTCAAACAGAGCGTTCAAATCAGAGGCTAAAATCAGGCTAGGAAAAATGCCTATTATTTATAAATTATGTCAATTTTTTATGTAAAAATCACACTAACATTATAAGTGCACCTCAGTAAACACTATAAAATAATAATAAATAAACATGTTTATGACCCCTTTAATTTGTTTTTTTAATTATTCCAAACTTTTGACCGGTGGTGTATGTAATGCCCTTTTCCAGACAAACTTCTGGTTAAACATTATGCTTTCAATTCTTGTCTGGTGTCGTTTGCTCCATTGAAACAGTGATTTATGAATACTTGAAAGTACATTTTCTACAGATTTTAAAGATTGGATGCAATTGCACAGACAAGATTAGTAACTGATTATATCACAGCAGTGTCAGATTACCATGTGTAATGTTAATCCAAATACTGCAACATATTTTACACAAAAATGTGAACGGAATTTTAATGTAAACATATTAATGTAAACTGTTCAGTTCTTTCCTCTTACAGGTCAGAGAAACAGCTGGAAGTTAGTTAAAGTTAGTTAAACTGTATAATGTTTACAGCAAGCTAGGTGACCCTGCTGGTCATAACTGGTTTAAACTGGTCAAAGCGGTTTGTCTGCCTGCCAGAACAGCACCCAAAAACCTGGTCTCCCCTTAGTATGCATTGGTATGTTCCTGTCTTTTATCAATATATATGGTTATATTTTTGATATCACCATCTGTGCAAGGCTTCCACTGTAAATGTGTTTTGTTTTACATTTAGACCATGTAGGCCCGGTTTCACAGACAGGGCTTAGATTAAAGAGTTAGTTCACCCAAAAATAAAAATTCTGTCAGTAATCACTCTCCCTCATGTTGTTCCAACCCCATAAGACTTTGATTTCACGTAGTGTAACAGCGCAGCGCTTCTGGGTTGTAAGTCAGAACGTAGACTCACTATTGGCCGACGCTGGTGAGCCTACGTTCTGGTACACTACGTGAACTCACTCAGAGGTCCACACAGAAGAAAATGAAGAGTTGAATAAAGTCGTTATTTTTGTGTGTGTTTTTGCGCACAAAAAGTATTCTCGTCGCTTGATGAGCTTAAGGTTGAGCCACTGTAGTCACTTGGACTATTTTAACTAGAAACTAACGTTTCTAGGCCGGCAAGTTTCAATTACAGAGAAGCCTATGAGACAGCTCTCAGATTTCATCAAAAATATCTTAATTTGTGTTCTGAAGATGAACGAAAGTCTTACGGGGTTGGAACAACATGAGGGAGAGTGATTACTGACAGGATTTTCATTTTTGGGTGAACTATCCCTTTAAGCCAGGATTAGGTATATTTAAATTTGGACATTTAAGTAGCTTTTTAGTCTGGGACTAGGCTTAAGCCTTGTCTGTGAAACCAGGGTCATCTTTCTTTCAGTTTATGAGTGTGTGTGTGTATATAATACCTTTAGCGATGTCCATGGCCCAGGTCATAATCTGCTTCATACTGATGCCTTCACTCTCGGCACTGGACAGATAGTCAAACAGAGATCCACCACTGGCATACTCTACCATAAAACACACACACACACACACAAATTAAAATACAAAATCTGTCGTATTGGGCAGTAGTTTTACAAGTCACTGCTGTGGGACGCGGTGCACTACTGGTGTTAGTTGTCATCAAGTACAGTGATATAATACTTCACAATATCCTGTTTCTGAGCTCAAACACTCAATGACATCATCTAAATCCACAGGAACATGCAAACACCACAAACACTGGCATCTACGTACAAGTGGAAACACAACTGTAACGTCATTTATTTGCATGGCGTAGTACTCGTTTAAGGGCAACGGGTAAAACGATTAATTGAAAAATAGTTTTGAACTCTGAAAAACAAACATATGAGTGCTAAGCTACGGACTCTGACCCCGTTTCAAGACACACCTTATTTAGTTATTTGAGATTTAGATGCCTCCTACAACCCTACTGATATACATGTGACTAACATGAGGAAATATGATTTTATTTTTTTAAGTATTTTATTTTTTACATTTTTAGATTTTTTTAAGTATTAAAAAGTGTTCCCAAAAGAATGTGAAGTATCCAAATACAGACACATACCACTGGCATACGAGTGCAGTCGAGTCTGCTAATATTCATGAACACTGTATGTTTAGCTTAGGTTTAGGTCACTGTAAGTACACATCATATAATGGTCAGATTATCAGTGTCAAACAGAGATGCATACACAGGGGAAATTAATAACCTCGCTGACAAAGGTGAGCTGGTCATAAACGTCACCTTCACCTTCTCTTATTATATTTACTTTTCATAAAGAGAGACTCAACCGTCTCTCAATACTGCAGACCATAGACTCTTTGCACAGCACTTTATGATCTTTTACAATCACTGCATCTTCATTTGAGTCTCGCTCAGCACAGCAGAAGCAGAAGTAGACCAACGTCAAGCGTCAAGCGTCTCGTTACAGACAAAGGTCTGATTAATCCATGATTAATCAAAAATGTAATATTTTCAATACAGTACACATGGACAAAAAATCTTTGATAAAAAACGTTTATATTTGCACTTCTGTAGTCTGATTTATCCCAGTAATTAAGAGTCAGCGGAATAATAATAAAAACATACGTATATATATATACAGTGCAATGCATAAGTGAATACACCCATGCTAAAGTTGACTAAAAAGAGGAATAAAAAATCATATTTTGGAAATTGAACTTAATGCCTTAATTTAAAAAATTAGGAAAAATCCAACCTTTAAGGACACCAATTTTCTTTGTGAATGAATAATGTATCGTAAATAAATAAATGTTCTTCCTTAAAATACATGGTGCATAAGTGAGTACACCCCTATGTTAAATTCCCATAGAGGCAGGCAGATTTTTATTTTTAAGTATTTTTTTATATTTTTTTTTAGGATACTATGCATCCTGATAAAGTTCCCTTGGCCTTTGGAATTAAAATAGCCCCACATCATCACATAGCCTTCACCATACCTAGAGATTGGCATGGTTTTATTTCAGTTAGCCTAAAAGCTAGTTTGATTTGCATTGAGAGATGATCTTATGGAAAGTACCCCATGCCAATCTCTAGGTATGGTGAATGCTATGTGATGATGTGGGGCTATTTTAATTCCAAAGGCCAAGGGAACTTTATCAGGATGCATAGTATCCTAAAAAATTTTTTTTTTAAATACTTAAAAATAAAAATCTGCCTGCCTCTATGGGAATTTAACATAGGGGTGTACTCACTTATGCACCATGTATTTTAAGGAAGAACATTTATTTATTTACGATACATTATTCATTCACAAAGAAAATTGGTGTCCTTAAAGGTTGGATTTTTCCTAATTTTTTAAATTAAGGCATTAAGTTCAATTTCCAAAATATGATTTTTTATTCCTCTTTTTAGTCAACTTTAGCATGGGTGTATTCACTTATGCATTGCACTGTATATATATATATATATATATATATATACTGTATACTGTATATATTCAATCAAATTACAAGAACACTTGTTCTGCAGATTGACTGGTAATTTATTAATCTGGCAGATAATTTTATTAAAGTGGAAAATATCATTATGTGAATTCACAAACTGGAGACCAATGGATATTTATTTATTGTTGTTATTTGCTTATTATAAACCAAATGCAAATGAAACTGGTCTGAGATAAAGAGAAATGAGCATTTCCTGAAGGAAGTACCAGTGCTTGCAAGTCAAGAACAAATAGCAAGAACAAATAATTAGACAGTGATATATGGGTTTGAATATGTAATATAGATTGAAAAATAGATGCAAGGAAGATCTATCACAATTTATTATGCGAATCAAAACAATTACATAATTTTCCAACTTCAATCTTACATTTTTTAAAGTATGATATAGAAAAGAATAAAGAGGTAAAACGCTGAAAAGAATTATTAATTATAAATAAAAAAACTAAACCTAAGGCTAAAATGATCTATGAAGCAAAGTTTGAATGGAGTCTGTGTGTGGAGAATAATAAAAGTAGAGCGTTTGAGGAATTTCATAAAAGCCCTGCCTTGCAAACACTGTAATAAATGTCCTGTTTTACTGACCTGTAACAATTCCATAGTTGGGAGCTTCCAGGATCGCTCCATAAAACTGGATAATGTTTCGATGACTGAGAACACTTAAAATATCTGCCTGCAAATACAGCCAGCACAAAGAATTAAAGCATGACAATACACTACAGATTCATAAATGCAAATTCAATATGTGCATTCTTTATTAATATTATACAAGAAATGTTAATCTATCTATAAATTACAGAAACGTCTGTCTGTCTGTCTGTGTGTGTGTGTGTGTGTGTGTGTGTGTGTGTGTGTGTGTGTGTGTGTGTGTGTGTGTGTGTGTGTGTGTGTGTGTGTGTGTGTGTGTGTGTGTGTGTGTGTGTGTGTGTGTGTGTGTGTGTGTGTGTGTGTGTGTGTGTGTCTGTTATTCGCATATCTCTCGAACCGTTAGTCCGATGGATTTCAAATTCGACAGGTGTCTTGCCACGGGCACGAGTAAGTGCAGTGCCAAGTTTGACGTTGTTTGGATGAGAAATGCAAAAGATATCGTTAAATATATAATTTTTAGAAGGTTGTGGTTTAAAAATAAACGTTCTGCCATAAACACTCAGTCAGCTACACTGTTTACTTCTGAATATTATAGTTTGGTTCCAAATCGTGATAAATCCATTTTGATTAATTTGAGTAAAAATGTGTTTTCTTTACCAAGAAAGTGGCAAGATGAAAACCACTAATTTCTGTTTCAAACTTTCACATAGCATCTTTAGGTTATAATAACATAAAAAATTAAAATCCAGATTTTGATTTTCAAAGATTTATTATAAAAACAGATTATTTTTTCCCAAAAATGCAATAAATTCATGACACTTTTTTTTCCAAAATGGAATTAATCCATTGAATCAATATAAAAGTTATTTTTTATCATATTGAAACTGTTGAAATCAGCCATCGCTAAGAAATATCTCCTGATCTTTTTTGACTGCGATCAGCTCACAAAAACTGATTTTGCACGGGCAGAATCGATGCGCTTATTCATTTGTGGATGTAAACTGAATCTATAAGTCAGCTATGCTGTTTACTTCTGAATATTATATTTCATTCTGGTGCGCTTAACGTTATCGCTACTGTGTAAATGCTATTCACCAACTAAACATATCCTATTCAATGCATTCACAGTCTCTTTCACGGGCATCATTTGTAGTAGCCTATTCACAAAATGTTTGCTCAAGCGTAGCGTTTTCTCGGAGTTCCAAGTTGTGCTTTCTACCATGCACAAATAAAAATGTCACTCAACTTTTGCTATGTAATTGTAACAATGTGCACTCAAACACACCAAACCAACAATTACTAAAAACACACTTAAAAACTGATTTTGCACGGGCATTTTGCACTAGTTACAATTAATGGTAACACTTTATTTTAAGGTGACATACACGTTACTACATGTACTTACTATAGTAATAACGATAAATTATGCATAACTACAAGTGACTAACCCTAAAACAAACCCTAACCTTAACCCTATAGTAAGTATATGTAGTTAATTATATTGCCCCGTACTTATTTAAGTAAGTACAATGTAACTACATCACCTTAAAATAAAGGGTTACACTTTATTTGGTAACACTTTATTTTACAGTGTCCTTGTTACATATGTTACATGCACTTACTATAGTAATAACAGTAAATGATGCACAATTACATGCAACTAACCCTCAACCAAACCCTAATCCTACCCTAACCCTATAGTAAGTACATGTAGTTGCTTAATATTACTCAGTGCTTAAATATATAATTACACTGTAACAATGACACCTTAAAGTGACAAGTAATATTAAGTAACTACATGTACTTACTATAGAATTAGGGTTTGGTTGAGGGTTAGTTGCATGTAATTATGCATAATTAGCATAATTATGCAATTGTTTCAATCCTGTTGACCAAACATTTGGGGCAATTTTAAAGTGTAAAACCCTGATGTCTGCGATTACTTTAAAGGAATAGACATCAAATAAACATGAAAAGTGGATAAATAAATACAAAAATTGGTAACACTTTACAATAAGGTTCATTAGTTAACATTAATGTATTAACGAACATGAACTAACAATGCGCAATACATTTGAGTTACACTTTATTTTAAGGTGTCATTGTTACAGTGTAATTATATATTTAAGTACTGAGTAATATTAAGCAACTACATGTACTTACTATAGGGTTAGGGTTTGGTTGAGGGTTACTTGCATGTAATTATGCATCATTTACTGTTATTACTATAGTAAGTGCATGTAACATATGTAACAAGGACACTGTAAGTGTTACCAAATAAAGTGTAACCCAAATGATATAATCAGCACAACAATTTAAGTGAAAAGCTGACTTAAAAAAGTCTGAAATATGAAGTGAATCAGATGAAGTTTTATTAAACTGCTGATGATACATTACATTTGTGTGATTTTACTAACTTTTTAAGCGGTTAGTTCCTCTATCAAATTATAATTTTTAATGTAATTTTCCCCCCAACCAAATGGTCCCATCCCAAACATTACCAGAGCCATTATGCTCGAAAATCACTACATGCGAAGAACAAAGACAACAATGAATCCAGCACTTAAAAGTAAATACACTTCACCCCAAAGACAAACACTGCACTCAGCTGAAACTAATATGACTTAATTATGTGACAATTTTCTCTTAAAGACATAGTCTATGAATTTCAGTTCACAAAAGACGCTGTGAGAGCGTAGAGTAGAGAGGAGGCGTAACCGCGCTGGTCGGACTGGAGTCGACACACAGAGAGGCAATTAAAATGATTATCACACTGACAATTAAAGCATGTGTATGAAAAGCCCGGGCGACTCTCACTCCCACCTCGTTTTCAATCTTCAGAAGCTTTTTCACCGCCACCTCTTTATCCTGCGAGAGCCAGCGGGCGCGATACACGCTCCCGAAGCTCCCGCCGCCACAGTTCTCGTAGAAGAGGATGTCATCGGATTTGATCTGCACAAAGGAGCCGCCCAGAGATGCCATGGCATAGTGGCACTTAGAAACACGCGTCTCTCCTGAAGAACGAAGAAAAGAGGAGAGGATGAGAGGAGAACGAGGGACGAGATGTTGTGATTTGATCTGGCACTGAGAGAACTGTTCACTTGCACTTTAATCAACACACACACACACACACACAGGCTGGTGTAAACGTAATGTTTGAGTGTATGATCAACAAGTGTACTGACAATGCATCGTTGGACTCATACTGTCGGACACTCATGTTAACAGTCCTGATATTCCTCATTTCTGCAATCAGACCACATGATGATCCACACACTCATACTGATCTGGGATCAGCTGACAGCAGAAGTGTAGACCATACCAGCATGCGCACTTCAAGAGTCACTCTGGGGACATCAGAGACTTATTTTACACCCCTACAGTAAAACAGTTAAAATTTTACTTTTAGTGTGCTAGTCATCTTTAAATCACAACAAACGATTATTAAAACATAGTGATTTAAAGTGTACTTTAAAAAGTGCACTTTGTAATAATGTTAAATTAAAAGTTTTATTTTAAAGTAAACTTTAAATCACTATGTTTTAATAATCGTTTGTTGTGATTTAAAGATGACTAGCACACTAAAAGTAAAATTTTAACTGTTTTACTGTTGTATGTGTGATTCAAATTACATTTTTATAAAGTTATTATATTTTAAATGTACTTAAAGGGGTGGTTGATTATGATTCCACTTTTCTAACTTTAGTTAGTGTGTAATGTTGCTGTTTGAGCATAAACAACATCTGCAAAGTTACGACGCTCAAAGTTCAAAGCAAAGGGAGATATTTGCTTTTAAAGAAATCGTTTTTTAAGGACTACAACAAACGGCTGGTAGAGACTACACAACATTCCTCCCGGGTTAGTGACATCACCAACTGTAGAATTTACATAAACCCGCCCCCGGGAACACACAACAAAGAGGGTGAGTCCATGTTGAGAATAGGATTTGCTAACACATGAGCTCTTGAAGCTCCGCCCCCTGTGCCGGGAGCAGCAGCTCATTTGCATTTAAAGGAACAGACACAAAACGATGCGTTTTTGCTCACCCTCAAAAAGGGACAATTTTAACATGCTATATAAAAATATCTCTGGGGTATTTTGAGCTAAAACTTCACATACACACTCTGGGGACATCAGAGACTTATTTTACATATTGCAAAAAGGGGCATTATACCACCCCTTTAAAGTATATGTGTGCTGGGTACATTGTAGCCCACCCAACGCCCCATGTGTAGTCCTGCACAGCGAGGACAGCACTTACAATGGGAATAGGCTGCTTCAGTTGTTTGTTTGTTTTTCCTTCTCTCATGTTTGTGTACCGTTACACCCCTATATCATATAATGTCGTGAGGGTGAACTCCAATAAAGACTTGATCAATAAAATGCATATAAAATGCACTTTTTCTGTAAAACCTTCAATTTCCCAAAAAAAGAAAGAAAAAGCACTTGTGTTTGAGCTCATGAAGTTTCACACTTTCAGTGGAGTAATTATGTTTTTTAGAGGGCTGCGTGGGACAGCTAGGGTGCACAGCGGGTCTGAGCTTCGCTCTCACAGAGGGACGCCGCGGCTCCTGGGCGGTTTGGGGCCATTTGTGTTATATTTAGCAGAGCAGGAATCAGATCACCTCACCGGTGCTTTACGTTCAAGCACACAAGAAAGAAAGAGACTCTAGTGAATATATATATAAACTAACATGGCCACATCTTCATAACTACAGTGGCTCCAAAATGGTTTAGAATCACACATAAAAACGTGTGAATGTAATTGAATTAGATACAAAATATCAAAGGACGCGTCATCAAATGCTACAGGAGCTTTTCTCCCCTTGTGAAAAAGATGTAGACTTTAGCATACTTTTAGAAAGAGTACTTATTAAAGAAATAGTAATATACTTATAAAGAACATACTTAAGTGCAAAATGAATGCAATGTTTTTATACACTTGATTGCATAATTGCAATTAAATGAAAATGTATTATAGATTATATTAAATGCAATGATCTATAATTAATGCCATTATTGTTTTTTTACCCTCTTAAGTATAGGACTTAAGTGCATCTGTATGTGTAATTTCATAATTATTACTTCTATTGTCTTTGAAATATGGTTTAAGTGCTGAATGTACTGACAAGCATTTATGGTCAACTAGAATATACTTTAATGTAATTCTATTAAAACTTTTATGTCATGTATTTAAATATATTTGTAATTACACATTTGTAATGATGATGAAGTTGAAATTTAGTACATTTAAAATATATTAACTTTAAATATAAAATCGAATAACACACTACAGTTAAAATTATTATCAAGTACTTTACATGTGCTTTTGTATGTTAGTCAACACATCAAAATAAGTGCACTTCTATAAAGCACAACAAAAGATGATTAAAACATTAAGATGTACTAAGTACCTATACTTAATACTTAAATGGCCTTTTAATTCATAAATATTATATTATCTGCAAGTTGTTTTGTTTTTTAAATAAACACTTTTGAGTTGAAGTACAACTACAAGTGTGCAAAGCACATTTATAGTGCACTTCTTTTTCACAAGGGTCTTCACTAACTTTTCTTCCTCATTTATGCTCAATGTCTTTTAATTAGCTGATGTTTTGATGATTGTTTAATGGATGAAGTCAATTCTCCTCAAGTTCACACAGGTGTGCTAACCACAGGTGTAGAGGATCACATTAAAAATGCAGATGATCAACTTACACTGATAACCACAAAGAGTCACTATTTCTCTGCATTGTCAACAATATAATCATTGTTTCATAACTGCTGCATCACTTCAAACCAAGACATGTTTTCCTTGACAAGTCTGATTGTGTTCTCGCTCTTTAAAATAAATGACACTTGCCTTGATATTCTGTAGCTGATGCAAAGACATTCATTCATTTTCATGTATAAATTAAATGTCCAAATACTTTTGGAGATTGCTGTATTTATTATCTGATTCTGAAAACTTCTCTGCATTTCAATGCTTGTGCGATATTTCCTCATTCAATTATGAACCAATAGGATCACAGCAACATTCCCGCATACATTCCCAGGCACATGCACTGGAACAGAAAGTAAAACCAGCAGAATAATTGGGATTTTTCTCATTCATCCTGAAGGCCTGTGTATTCATACAATAGAGTATGCAGAGGACAGCAGAATGACTTTCACCCCGGATGAACAAAAATGCAGTCAGTTCACTTAAACAATAAGTTGATAACAGGGCTGCTCCCCTTTCTGAGAATCGTTTTAGTTATGAGGCAGCATTTATGGATGTAATAAATGCATTATTGCGTTATAATTACAATGTAAGTAAGCACATATACAACACCATTGTAGTCCTTTGAAGCATCATGTCAAAAGCATGAATATCTGATAGGCCTGTCTTCAATGTTCTGGTAAGTTACCATAGTAGGCCTACTTTTTGTAAAGGATACAACATGTTATATTTAGTGCAAAACATATAACGTGCCCTATATTCGTTTTTCTATTACAGCAAACAGCAACATTTTACATAAACCTGGCTCTAAACCAAAACCACACGTGCTTTGGTTAATCAGACTTTAAGGTTAAAAAGCAGATAGAACAATTTTGCACAAATTACTCATTAATAAGTGATCATTTCATCATAAACTTTCCCTGTCTGTGATGTGGATGATCCAGAAACATGTCCAGACAGATCTATGAGCAATGATCCACATCTCACAGTTATCACATATTATTACTACAGTGTAACATCATGAGAAACACAAACAGACACAAACACACGCGTAACGTTACCCGCTCTCCTGTATTCTCGGTCAGTCTTCCCGGGAGAGAGAGAAGGACAGCAGTCAAGAAGTTCTTGCGAACACTTGTGACTCAGTGTCAGATATTTCCAGTCAGTGACCGATCCGGTGATTTCACGTGTAACAACTTCTTCCTGATCAGAGCTGCCAAGATCAGTGACGCACAGCAGCGGAAGGAAACAGCGCCACCCGGCGGAGAGAACCGGTCCTGCACACTCCTCATCACAACCATAGACAGTCTATCCTCCTGGGACCCAAGAATAGACTTTAGTCTACTGTAGTGGACATTATATTTTAGTGAATTTCTCTGACATCATACATGTCACATGACACATGGGTGTCCTGTAAAGAGCACATTCAGGACTTTTCAGAGATACCAAATGTTTGGAGGTTTCACCATGAAAACAACTTCTCCTTGGTCTTTAAAAATGTCTGACATTAATTTAGTGATCAAATGTAGCATTCTTATGGAAATATGATAATATATTGTAATTGCAATTATAATTTAAATTGGACTACTTTTCAAAATGTATTTCATAAAACAACATCTCAGGAAAATGTTAAGGGGTTTCAAATAAAAAAAATACTTTCTGTTACAGAACAGGACATTGATTTCAAACGTGTCCACTATAGAGGACATCAGGACTTAAATCATGTTTATCAGGCATTTTGTGAGACACAACAAGTGAATATGGAAATAAATTATACATCAATATTCCTATGAAATATTAGATATTATTATTAAAATGTTGCCAATTATTACTCCAATTATTACACTTCTTTTTTCATTAAATGTTGCTCCAAGAACACATTAATGTGCAAATTAGAATAGATACATTGCATTGAATGGGAATATTAATTTATGGCCATTTTACCCACATATTGCATAAAGTAAAATGGTGTATCAATTCATTCCGTTATTTTTTTCATAACATAGTTGAGAATCATCTTTATACAAATTTTGGTTAAAAAAAAATCCTGAAACCCCAAAATTTATTGGTGATTGAAAAAAAATCCCATTGTTTTTGCCTATACATATAATTTCATGTCATTTTATTTTTTAAACAACTTAGTCCTGGCGTCCACTACAGAGGACATAGCATAACGTATGAATAAAATATTATTTTATTTTTTTTTTTACCATTTGTTTATTGTGCTCTAAACAATGTGATGACATGAAAAAAAAAATTCAAAAAAAAAAAAAAAATTCTGGGTCTCAGGAGGCTATAAACGATTACAACCGGTGTCCTGACATTCCATCTATGATTCCATCCTTCTCCAAGTCCACCCGGCTGCAGCCTGCGGATCGGGGCGGGGCTGCACGCCCATAACGCTTCTCATTGGTTAGTGGCACAGTAATGACGTCGACGCCACGGTAAACAGGAAATGCGGTTGATAACAATGCTTATGACTTACAGGTGAAATATCGTGCAAAAGTTCGTGTATTTCAGTAATTCAAATTAAAAGGTGAAACTAATATATTTAGCATATATAACTATATACATATGCATGATTATACTTTTCAGAGGGCCGACATTTCTGTATTCAAAATCTTTTTTTTATTTTTATGTAATATTCTCATTTTCTGAGATTTTGAATTTGGGGTTTTCATAAGCTGTAAGCCATAATCATCAAAATTATAACTTTTGCACGATATTCTAATTTTTCGAGTTTCACCTAGGCTATACATGGTACTAAAACAAAACTTTGAATCTGTTAATTACTTATATAACAGTGGCGGCTGCTGGTCTTTCAAAGAGGGGAAGCTCATTTTCGGCCTACATCATTAAAAAATATTCATTTATTTATACTTAAATTCTACGTTCCTTTTCAAGAAAATGCTCTGTGAAAAATGAATGTAATAATATAATAAAGGTATAAATAATAATATAATAAAGTATAATAATAATGCTACTAATAATAAGACTTGTCACATTGCAATGTCAACAAACTTAGTTTCAAGTTATTTTTTATTCATTTTAATATTATTTCAGTATATGCTTTACAGTTACAAGTATTAATTAACATTTAAATAAAAGTAGAATATTTTCAGCAAGTATCAAGATGTTATTAAAATGAATAAATTATGGATTTACTTGATAATGAAAAGATTTATAGTTAAAATACCAGCATTGTTTGTATATGAATAACATGCCAAGACAATTATGTAATTTAGGTATCAAGCGGTTTAAAGGGACTGTAAGTAGGAATTTCTCCCATCTAGTGGTGAAATTGTATTTTGCATTCAAACGAATAATGCTCTCCAGCGCCTCACTTTTTCAAATGCGCGTTGCATCTACGGTAGCCGTTATGTACCAAAAAGCTATGACAGGATGTCTTATAATAGCACTTTGAGTTTTTCTTCGGGTGAACAGGTTTGTTATTTAAAACAAACTGAAACTTGAAACAACGAAAAAAGAATGTTACAGTATGAATTACTGACTGTGAAAAACATTAACTAAGGTAGTAATAAAGCCTTCTTTACTCGTTATATTTTTTTAAGTAGGCTACGTGCATTGTTAGATCATCATCATCAGAGCCTTCTCTAATGTTACTTTACTCAATAGCTGCTATTCATCAAAGAGCCTGTTTAACTTTTACTATAAATGTTCTTCTGTCTATATAATAAAGTACTTCTCTATATAATAAAAAACTTATATAGTTTTTTATTATATAAATATTATATTATTATTTTTCTGTCTATATAATAAAAAACTTCTCTAATGTTACTTTACTCAATAGCTGCTATTCATCAAAGAGCCTGTTTAACTTTTACTATAAATGTTCTTCTGTCTATATAATAAAGTACACAACCAAGAAATGAAAAAAAAGGTTGTAATTAAGACCGTAACATTGACTTACCTGTCGAGAAGAAAGCAGGCAACTTCAGCGTCTCTTTTAAAAGCTTTCTCCTGCATTAGCTATCCCGACATTAACCCTTGTTTTTGTAATCTCCGGTCACGTTTCCTTTTACGGTCTATTTTGGACTTTTTCGACGACGAGGACTCCTTATCCTGTGACTCAGCATATGTATGAATGAACGGTGTATAAATAACCGTGCAGTGCAGCCTTTTAAACTTGCCGCGGCAGTGACAAGCGCCTCTCTCTGCTCTGCTCCTCCGCTTCTGCTGGCTTCAGTCACGTGACGCTGGCTCTGAACATAGACGGCTCTGAACGAAAACGCGTTGTGGAAACGCGTTGGCCTAGTACTTTTTGTCCCTCTCTGCTATTATAGTTTTTCAAGATTGCGGAACTACATGGAAGCCTCCGTGGACCTACCCGTCCCATGTATATAAAGATAATAAATTCTTCGTTTACGAGGATTAGTCTGATCATTGGCATAGGTATTTGTACATCATTGAGGGCATATTTATTAATAAAAATATTGATTTTAGATAATAAAATACCTAAAAAGCTACATACAGTCCCTTTAATTAGTTCTGATAAAGTACATTTCTCTGTACATACACATATCTGTTTGTACAAATTAATTAGATTTTTGTACATATACATCTGTGGTTAGACATTAACATGCTTTACACACTTTCCTCAATCTCCTTTCCCCAGTTCACGTCACCTGTAGCCAAAAACACACAGAACAGAACCCTTTCATATGCACATCTAAGATCATGTTAGCCATGATACTGCTTTAGAAAATGCAAGAAGCAAGATTACTTTTTTTTAAAAAAGCCAACCTTATACTCATGAGGCATTATGCCGCACACACTTGTTTGCCTTTTGTGCCTAAAAGGACAGCAGAGAATACAAGTCAAAATATACATGGTAAGAGAAGTAAAAATGTCTTATTAAATGTCTCATTCATTCTTTTCAGTATGCCTCATTTGCCTTTTTCTTGCCCGTCTTTCTTCATCAGACCTGTAATGAAAAGTAGTACAGGAAAGGTATGTGAAATGCACAGGGTTTGTACACATTTCTACCAATAAATTTAAAGTATAATAATAATTAAATAAATACTCAGTTAGTTTACTTTTAATAACATGGGGGTTTTCCATTGCATATTTTACTTACCTCTCTAACGGCCCCTGCCGTCACAAAGCTCAGTGAATACTGAAATAAACATTACAAATACATTTGCTCAGATACATATACTGGATAAACATCTATACGCACATCAGCTTTATAAACTTCCCATCAGGACAGAGACACCACAGCTGTTGCTTTGATGTTGCCATGCACAGAGTCAAACCACCTTGAAAAAGTAAATCAATTTCCAATGCTTTTACAGTCATTTATTCAAATGAATATTGGTACCATAATATCGTTGACACAGTATTCATGCCGAGGCCCAGGAGACATGATTTGTGGCATGCTGGTGTACTGGCAGAATGGGCACTTACTAAATACTGCTCACACTCCCCCTTGCTTAATACAGTTGTGTGCATTTTTGCAGGGGGCAATGGCCTTTGAGTTATAAAGTGAACAACAACAACAAATAGGTGAGAGAGATGGAGGGGTACAGTAAGAGTTCGAGAATAATTAACACAGCAAAACAAAAAATAATATAAAGTAAAATAGCAAAAGTGGTACACGGGGAATATAAATGGGGATGACAAAGCCAAGGATCTGCGAAGAGAAGGAAGTATAGCGCATCAGAATTAGCATAAAATGTTTGTGTTTTATTACTCTGGTGCAGGGGTGTCCAAAGTCGCTCCCGGAGGGCCACTGTCCTGCAGAGTTTAGCTCCAACTTGCCTCAACACACCTGCCTGGAAGTTTCCTGTATGTCTAGTAAGACCTTGATTAGCTAAACTCTACAGGACAGTTGCCCTCCAGCAACAGGATTGGACAGTGCATATACTGTATAGCAGCATATGCAATATATAAAACAAGCCCTACTTTCAAGGATCATTAAGCTCAATAAGTTTTGTTGAATTTGGATTACTATTGAATCATGTTTAAATTAATAAATGTATACTAATTAATAATAATATGGTGTGCTTTTTTGGAAGAATTAGTGGGGTTGTGACATTTGGTTTTCTTTTGGTGCCTCAAATAGGACAGCAGGTGTCGCTATTTTAAAGGACAGGTTTTCAGGGAAGGTTATGAGTCTCAAAACAGATGATCAAGGTCATTGGATTGCTCTACTTATTGATATAAACCAAGCTAAAATTATTATTATAAACATATACACCACCATAAAAAACAAATGAGTTAATGTTTCAAGATATTTGAAGGCCATATTAATCATTTACATTCAAAATTCCCCTCAGCTGAAGTCATTTGGGGTGTTGACTTTAATACGGTGTTTGATGGGAAACAAGATCGATTGCCACCTAGAATTGACAATATGGCAAGTGCATTAAGCAATGTTTGTTTATGACTGAACATAATTGACATATGGAGACTCCATGTATACGTGGAGTAATAGGGACAGATCTCAACAATCGCGTATTGATTTTTGTCTCATTTCAGAACATATAAAAGAGAGAGTTGAATTTGTTACTATTGAACCATCAGTTTTAACAGATCACAAATGCATATTTATTCAAATTAATGTGTTAATTTGTCAATCAAGTAGAGTTAAACGAGGATATTGGAAGTTAAATATTCTATTGAAGCATAATGATTTTTGTGACCAAATTAAGAATTGAATTGTTAAATATTGGCAACAAGCTTCTTTGATTCAAACTTATGGGAAATTATAGGAACAAACAAACAAAATTTGAAATAAGGAAATTTGCAATATCGTATGGAAAATCCATTAAAAAAATATATGTCAAGCACTGAATTATTAAAGCTTGCTACAATGCAGAATGAGCTGGATAATATTTATGAAGAGAAGGATAGGGGTGCTTTTGTTAGGTACAGACAAAAATGGATGGAAGCATTTGGTTTAGAAAAAAGAAATAGAAAAATAACTTCTGTAAACAAATTAATAATAAATGGACTTACTAATGATAATCCCAAGGATATTTCTTGTTTTGTTAATCAAATCAGATTGTTTTCTTAGTAATTTATCAACCAGTATTAATAAGATTACATCAGACCACAAAAAATCATGTGATAAAGAATTAAATATTAAGGAAATTACAAATTGTATAAATAGTCTTAAAGAAAATAAATCTCCTGGGAATGATGGCTTGACAGGGGAGTTTTATAAAAAATGTTTGTAATGACCTTGCACCCTTTATATACTTGCAGTTTTTAAAGAAGCAGTTGATGGGAGAAATGCTGGCATCACTAAAACAAGGGGTAATTACACTTATACCCAAGCCTAACAAAGATAGATTGTTCTTAGAAAATTGGAGACCTTAAATAATGACACTAAAATCTTTTCTTTAATTTTTGCAAAAAGACTTCTTATAAAAATCTAAATACAATAATTGATGAAGAGCAGTCAGGTTTTTTGAAAGGCCGTTATATTGGAAATAATATTAGACTCATTTTAAATTTAATTGATTACACCTTATCCCAGATGATTATTTTATATTAGGCTATTTATTGATTTCTATAAAGCGTTAGACACTATTGAACATTCACTGTAAAAAAATTCTAACCTCCCCAATTCAATTTTCTAGTGACTGGTCACATCTAAATTTTTCAATTGGCCCAAGTGAAATTCTGTAAATTATCAAATTAAATTTCACTTGGGCAAATTGAAAAATTTAGATGTGACCAGTCACTAGAAAATTTTGAGTTGGGGAGGTTAGAATTTGTTTACAGTGTTCGTTTATGTTCAAAGTTGTTAATTTCTTTGGTTTTGGTCATTTTTTTCAAAAAGCAATTCGTACGCTTTATAATGGTTCGAATAGTTCAGTCCAATTATCTCACGGTACCTGTCAGAGATTTGATATGGACCATGGGATAAGACAAGGATGTCCTATATCACCTTTTCTCTTCACATTGGTTACTCAGGTCATGGCTGCTCATATCAAAAAGGCAAGTTTTCAAGGAATTTCAGTTAAATTAAACTTTAAATTAAACAATAACAGATTAAAAAATTTTGTCAAAAACAGTGACGAATTGGATGAAGTTATTAAATGTATTGGAACATTTTCTGGAATGGATGAAGGCTGCTGTTGGGGCCGTGCGGGAGAGGCGGGAGCCGTGGGAGGGCGCCCTTGGCGGCGAGCAGACTGAGGCACCTGTGCCGACGGCTGGGTGGAGGCAGCAGCGGGCCGTCGGGGCAGGACATGTTTTAAAGCCTCAGTCTGCTTCTGGGCAGTCGAGAACTGCTGGGCAAAGTCCTCGACTGCTCCGCCGAAGAAGCCAGCCTGGGATATGGGGGTGTCGAGGAAACGGGTTTGCTCTGCCTCCCGCATATCGGCCAGGTTTAGCCACAGGTGTCTCTCCTGGACCACACATGTGGACATCACCTGACCCAGGGAGCGTGCGGTCACCTTCGTCCCTCGGAGAGCAAGGTCGGTGGCGGCACGCAGCTCATCAAAGAGCCCTGGGTCAGTCCTGCCCTCGTGCATGTCCCTGAGCATCTGGGCCTGGTAGACCTGCAGAGTGGCCATGGCATGCAGTGAGGCGGCTGCCAGCCCCGCGGCTCTATAGGAGGAGAGTGGAGGAGAACCAACAGGCTTTGGAGGGGTGCTTTGGGTCGCCGCGGGAAGAAGCACTCTGCAGACACAGTTGCATCGCAACAGAGCGTTCAACCTGGGGAAACCCAGTGTACACTTTGGCAGCGGCCTGATCGAGAGGAGGAAAGGCGGAGGAGGTCGCCGAGCGATCACGGGAAGACAGGGGAGTCTTCCAGGACCTCGTGACCTCCTCATGCACGTCCGGGAAGTCAATGTCAATGTCAATGTCAAGTTTATTTCTATAGCACTATTTAAAACAACTCAGAGTTGACCAAAGTGCTTTACAATCCCATAAATAGCACCATTTACACAGGAAACAAAACACACAAACAATAAAAGAGCTTTTGCAGTTTCTACACTACATTAAAAGCCAAAGAAAAAAGATGAGTTTTAACTTGGATTTAAAATCAGACAGTGTCTGAGCAGTTCTGATACACAGTGGGAGACTATTCCACAGTTTGGGGGCAACAACAGAGAAAGCCCGATCCCCTCTCATTTTTAGTCTTGCCCTAGGAACAGTCAACAGCCTGTGTTCTGAAGATCTGAGAGATCTCGATGGCTTATGAATAGACAAAAGGCTTGACAAGTAAGCAGGTGCCAATCCGTTTAGGGATTTGAAAACCAATAAGAGGATTTTAAAATCAATTCTATAAAAAACAGGAAGCCAATGAAGAGACATTAAAATGGGAGTAATATGATCACGCTTACGTACACCCAACAAAAGTCTAGCCGCAGAGTTTTGCACCATTTGAAGTCGGGAAATCGATCTTTGGTTTATTCCCACATAGAGAGAATTACAGTAATCAAGTCGGGTAGAGACAAATGCATGGATTACCTTTTCGCAGTCTTTAAGGGAGAGCCAGGGCTTTACTTTTGCCACAACTCTTAGATGGTAGAAGCTAGATTTTACCACCGAATTTATCTGCTTATCAAATTTAAGGGAGCCATCAAATAGAACTCCTAAGTTTTTAACACACGGTTTTTGAAAACAAGACAGCTGCTCCAAGTTAGGATGTTGAGCATCAGACCTATCGGAGGGACTAAACACAACAACCTCTGTTTTGGATTCATTTAGATTTAAAAAATTTAGTGACATCCAGCGTTTTATCAGAATCAGAATCAGAAAGAGCTTTATTGCCAAGTATGCTTGCGCATACAAGGAATTTGTCTTGGTGACAGTAGCTTCCAGTACACATACAATATAAAGTGACAAGACAAGTGACAAGTAACATAGGTATAAATAAAAAAATAAAAATAAAAGATTATAAATTATAAATATATATAAACTTATAAGGTGCTATAATGAAATGTCTGAGGGAAGTATTGCACATGTTGTTCCACAGTAGGGGAACATTTAAGTGTTCATGAGGTAGATGGCCTGGGGAAAGAAACTTTTCCTGTGTCTGGTTGTTTTTGTGCTCGGTGCTCTGTAGCGTCGACCAGACGGTAACAGTTCAAACAGAAAGTGTGCTGGGTGTGACGGGTCCAGAGTGATTTTGCGAGCCCTTTTACTCACTCTGGATGAGTACAGTTCTTTGAGTGTGGGAAGGGTAGTGCCAGTGATTCGCTCAGCAGTCCGAACTATCCGCTGTAGTCTACGGAGGTCGGTTTTGGTAGCAGAGCCGAACCAGACGGTGATGGAAGTGCAGAGGATGGACTGGATGACAGCTGAGTAGAACTGTACGAGCAGCTCCTGTGGCAGGTTGAATTTCCTCAGCTGACGCAGGAAGTACAGTCTCTGTTGGGCTTTCTTCACAATAGAGTCTATGTGAGTGTCCCACTTCAGATCCTGAGAGATGGTGGTGCCCAGGAACCTGAATGACTCTACTGCAGTCACAGTGCTGTCCATGATGGTGAGTGAAGGGAGTGCAGGGGGGTTTCTCCTGAAGTCCACGATCATCTCCACTGTTTTGAGCGTGTTCAGCTCCAGGTTGTTATAACTGCACCAAAGAGCCAGCTGCTCCACCTCCTGTCTGTACGCAGACTCGTCACCGTTCCGGATGAGTCCGATAACAGTAGTGTCGTCCGCAAACTTCAGGAGCTTGACAGAGGGGTCTTTAGAGGTGCAGTCATTTGTGTACAGGGAGAAGAGCAGTGGTGAGAGAACACATCCCTGTGGAGCACCGGTGCTGATGATGCGGCTGTCGGACGTGATTTTGCCCATTCTGACTAGCTGTTGTCTGTCTGTCAGAAAGCTGGTGATCCATTGACAGACGGAGCTAGGGACAGAGAGCTGGGTCAGTTTGGTCTGGAGCAGTGATGGGACGATGGTGTTGAAGGCAGAACTAAAGTCCACGAACAGAATCCTTGCATAGGTCCCTGGTTTGTCCAGATGTTGTAGGGTGTAATGCAGTCCCATATTGACCGCATCATCCACAGACCGGTTTGCTCTGTAGGCAAACTGCAGGGGGTCCAGCAAGGGTCCAGTGATGTCCTTCAGATATGCTAACACCAGTCTTTCGAATGACTTCATGGCCACAGATGTTAAGGCAACAGGTCTGTAGTCATTGAGTCCTGTGATCTTTGGTTTCTTCGGGATTGGGATGATGGTGGAGCGTTTAAAGCAGAAAGGGACTTTGCACTGCTCCAGTGATCTGTTGAAGATCAGTGAGAAGATAGAGGCCAGCTGGTCAGCGCAGGTTTTCAGACAGGCTGGTGAAACACCGTCTGGGCCTGGTGCTTTCCTTCTCTTCTGTTTCCTGAAGATCTGACGCACATTATCCTCACTGATCTGAAGTGCAGGGGGGGAGGGGAGGGGGATGGCTGGAGGTGTTGATGGCTGTGTAGAGAGATGGTCAGGGCGGGTGTGGGTTGTCTGATCGGGGGTCTCAAATCTACAGTAAAAGACATTCAGCTCGTTCGCAAGATGCTTGTTGCTGTCGATGCTGGGGGATGGTGTCTTGTAGTTGGTAATGTCTTTCAGGCCTTTCCACACTGATGCAGGGTCGTTGGAGGAAAACTGGTTTTCCAGCTTTTTGGCATAGCTCTTCTTAGCCACTTCAATCTCCTTTGTCAATGTGTTCCTGGCCTGATTATACAAGATCCTATCCCCACTCCTGTAGGCATCTTCTTTGACCTGACGAAGCTGTCTGAGTTTACAGATGGACAATGAAAAGTAGTTGTAAATAATATAGGTTTGTGATCTGTAAAGCTGGCATCACAAATATCAATATCCTGAATGGATAAGCCATAAGACAACACTAAATCCAATGTATGACCAAGGATGTGTGTGGGTCCTTTCACTAGCTGTTCAAACCCAAAAGAGTCAAAAAGAGTTGAAAAGTCTTTAGCCAGAGAGTTTGATGAGCAACATACGTGTATATTAAAATCTCCTAGAATTAAAATTCTGTCGTAGTTCTGGATAATATCTCCCAGAAAAGCTGCGAAATCGTCCAAGAAGTCTTTGTTTGGTTTTGGGGGTCGGTACACCACCGATATCATCATAGGCTTAGACACGTCTATTTTTAGAACTTGTTCTATTTTTATTTTAAAATTTATGCTATGCCTCCCCCCCGTCCCGTAGACCGAGGGGTGTTAAAGAACATATAGTCAGGAGGTACAAGTTCAGAAAAGGGACTTTGATCCCCTGGATTTAACCATGTCTCTGTGATGAAAAGAAACGCCAGGCTGTGCGATGTAATAAAGTCATTTAGAATAAATGTCTTGTTTACCATAGACCTCGCGTTGATCAGCGCCATCCTTAACGGCAGCGAGTCATCTCCATGGTGAGTTTCCCAGCGCAAAGACTTCAGATTTTGATGATTTACTCCACCTCTACGAGCAAGTAGCGGTCGTTGACAGAAGCTCTTTGCCGAGTGTGTTGGGATCACAGACCGAATCCACTCATGCCGTAGTTCCAAGGAGCGCCGGGATATAGAACACTCAAAGTTTCGTTCGAATGCCCGCACATCCAGCCGAACCTGGGTCGCAGACCAATCGGCCAGGCGGAACTTTAGAGCAACTAAAATACCCCCGCGTTTTCCTCGTCTTCTGCGGCGTTTTCGTCGTTGTGTAGCACTAGGCTGTCGAAGTAGGAACGCCGGGACAGACGACAACACGGGAGGGGGATACGAGCGTGAATTTCTCCACTCGGGGCTAGACAGTTCTTTGAAGATTTCTTGAATGTTTAAAAGGGTTTGGCGATTGTATGTCAGCAAAGTTGAGATGTTTGAAATTAAAAGCAGTGATAAAAGCAACAAAACACACATACTAGGACACGGAAACAGACGGCCTGCCACACACACCGGCGCCATCTTTTGTTCATCAGGGAAGAAAGGTATTGGGGTTGGACGCTGACGGGGGTCAGCGCCCGCGCCCAGAAAACAATCGTCCAGCCGCGAGCACACAGACTTTGCTACATTATATTTCTCAGCGCGAGGTGGTATCATCACTGTTTTTTAATTATTACACTTACCACTTCATCGTTAGTTAGTTGAGACGCTGCACGGATGTAATTCACACGCACAATCGTACATCTTTCTGTAATTCACTCAAATAAATTTAATATTACCGCAATTATATCTCTGTGTCTGATTTAGAGCGTACGGAGTGCTAGATGTAACGACTTGTAGCTGGCAAAAGTAAGTCATTTTAATGCCCACACCTTTGTCCAGACATGTCAACACACCTGGAGGAAGGCCAGACAGACCCTCCTCCAGGTGGGCTTGTGCACCAAGGCTCAGGTAAAAACCTGGCAGTACTGTCCATAGCGCAACCCCACTCAATGACCTCCCTTCTCTTGGTACCTGTAACAGTAAAAGGTAAAGAAGTGAAGGTGGTATTGGATACAGGGAGTACTTACACCTTGATGCAGGAGAACCTGTGGAGACAGTTGGGGGGAGAGGCTTCATCGGGCACTCCAGTTTCCTCTCAAAGATTCATCATGGCTGATGGGCCTACCTCCAACCTGGGAAATACCACTCACTTCTCAGAAGCCTGAGGTTGATCCAGGCTGCGACTCCGACAATCAAAAGGAGTTACAGGAGCTTATCCAATGCCGCTTTTTCATGATATCCTGGAATCCATGGATGGCCCCACCTGGTTCAGCACATTGGATTTGCAGTAAGGATACTGGCAGGTGGATATGATACTACTTACCTGACTCTTCCTATGATACTACTTACCTGACTCTGCCTACGATACTACTTACCTGACTCTGCCTACGATACTACTTACCTGAGTCTTCCTACGATACTACTTACCTGACTCTTCCTATGATACTACTTACCTGACTCTGCCTACGATACTACTTACCTGAGTCTTCCTATGATACTACTTACCTGACTCTTCCTACGATACTACTTACCTGACTCTCCCTATGATACTACTTACCTGACTCTTCCTACGATACTACTTACCTGACTCTTCCTATGATACTACTTACCTGACTCTTCCTACGATACTACTTACCTGACTCTTCCTACGATACTACTTACCTGACTCTGCCTACGATACAACATTTCCTGACTCTTCCTATGATACTACTTACCTGACTCTTCCTATGATACTACTTACTAGGGGTGTGATGAGACGCTTACGAGACGAGACGAGACACGAGATTGGGTTCACGAGAACGAGGCAAGACGAGATTTTTACACAATTTTTAAGAAATCCTCAATGATGAAATGTATGAATGGAAAATAGTCTTTTATTCAACTGAAAATCACAAAATGCAAAACAATTTAGGTGCATTTTGAAATCAACTTGTAATGAATGTTATTTTACTTCTATTTTAATGAATTCTATGCAGTAAAGGACATGCAAACACTGCAAAATGTTTTGCTATAAACTCTACCGTCTGGCTTCTCCCCTGTACGATTTCACATGAGAAATCTAACTCCTTTCCACAAATCAAACATAAAAATAAATAAAACAGTATAAATAAAATTAATATAAATAACTGAAATAACACTTTAAATGCAAACAGTAAGTGTGTATCCATAATCAAAGTAGCCTACTGCTCTCTCAAAACTACAAAAGTTCAAACAGAATTTTTTTTTTTCTTCAAGCATGAAAAAGAGATAAATTAACTACACAGAACAGACTAAGATTATGGTCATGTTCTTTTTCAAGAATATAAGCATGTCGACGATTTCTGGCAGCAGTTGAGACCTTTGGGCAGTAACTAGGGCTGCACGATACGAGGAAAAGCTGCGATGTGCGATAACATTGTTTAATATTGCGATGTCGATATGACTTGTGATATGTGAATGTTAGCTATACTGTTCCCATGTCTTAGTGCTTTAATAGGTTCTTTGCGCGATAGGTCAAATGTTTATTACCTGCCTGGTTCAGATTACACTATTTTAGCGCGATTTTGGCACGATCCGTTTCGTGGAGATTCGTAAAGGACAACGGGCGTCGGGACGCAAGATTCGATCGTTTCATTTCGTATAGTGTGTCATAGTGGGCGACAACCTACGCGTCTGCGATGCTTCAGGACATCACGACAGAAAGACTAGCATGTTTAATTTTAACGGTCCTCCACGACGGGTTGAGTGTGAGCGAGAGTGAGTGAGTGAGAGTGCGAGCAACAGTGAGTGTGCGTGTGTGTGTGTGTGCGCGCGCGAGTGAGCGAGGGACAGTGAGTGTGTGTGTGATTGGCCCGGCACACAAATGATTTAAAAGTGGCAGGGGCATCTTCAATACTAATTTCACCCTCACGCTCCATCACGCTGACATCACAACAACTCACGAGACAAAGTTTCCCCTCGACGAGAAATCTCGTCGCGTTTTAATCTCGCGAGATCTCGTAACACGAGATCTCGTCACACCCCTACTACTTACCTGACTCTGCCTATGATACTACTTACCTGACTCTGCCTACGATACTACTTACCTGACTCTGCCTACGATACTACTTACCTGACTCTTCCTATGATACTACTTACCTGACTCTTCCTACGATACTACTTACCTGACTCTCCCTATGATACTACTTACCTGACTCTTCCTACGATACTACTTACCTGACTCTTCCTATGATACTACTTACCTGACTCTGCCTACGATACTACTTACCTGACTCTGCCTACGATACTACTTACCTGAGTCTTCCTATGATACTACTTACCTGACTCTGCCTATGATACTACTTACCTGACTCTGCCTAAGATACTACTTACCTGACTCTTCCTATGATACTACTTACCTGACTCTGCCTACGATACTACTTACCTGACTCTGCCTACGATACTACTTACCTGAGTCTTCCTATGATACTACTTACCTGACTCTGCCTATGATACTACTTACCTGACTCTGCCTACGATACTACTTACCTGACTCTTCCTATGATACTACTTACCTGACTCTGCCTACGATACTACTTACCTGACTCTGCCTACGATACTACTTACCTGAGTCTTCCTATGATACTACTTACCTGACTCTGCCTATGATACTACTTACCTGACTCTTCCTACGATACTACTTACCTGACTCTTCCTATGATACTACTTACCTGACTCTGCCTACGATACTACTTACCTGAGTCTTCCTATGATACTACTTACCTGACTCTGCCTATGATACTACTTACCTGACTCTTCCTATGATACTACTTACCTGACTCTTCCTATGATACTACTTACCTGACTCTGCCTACGATACTACTTACCTGAGTCTTCCTACGATACTACTTACCTGACTCTGCCTACGATACTACTTACCTGACTCTGCCTACTTACCTCTTTGATGCCATTCTTCAACCGAAGCTCTGATCCAGTCCGCCTTAGTCTGTCTTCTGTCTTCCGTCCTGATCTTCATCATCTACAATCAAAACCAGATAAGAGACTCAGTCAACCCAGCCAACAGATCTCTACTTTAATCTTCAACCACTCACCTGCTCATCTGCTGAATAATATCTTGTGTTCAATAAATCCTGTTTACAAACTTTACCTGTACATGTATTCTTCTGTCCAGACAGCTGACAATTAAAATTCTTAAACCAGTTGTGGCGACAAACATTGTCCAATTCAAGCCGCTTCTCTGGGTTTCTTTGCAGGAGAGAGCAAAGTAATTCACAGCATTCTGTGAAGAAAGAGAAGTCCTATTATTATCTTAAACTTCACACTCGCTCTCTTTGATTAAGCTGAAAGATCAAAATATTACTGCATTACCCACACAACCATTTGTATTTGTATTTTGTATGATTTAGAATTGCAAGTGTACTTTGCTGAAATGAAGATCTTACCGTGACAAGCCATCCATGGTCCAGATGTTCTCATTGAGCTCGTCCAAGTCTTCTGACTCTGGAAATTCCCCACACATCAGTGCAAACAAGACCATCCCAAGTGACCAAACTGTCGCTGGTTCCCCGTGATACGTGCCGTTTAACTCATACTCAGGGGGGCAGCACGGTTCTGTGCCTGGAAAAAAGACATTTTGTCTGATTTGTAAGTTTGTATGAAAACAACATTTTGACTAGGTATTCATTAGCATGCAAGAAATTATTTGATGCTATTGATTCACAATGGTGGATCCCATTACATGATGCTTTGTAAGACCTTGACTCATTCAAGTCGAACGGCTTCTGACCCGTCATCAAAGGTTGAGGCCCACCTTACAGCTCTGAGGAATAATACATACCAGCAAAGGACGTGTATTCCGCATTGGTCAGGATTTCACCGCACCCAAAGTCAATCAGTTTGACTTCCAGGGTGTCCGGGTTAATCAGCAGGTTATCCAGCTTTATGTCGCGGTGCAGCACTCCACGTTGGCAGCATGTTTGGGCTGCGAGTGTTGCCTGCTGCATGATAACCGATGCTACGCTTTCTTCGATGTCGCCTTCGAGGCGGTTAAAAAAATCAGTCAAGTTCTCACAGGGGGTAGGCAGCTCTAGAATCATAATGTAGTGTTCTGGCTCTTCGACCCAGTCCAGAAGCTGGATGATCTGGGGAACCCTGGGGCCTTTGTTGGCAAGAATTAGCAGACCGATCTCCTTGAGGATGACCCTCCTAAAAGAAAGACAATTCTTATGATATTACATGGAGAAAGGATGTAGACCACTACTAAACTACTGACAATACCAGTTGAAAAATAGACTGAGAGAAACAGAGTACTTACAATGTCGATCCATTCTATATCCACTTTGTTAGCGAATTTCAGCGCCACCTGATCAACAAAACAAAAAATGGATTTGTGTTAGAATTATTTACAAAATGTGTGCAGAGTTCATATCATTTCAGTCATTAACCTTGAACAGACATGTTCAGTTTCATGAATTTAAATTCTAATCATGTAGAGCATTTCTAACAATTTAAACAGGTCTGAGAGGTCAAGTGCTCTAAGTAGTGTCCATAATATACACTGAGAATGCTTGAAAAGAAAAGAATGATTCAAGTATAAGATAGGGCAAGAACACTTTGATAGATAAATAATGTAAGTAAAATAAGTGATACCTCAAGGCCATCTTTCAAGCGAATCCCCGCATAAACGCTTCCAAAGCCTCCTTCACCGAGCTTCCTGACGATTTCATAGCTGTATGAACCGATGTCTGTTAAAAGAAAAATAGGAGTTGACATTAGTGAAGACAGATATAATATCAAAAGTTTGTCTGTATTGTGTTATGTTGGAGTCATGACAGTCAACTTACCAATAATCTCATTATCCTCCAGTTGCTTCAACGGAGGTGATACAGTGTCCCCTGTCAGTCCGACATGGGGGACGTTGACTCCACAGTCTGACGTGGCACAGACTGTAACTTGAGGGACATCATCTCTACAGTCTGAAAAAGAGACCAAAGAGTTGAGGACGTCGGCAGCCCATTCTGACGAATCTCCGACTAATTCCTGGAAGGACTCATCACTCCACTCGTCATCGACTTCAGCATGACCAGGTTCCTCTGCAATGGGGAGGACTTCGGCCTCACTGGTACTGGTGACATGCTGAGAAGTCTGATCTAAAGAGGGAAATGATATAACTAAAAGATGGTTTTAATGAAATACTATTAATAAAAGACTGCATAACCATATACATTACTAGACACTAATATTGCTGCAACTAAGCTTGCTGTAAATTATGAAGCGAGTTTTTGGGGCGCTCAGACAGGTCTAATTTGTGCATTCCGCTTTCTCAGTTGTCGGTCAGTGAGCACATGCACGAATGTTCTGTTCTCTGTTTAAGTGTCAAATTAAAAATAGTTCAACTTTTCAACACAGTCCCCAATTAAGTTTCATTAAGTTAAGTTTACATTCATTAAGTTTCATTCAGTTGTGTGTGTGAATGTTAATGGGGCAATCCAGATGTTGCCTGGTAATTCTTTAGTAACCATACATGTTCAAATGTAGAATTCATTGCCAACCGTTCCGTATAATACGGAATCGTCCCGTATTTAAGGCATCAATGAAGCGTCCCGTATGAAAGCCATATGGGATGCAGTCTGTCCCGTATTTTCAGGCATACGCTCTAAATTGAGAATTAATCATTTCTGCTCCATTCTTCCACTGTCCGCGTTCTGATTCCGGCTAATCAGTTTGGGCGACTACAAACAACCTCAGGGATTAAAGTGAAAAAAATTCTTCTGACTGAAATGTGTTTTTAGGCCAAGTCATATTCCTTTAACTTTTTAAATAGTCGCGACCAATAGCGTTTTAAGGGGAGACATTTTAAACCACTTTAATATTGCCAGTAGGCGTATTTTAAAAGCTATTTTAATCTATGAAAACCAGGTAGGGAGCATGTGTACTGTAGAGCACGAACGGCAGCATTGTGACTAGCTTCTGATTGATGGCGAGCTTGCACTTTTTTGCCATTATTGCCATATTGAAGTCTCCTGTGACATACTGTGCAAAGACACGTACCTGGCTGTTTGATTTTTTTAGTCCACGAACTAAAAGGCTTGCCATTCTCCCCCCATTTCGCTAAGCCAAGCCCATCTCCATTTATTTTTTACACCTATATATACATACATATACTGTGTGTGTGTGTGTGTGTGTGTGTATATATATATATATATATATATATATATATATATATATATATATATATATATATACACACATACATATACATACACATACATATACACGTATATGTGTATATATATACACTACTGGTCAAAAGTTTTAGATTGGTACGATTTTTTATGTTTTTAAAAGAAGTCTCTTCTGCTCACCAAAGCTGTATTTATTTGATAAAAAAAACAATAAAAAAACAGTAATATTGTGAAATATTATGATAATTTAAAATGTCTGTTTTCTATTTTAATATATTTTAAAATGTAATTTATTCCTCAGATGAAAGCTGAATTTTCAACATCATTACTTCAGTGTCACATGATCCTTCAGAAATCATTCTAATATGATGATTTGATGCTAAAAAAACATTCATTATTATTTTCAATGTTGAAAACAGTTGTTTACAATTTTCTTTCAAAATTCTTTGATGAATAGAAAGTTCAAAAGAACAGCATTTATTTAAAATATAATATTTTCTAACATTATAAATGTCTTTACTGTAACTTTTGATCAGTTTAACTCATCCTTGATGAAAAAAAGTATTGATTTATTTTATTTCTTTCCCCCAAAAATAAAATAAAAATTCTTACTGACCCTAAACTTTTGAAGGGTAGTGTTTAATGTTACAAAAGCTTTCCATTTCAGATTAATGCTGTTCTTTTGAACTTTCTATTCATCATAGCATCATGAAATAAAAATGTAAAAAACTGTTTTCAACATTGAAAATAATAATGAATGTTTTTTTTAGCATAAAATCAGCATATTAGAATGATTTCTGAAGGATCATGTGACACTGAAGACCGGAGTAATGATGTTGAAAATTCATCTTTGATCACAGGAATAAATTACACTTAACTATATATTCACATAGAAAACAGCTGTTTTAAATTGGAATAATATTTCACAATATTACAATTTTTGTTTGTATTTTTAATCAAATAAATGCAGCCTTGGTGAGCAGAAGATATTTCTTTTAAAAACATTACAAATCTAAAACTTTTGACCGGTAGAGTGTGTGTGTGTGTATATATATATATATATATATATATATATACACACGTGTATAATATGTGTGTATATATAGTCAAATTATAACACGTTTACACAAAATTTGTTAACACACACAAGTACTTTTCCCCTTTACATAACATAAATTGTAAGAATATGACTAATAGTAGACTAGTACTAATAAATAAACATTAGGCCTATGCTAAAGCTATTAAATAGCAGTCCCAAACTAGTTTTTGTTAATACAATGTTGGTATGAGCCACTGCAGTCATTTAAAAATATAAAAAATAACAATAATAAAAAATAAAAAAAATAGTGGCATTTTGGGGTTAATTTGGAAACGACAGTTATCATGGTGATTACACAATATTAACAATAACTGTTAATGAAACATGGAAACTGCTCCTAGTGAATAGAATGAAAATCATCCCTGCATTACTTTTATTTCGTGTAATTTACAACGTAACGGCGTTGCATGCTCGTAGTTTATTTTGCACTTTATATACAGTGAGGCGATACACAGCGCGCGCCGCTGCATTTGCGCGTGCAATTGAAGAGTGTTCGCTACGAGAACAGGATAACGGCTGACAGGACAAGAAAGTCCGTTTTTCTGAGGTGAAAAAACTTTATTTCAGCGTACACTTATGTCACTTATGGTAGTTCCTATTGTGCTGGGTTTTCTGAAGTAGTCATGATTCGCCTCTCATAACATAACGCTCTAAACACGCACGCAGAGTGGAAAAGGAGGAGCGGAGGAGAGGGGAGCAAGGATCACAGCGCAAATTTGAACTATATCGATATATGCAATATGGTCTAATTCCATATCGCATTTAAAAAATATATCGATATATTTTTTATATCGATATATCGCCCAGTCCTACCTGCATTATAATAAGTGTGTCCATGGTAACTGAAATATTCTACCTCAACGCTCAGCTGTAGCCTGACATGCACTTTCCGTGAGCGGTAATTGAAAACCCGGAGTGGATCATCAGCGAAGTGATTACAGAATGCTTAGAGTGGAGAGAGGAACGTGCTTTTGCTCCACTCCAGGCTTTGATCACATCCCCCTCAGCAGGGTGAATACACCTCGTCTTTCCTTAATTTAAGACCTATTCAAACTAAAATTAAGACATTTATTACACTATTTGAGAAATGAAAGCCTATTACGGCCTTAAAATTATGAAAAGTGAATTTAAGACATTAAGGACAGACTGGAACCCTGCAATTGACGGAAATCCGTCATAGACTTGCTGCAATTAACGGAAATCCGTCGTAGCGACGGAGAACTTTAATCCCTGCAACCTGCTTATTGTTCATGAGTCCAACATTCAGCAAAGCAAGAGAACATGCTATCTACCTGGGGGAAGGCGTTATCAAAAATCTTTCACTATTGTAAGTTAAATAGAGAGAGACATTTTACATTAAAGTAACTTACCGTAGGCTACTTGGTTGGACCTTGTTATTGAAACACAAAATAACCAATAAAATCTCAAGCACCAAAAGCAGCCCATGGATACTATCATCTAAGTTCTCTTTATCTCAGTAATGTTCAATTGTGTTGATAAAAAAAAAAAAGATACATATCTAGTTTCAACATTATTTGTTCTTCAGAAAATGTGCGCCCATTGAAAATGTGTGGGCTAATTTACTCATGGAGCCACATTAACATACCTATGTAACGTTATTGGGACTATATTTAACCATATTCTGCCTTCAAAATTAAGAAACCAAAAGAAAAGTTTGTTAAGAATTAGATTTAGAATTTTTAATATGAGTTGCAGACATGCAAACTTTGGGCAAAAAAAACAAAAGTATGACAAAACAAAATGTCACCGTTAGCATAGCTAGGCTATAATGAAACAAAGATGGCTAAAGTCAACCGATTTAGCTAATAGACCTAACAATCTCTGTGTAAAAGTAAAATAATGATGCAGTTCTAAAGCCATTTTAACCCCATGGTAATCTGACTCCAAATCTCAGGTGAAAATTGTCATTTTGACCCATTTTACAAAACTGTAAATTACTCAGTAAATATACATCCATCACATGTAGCCTAATATTTTGGCTTTCTTCTTCATTTACATTTGTCTTTGTTCAGAATATATATATTTTTAACAAAATTAAAAATTTGAGCCAGTAAAGTTTCTGAAATTTGGTTGATTTTTCCACGAAATTACCCAAATGTGTTTGTCTGAGAACCTTTTATCTTTTGTACACATATTTAACTGCAGATGCTGAATGATATGCACTGTGTGGTACAGTACAAATATTTTGAGTGTCCCTGATTTTCCTGTAAAGAACCATGATTGTCCCTTATTTTCCTTTCCATAAGTTGGCAACCCTACATCTGATTAGCACAACATCTTCATTTTCAGACTTGAATTTGGTCACGCGTTATAATTATTATTCTTGAGCAATTTCACCTTGTTAAGACTTGTAAAGACAGCATAAAAACTTCAATAAAATTTGATTTAAGTTAATACATTTTAACGTCTGTTTATAGGCATTTACGCATCTTTCATCAATACAAGCTTATCAATCGACCAATCGGTATCACGTGAGGGCGGGCCTACCGGCATGTTACGTCATCAGCTTTCGACCAAGAACCGGTTCGTGGATGAGCAGAGGTATGTATGTGCACTGCAGTTGATCAGTTCATTTCTGTGTTTACTGAAATTAAAGAAACAATGTATTTCTGTTTCTCTTTTCGTAGAGTGGAAAATTGCTTGATTTTAAATTTAAGCAATCAGCGCGGTTGGCAAAGTTTCGTGCCAAAGCCCAGCAGTGGCTAAAGCAACAGTTGCGTCACAGAATCAATCCAAAGTCCTTGACAGTTTAGCCATCATGGTAAGCAAAGTTCAACATTCAAATTTCATTACCTCACACTTTGTTCTAAACTAAAACATTTATATAGGAGGCTATACAATATGAAGATAAGTCCATAAACATAATACATTACATGATCATGAATAAATTGTAATTCCTGTAAACTGACAGTTGAAATAAAAAGTAATTTATATTATTTCCACTGATGTGCCACTAATGGGCAGAACTCTTGTAAATTAAAGAGCTAATAGGCAGTTGGTAAAGTCACACATCACTGCAGCTGCCATCAGAAGCTCTGGTTCCCAGAAAAAGGAGAACTACTGCACAATGACTAAATCTAAACAAAATTTACAGTTTTAACTCTATTTGATCTTATGACACAGTTCGTGTCAGATTTTATTGCTAATTTTACAATATGTCTTGAGATTTCAGGAGTTCCCCATTCAAGTAAATAGCAGTTAGCCTTGCATGCATAACCTAAAAAAAGTTGTCTGGAGGCTTTGCAAATATGGCTACCGCTTTCTGATGTTCACTGATGTTCATTGAAAGCAGAAAGCTTGTCATACTCAACTTTAGCAGAAGCCTTGATTTGTTTTTATTTTCTGAAATTAAACAGTCTGAATAGCCTTTCAGAATTTTTTGTATGGTATAATATAAATAATAAGCCTGGACATAAAAAAAAAAACGCAAGAAAAAACACATGTTGGCTTGGAGTCACATGATGCTAAGCATATTTTTTTAACTGTTTCTTTCAGAATTATTATGAACCATTTTTAAAAGCTGTACTGTTTGACGTTCTTATATTTTAGATGGAGAAGCTGAAAGCTCTGGGATATGTTCCTCTTCTTCTACTAGGGAAATGTTCGAAGGCCCATAAGTGGACAACGGAGGTCCAGTGTCCCTTTGAGTTCCCGCCTGAGGGACATATGGTGATGGAAAAAATGCTCATCCTCTTTGAGTATATTTTATAGGGTAAATTGTATTTGCAAGCACTGATACCTAAATACTGTAGCTATACAAGTTGCTATGTTAAACTACACTTTATAATAAAAAAAATAAAAATAAAAAAAATATATATATATATATATATATATATATATATATATATATATATATGACTTTAATGGTACTTTTTTAAAGGTTTGAGAGTCCAGAAGAAGAACAAGAGGTCACAGAAGGTAATGAAGCAGAAAGGCAGGACTTGAAATAGACTGTAGAAGATGAAGAGGACATTATACTGGAAAACAATGTAGAAATGGAAAGACTGGAGGATGAAGAGCAGATCGAAGAATAACAGATAGAAAGTGGAGGGGGAGAACTAGAGAGGCCTGTTGAGGAACAGAGATTCAAAAGTCCAGAAAAAGATCAAGAGGACACAGAGGGTGATAGGACAGAGAGTCAGGACTTAAAAGAGGCTGTAGAAGATGAAGACATTTAATCAGAGAAAAATGTAGAAGTGAGGATGCAGGAAAGATCGGAGGATAAAGAGCAAATTGAAGAACAACGGACAGAAAGTGGAGGGGGAGAACCAGAGAGACCTGTTGAGGAAGAAGACATGGAAGTGAAAGAAAAGACTAAACAGGCAAAGGAGAAGAAACAGGTAAAGAAAAGAATGATCAGTGCACTTAAAGGACAACTCCGGTGAAAAATGAACCTAGGGGTAATTAACACATGGTTACCGAGTCGATCGTTCCCTGGGATGCGTTTTCATGAAAATCGGATGCAAAGAGTTTTATCTCTAAAAACAGAGTAGCTCATAACGCTAGTATATGGGGCACAGAGTAAGTAAAAGTAAATTGCTAGTTAATACCACTAACAAGGCTCAAAATAGCCTCACACTAACACGGTAGCATAATGAGGGTCCCTACATGCAAACCGAAGTATTGAGAACTTTGTAACTGTACAGACAGTTTAATAAGAAGATACTTTATAAAGACAGTACATTACGCGTTTACATGCAGGAGCCATCTTGGAAAACAGTCTCGACTAATCGAGTCACGAACGCCGCGCTACATTAGATTTCACAAACGTAATTCCTATCGACCAGCTCACTTAGCACGGCGTTCGTGACTCGATTAGTTAAGATAAAACTAAAGATAAAACTCTTTACATTCTATAATCATGAAAACGCATTCCAGGAAACAATCGACTCAGTAACCATGTGTTAATTAACCCCAGGTTCATTTTTCACCGGAGTTGTCCTTTAAGATGAATGATATGGAAGAGAGAAGAGAGATAGAGGGAGTCGTATTAAAACCAGAATGGTGAGTAGAAGAAGGTGGGCTGAAGCAAAGACTAGATATATGAAAACGTTACACTCCTATTACTCATTAATAATGCCCAACATGGCAAATTAATCCAACCTTCTAAATAAAAGAGCAAAGTGTTGATTAGAAAAGTTAACATGTCATCCCAATTGCCGTTAGAAGCTCCGGTTGCTCTAGAAATAGACAGTATTCTGAGATTCGCGTGTATGACTGCTCATGCCCATTGGCTGCTCCAGTCTGAGAAGGTTTTTTTTTTTAAAATACTTTAGGGAAAAAAAAAAATATGAGACTGTTGTTGTCAGATTTTATTGGTGATTTCAAAACTGAAATTTAATCTTAAATGTAATAATTTAACAGTTTTGGAGAATTGGATGTTTCCCCATTCAGAGAGATAGGAGCTGCACTTGGATGCCCAAGAGGCATTTCAAAGATGGCCGCTGAGTGAAATGACTTTGGCTAAAGCCAGTACAATGAGCAAGGAACAATGCAAACTTGAACTAAGGCTAAACAAATGTTTTGTTTTACTTCACAGCAAGTCAGCTGTCAACATGGCAGCAAAGAGAAAGACACAGGTATAAAATGTTATACAATAATACAGTTAGCTCTTTGCATTGCTAGTCTATTACACATTGTCATCCATTTGGAAAGTTCTCTGTCAAGATCTGGGTTGCTTCTCTGTTCTCTCTCACTCTCATACCACACACACTCATCTCACTCACACATCAGCACACACACACACTTTCATGTTTGCACTCTGTCATCACCTGTTGATCATCACAATCAGTGCTCGCGCTGCTTTGTGGTGACACCTGTTTCTTGTCTTGTCTGATTACTCGGTCTACTTCTGATGTTTGTTCTCTCTGTTCTGTGTCGGATTATTGTGTGAGTTACGCTCTCTCATCTTGTCAGCAAACTCTTACCTTGTCTTGTCTTGTCTTGTCTTATGTAGCAGCATTCGCCTTAGTGTGCCCTATTTCCAGTCACCTGCTGTGGTGATCCTCAACTAAGTTTACTCTGCTCGAGCTGCTTTCTACAAGGACAAGTTCCTACTGAGAGAGAGAATCTTTCTGTTCAACGTTATCTCTCCTGACAAAGTATCCACTGTGTAGCTGTCTTCCTGGAGAGCTTCTTTTGAGTTTGGCTGCACAGGTGAATGATCTATCTGCTCGCCTTCTTCGTGCACACCAAGAGTCACCAGTAGTTCAGAGTCATCCTTCTCTTCCAGAACCTCGTGTGAACAATCCCCCATGCTATGCAGGTGAGCCGACTGAGTGTAGAGCCTTTTTGACTCAGTGTGAGGTGGCTTTTTCCCTGCAACCACAGACTTATGTGGAGGATCGCGCCCGCATCGCCTATGTGATTTCGTTACTGACTGGGCGTGCTCGTGAGTGGGGAACCTCCGCTTGGGAGGCAGGGACTCCCTGCTGCAGCCATTTTGATCTCTTTAAGGAGGAGATGATTAAAGTTTTCGACCAGTCGTTTTCGGACGCGAGGCTTCGCGTCTTCTGACCACCATTCGTCAAGGGAAGAGAACAGTAGCCGATTTCGCCATTGAATTTCGCACCCTTTCCACCACATGCGAATGGAATAAGCCTGCCTTGGTCGCTCGTTTCCTGGAGGGTCTGAATGTAGATTTGAAGGAGGAGATTTATGCTCGTGGTTCACCGGCTCAGCTCGACCAACTGATAGAGCTAGCGATTCGTCTAACAGATAGTTTGAGCAACGGCGACGTGCTCGTGCAGCTACCGCTACACTTTGCGAGCCTTCTTCTTCTACTACTTCTAGACCAGATCCTGAGCCCATGCAGTTGGGTAGCATTCGCCTCCAGCCGGATGAGAGACAACATCGCATCTCCAACAGACTGTGTCTTTATTGTGGCGCGGCTGGCCACTTTGCCGCTTCATGTCCGTTAAAAGCCAGAGCTCGCCAGTAGACAGAGGAGTACTGGCGAGCGCTGCTGTAACGTCCTCTCCATCCAAATCCTGCACCACTCTGCCCGCGGTTCTTCGTTGGGCTGGTTCTACCGTTTCGTGTCCTGCACTAATCGACTCGGGGGCTGAAGGGAACTTCATTGATGAGAGATGGGCTCGGGAACATAACATCCCCCTGGTGGACTTGAATGGTAGCACCACCGTCTTTGCTCTGGATGGTAGAATGCTGTCTAAGGTTCACCGTGTTACCAGTCCGGTGAGTCTCACTATCTCAGGGAACCATCAAGAGACTATTTCTTTTCTCATTTTGCAGTCTCCCTATACCCCCATTGTGTTAGGACATCCCTGGCTAATCCAACATAACCCTCATATTGACTGGGTCAAGAGTACCATATTGTCTTGGAGTCTTTCGTGTCATGTTAATTGTTTCGTTTCTGCGATTCCTGTGGTCTCTTCTGTTTCTGTTTTTCAGGAGGAGCCTGGAGATCTGTCCGGAGTCCCGGAGGAGTACCACGATTTGCGGGCGGTTTTCAGTCGTTCCCGGGCCGTTTCTCTACCGCCTCACCGCCCCTACGATTGTTGCATTGATCTCCATCCTGGCACCACGCCACCCCGCGGTAGGTTATATTCTCTATCTGCGCCCGAACAGGTGGCTTTAGAGAAATACCTCTCCGAGTATCTTGATGCTGGGATTATTGTCCCGTCCTCCTCTCCTGCCAGTGCGGGGTTCTTCTTTGTGAAGAAGAAGGATAGCTCGTTGCATCCCTGCATCGATTATCGATGGTTGAATGACATAACGGTCAAGAATCGCTACCCCTTGCCCCTTATGTCGTCGGCTTTCAAAATCTTGCAGGGCGCAAAGGTCTTCACAAAGTTGGACTTGCGTAACGCATACCATCTCGTTCGTATTAAGCAGGGGGACGAATGGAAGACCGCGTTTAACACCCCTATCGGTCATTTTGAATATCGCTTTCTTCCTTTCGGGCTGTATTCGCCCCCACAGTATTCCAGGTGTTGGTCAACGATGTCTTGCGTGACATGTTAAATGTCTTTGTATTCATTTATCTGACTTAAGTTTCATTCTCGATCGGTCATGTTCCTTGATTCGGTGGTCTCTGCTGAGGGTATCAGCATGGATCCCGAGAAGGTGCGGGTGGTCCTCGATTGGCCCGTTCCGGAGTTCCGAGTTGCTCTCCAGCGGTTTTTAGGTTTCGCTAACTTTTACAGATGATTCATTCGTAATTTTAGCCAGGTTGCCGCTCCTCTGTCTGCCCTCACCTCGACCAAGTCTCAATTCGTTTGGTCAGAGATGGCGCAAGATACATTCGATCAACTCAGAGGTTGTTCACCTCCGCGCCCATTTTAGTCACCCCGGATCCTGAGAGGCAATTTATAGTCGAGGTCGATGCTTCCGACGTAGGGGTTGGGGCTATTTTGTCTATTATAACGTTCTTCTTTAGATGACAAGGTTCATCCGTGCGCCGCCTTTTCCCATCGTCTTTCACCGGCTGAGCGCAATTATGATGTTGGTAATCGGGAGCTTTTGGCGATTCATTAGCTCTGGGGGAGTGGTGGCACTGGTTGGAGGGAGCCAGTGTCCCATTTATTGTTTGGACTGATCACCGGAACCTTGAATACATCCGCTCCGCTAAGAGACTTAACGCTCGACAGGCCCGCTGGGCATTATTTTTTGGTCGTTTTGACTTTTCAATCTCATTCAGGTCAGGTTCCAAGAACCTTAAGCCCGATGCTCTCTCGCGGCAGTTCGGTTCCACAGAGGAGGCTTCGACCAAGGAGGTTATTGTACCCCAGCACTGCGTGGTCGGAGCTGCCGTCTGAGGAGTTGAACAGACCGTAAAGAGAGCTCTTTCACTCGTTTTCAGACCTCCTCGTGCCCCGAAAGGAACGTTGTTTGTTCATCCGTTCTCCAGTGGGCCTCTAAGTTAGTCGCTCATCCCGGAGTTAGGGGTACCTTGGCCGCTATTCGCCAGAGATTTTGGTGGCCCACTAGAGAACGTGACATACGTCAGTTCATAGCATCTTGTCCTGTCTGCGCCCAAACTAAGTCAAGCAATACCCCGCCTGCGGGTCTTCTCAGACCACTTCCTATTCCGTCACACCCGTGGTTGCACATTGCTTTAGATTTCGTTACCAGTCTTCTGTCATCCGCCGGGAACACGGTTATTCTTACTGTGGTCGACTGTTTTTCTAAAGCAGCTCATTTTATTCCGCTTCCTAAACTACCGTCCGCCCGAGAGACGGCCAAGATAATGGTAGATCACGTATTTAAAATTCATGGTCTTCCTTCGGACATTGTGTCAGACAAAGGGCCCCAAATCGCTTCTCAGTTCTGGAGGGAATTCTGCCGACTGATTGGGGCATCCCCCAGTCTGTCATCAGGATTCCATCCTCAGACCAATGGGCAAGCCGAACGGACCAATCAGATTCTCGGATGCATGTTGCGCAGCTTGACTTCACAGAGCCCAGCATCTTGGGGCGACCAGTTATCCTGGGCCGAATACGCCCATAATTCACTACCCTCGTCCACCACTGGGTTGTCTGAGACTTCCGTGCCATCCGTACAGGCTTTTATTCAAAGGTGTAAGCGTACTTGGAGGAGAGTGAGATTTCTTACTCTCAGCCTCACGGGCTAATCTGAAATACAGAAAGGCCCCGATCTTCTCGTTGCATTTCCTTATATAGACAGAAAGTACTTTCACAAGGAAACATCTGCTAACAATGGGAATTTACATTCAGAGTTGACACCTTTTGGGGGTATGAGACCATTTGTCTAGAGACCATCTTCCTTTGTGTGCAAGCTATCCCTAAACTCTTAAAAACCTTATTACCTTTTGTTTTACCTATTTGGAAATGAGACCTTTGTACCAGTCGCACTGAGACATTTCAAATGATACCAAACATTTATAAAACTGGATGATAATTGTTAACATTTAAACCATATAGTTTGTGTGTAAATCTCAGGTGATTTTAGCATAAGAGAGAGAGGTTGGGGGAAGAGGGAAAGAGATGTATTCTGAAGTGATTTCAAATGGTAGTTTCCAGCAAGGTCCTGTCTTCAACCAGACTGTCCGGTATTTTCTAATTTCTCAATTCTTACAGTATCCCAAAATATTTAGCTCTGTTGTAATGTTAAGAACTCCACATTCAGTGTATGCTAATGTGTAGGGTACTTTATTGCAAAAAATAAACATCTGTAATGGAATTCATATTTGCTTACCGATTACAGTATGAGTACAGGCAGTGCAAAAGAGCATACGGTTAGAAGATCACACACCAATACACAAACAATGATTAATAAGGTGAAGAATTGTAAATTCATATTTTAATATCAAATATTCTGTACATTACTACAGCGAATATAACATATAATCTAACTATATAACATGTAGAGTTCAGGTGTATATTTCCATTGCTTCTGAATATGTTAACAGCAGTTGTTGAAGTTGCTCTTCAGTCTGAGTGGCATTTATGGGTCAGTTTTGGTTAAGATGATAAGAATCCTAAATGATGAATTGGACCAAAACCTGCTGTAGTGTGGGTATGTTGGAGCTTTGCTTGTGGAGAAAGGTCTTTTTAAGTGGTCGTGAAAGCTTTCTGTGAAGGTTAGGGGCAGGGCCGGCGCGTGCACTTCTGCCGCTCTAGGCGAAAAACATTTGTGCCGCCCCTAGGGCTGGTCCGAATACCATTTTTTGAGCTTCGAAGCTTCGGTAGTAATGAACATCGAATATTCAAAGCTTCGAGAGGGTGCTGAACATATTCTTCTCTCTAATAAAGGCAGGAATCCCTATGTGTCTGTATGTCCGTTTGCATTTTGATTATTTCGAGAACCATTCATCCAATCGACTTCGCAAGGGAGTGCAGTGTCGCATTTGGTGGTGCAATATAGATAGACACGCGAGACGCGACACGTTCAGAATTAATAAACTTTTAGTAAACTACAGAACAACGCGAGCGGGAAGCGGCGCACCTCACGCGGGCAGGGCTTATATACTTAACTCACGCTGCACTAGTGATATAAAACGCACACACACAGGTCTGTTAAATTAAGCAATACTTTAAGGTAGTCTATATGTTTCTGACTTACAAATTACTGACACAGTAAAGGGTAGATTTAAATTAAGAAAACCTAAATTTAAATAAAGAAAAAAAACAAAATTTTAAATTTCAATAAAGAAAAAACAAATTTAAATAAAGAAAAACAAAATTTAAATAAAGAAAAAACAAAATTTAAAATTTAAATAAAGAAAAAACATTTAAATAAAGAAAAAACAAAATTTAAATAAAGAAAAACGCAATTAAGTTAAATTAAAAACGAGATTAATTTAGATTGATAATAACGGGTAAAAAGGCTAATATATTTTGTTTCTATTGTTATATTTTCCACAATGTCAAAGCAACGCAGCTTAACCCAAAACACAAGCTCAGGCACTTCTGTCCATACAAACTCCGCTGTTCTGTGCTCTAGCCAGAGAACACTCCCGTTGCAGGAACACTTTAGTAGGCCAAGAGGAAGCAAATATATACATATGCGTAGGTGGATGTGATCGGGGAATTTGGCTGTTAAAAGTGTAACATTTAAAGCCACTTAAATTAACGAAATGACTCAAATAAAGATTCGTTGATGAACGAGATCGAACAAGAGAGTCAGTAAAATGATCCGAACTTCCCATCACTCAGTCATGACTCATGACTCGTGAGAGCAGGGGGCGGGGCGGCGGCAGCTCAGCAAATCATATAGCCTATTTTGTGAATTGTTCATTCCCGATTGGCACACATTTTGCCGCCCTTACAAAAGTGCCGCTCTAGGCAATTGCCTAGTTCGCCTATATGGACGCGCCGGCCCTGGTTAGGGGTTAGTTTCTGCTGTAGTAGCATTCACCTTTCAGCACGCCACCTTTCGTTACGTACATCCCTCGACCTGCAGCGACCCCTGCCTCTGTCTCTGTGCTGGTGGTGTTGCTGTACCACAGTAATGACACATGAGGATGGTGGCTTTCCGTGGTGCTTTGTTAAGTTTTTGATGAGTTACGTTAAATGCTTTAAAAATGTAGTAAGTGATGTAATGATATGTAAAGATTGAAATGTAATGATGATTTGTTTTGTAATTGGCTCTTTATTTTTACCTAATGCACAGGGACGTAAAGAGGTGTTGGTGCACTGGTTGCCTTGTCCATCCTGGTAAGAATAAGTAAACCTACATGGCATCTTAAATCACCTCTGTACATTTCTCATTTATTGATTGTTGTTTTTACTTTTTTCCCAGTAAGAAGACATGGCCACACACACCTGGCAGCCTGAAGATCATGTTCAAATTACTCTCACTCAATGTTAAGTACATTACTGGTACATGAAGACAGTTTTTTGTTTGTTTGTTTGTTTTTGAACCACAGTTTCTGTTATAGTGGACAAATAAAGGTTTGTGTTTTCACTATGTCCATTTACATCTTTTGACCTTTAAAAAAACACCACATTTTTATGCCTAAAATATCCAGGAGCTGAGCTAATCCCGGCTACCACAGGCCAAAGGTAGAAAATCACCCTGAACAGGTGACCAGTCTGTCACAGAGATGACACACACAATAGAGCCTCTAGTTCCTGATTAACTATTCCTGCATGTGCGGAGGACACTGGTGAAACCCACAGCAACACTGGGGAAAATATCAATCAGGAAATATGGAGTCATTTGTAGTCTTGCTCATAGACATTTTTGAATGTAAGCCCATTGTGTGTGTACAGTATAATATATATATACTTGTCTATTCATTAAATATATGGATATGAACAACCATATTCTCTCTAGACTAGAGGCTAGATGTACAAGGTATATTATATTAGCACATAGACACAGATTGCTCCAAATGGGCCCAGTGAGTTGAGTCTAGAGAAAGTGAAGTACCACTACTGCATTAATGCATAAGAACATTTGGTAAATGCCATAGTAGAATTATCAAATATTTACCCTTGTATAGTCAAACAATGCTTTTAATAATACAAAACAGAGAAGATTTTCAAATAATAGTGCACACATCCCTTCTGATCAAATTCAGTCGGGTGACAAAAAGTTATAATGTATAGAAATTTGTGGGAGGAAATAACTGTTTTGTAAAAATATTATTTGTAGTCTTATAACATTGTATGTTATTATAGTTTTTTATATATGTTCATTTTATATATATATATATATATATATATATATATATATATATATATATATGCTCATTATAGTTCAACTGGTGAGATAATAATGGAAAGGTTGAAGGGTCCATTTCCAGGAATACACTATAGATACACTAAATATTACAGAAGCAGTTTGGTCAAGAAATACTGCAGCGCTTTAATAATTATTACTATTACTATTTAATAAAAATGACTAATTTTTTGTAAGCAAAGAAAAAAATCTTTTGCTGCATCAGGTTAAACCCACAATGCAATCTGTCGTTTTAGTTTGATATTTAATGGGGGCAAATTTATCAAGTTTATAGTTAACTGGGTAGCAATTGTGAACAATTTTAATAGAAAATTCAACAATAATTTGGATTTCTTCACCACTACTACTAACCGGTTGGATGACGCATTAGTGATACTGAAAGCTGATTGGCCTTGTGGTTATATATGCGGAAAAGGGCCAATTTAATTAATTTATATGATGTCCGATTTATTCTCCCTTGTGCCTTTTTGCGCGCATTTTCCACGGGTTTTAATAATAAAACTGCTCTGAAAGAACGAATATCATATTAAAGAAAACGTCAACATTAAATTTGTAACTGTTTAATAAATCAGAGTCGATGTGCGCGTGCATGCGTGATTCGAATTTAGTTGCTAGGAAGGTTATGAATTCTGACTGCGTATATATTTACACTCGAACCGATCGCTGTCTGTACGTGCTTTATAGTGTTTTAAAATCTTAGATGCTGTAACGATGCATGTTATGAATGCTGCCTATATTTACACTTGAATCTTGCAGTGATTCAAATTTTAGTTGCTATAGTGACGCGTTTTATGAATTCTGCAATCTGCATGTATCCACAATTCCCGATCGACCGCTGTCTGTTGTTTGAGAGACGAGGGCGAGGCGACTTAACAGACTTTTGCTGAGAATTTTCTGTGCGAAACTTGAGACTTTGAAGCTGTTTTCTGGATTTCTGAGAGGAGACTTTTATTCTAGAAGGACATCGGAGAATATATCCTTTACATTTGTGAAAGCGTCATATAATTTCTGAGAATAACTTGTTACTTTTATTTGTTTGTTTGATATTTTTTCAGGGGAGTATTTCTGAGGAGATTTGTATTGTGTTGTGTTGTGTTGTGTTGTGTTGTGTTTTGTTTTGTGTTCTTGATTTTATTGCAGTTTGGAGGAGATGTCGATGGCTCACGATCAAATGATGGGTGAAAGAGGAGGTGAGTGCTTTAATTTTTCATTTATGGTTTATGGTATGATGTTGTACAATGACTGACTAACGTTACATTAATTTGAAGAACCCATTTGATCACATTTATTTGTTTCCTTGCATGCGAAATAAAGTTTTGAATTTGAGTAACTTAACTGAAGTAAAAATGTGTAATTGACCACAGACATTGATTGCTGATTATTACTATTATTAAAATATTACTAACTCTGTGATCTGTGAAATATTCCATCCTAAGATCACTCCAGACCCAGGAGCGCTGCTTTCCCTCAGACGGCTGGTCAGGAGGTTTGGAGACCCGGTTCTGGTGACCGTGGAGATTCGCTGCCCAGAGATGGACGAAGTAAGTTACACAATTTCCTTACTTGAGTGAAAGTAAGTTACAGATACTACTAGTCAAATATTACTCAGTTACAAGTAAAAGTTGAAAAGAGTTTTTAAAAGTACTTAAGTATCAAAAGTAAATGTCAATGCATTTTATTATTGTTGTTTGTGATAGTTACAGTACCTTGTGCCTCTGAATCTATGCGGTACGGGCGTCACGGTTCGGTGCATGAATATACACGGAGAATACACGGTATAAAAATAAATATAACTCGCGTGCAAACTAATTAATGCGGAACTACTGTTAGATACACGGGTTCTTTAATAGGGACACTTAATTTGTAGCTCCGCCTTAAGCTCTGAAGCAGAGCTGTGTTTTTCAACGGCTCTGCTCTGAAGCTCCGTGGCAAGATGGACAGGCTGCGATGTCAAGTTTGCAATTGTGTGTGTGTGTGTGTGTGTGTGTGTGAGTCCGTGCTTGCGTGCTCGCGCGTGTGTGTGTGTGTGTGTGTGAGAGAGAGAGAGAGGCGCGGGCGCGATCGAACAGTGGAAACATAAAAACATACTCCTCATTTTGTTTATAGGATCTCATTCAAACTGCAAAGTGTTTACTTATTTTTACTCGCAATAAAACACAATTGTGCTTTTGTCAAACTGTAGCCTACTACAACTGTCACCCAACACAGTAAGTTACACCTTCTACATTGATTAAAAAGAAAATCAAATTTGTTGATAAAGTCAAATGGTAGTAGGCTAATATTTTATACAGAAATAAATTATTTATAATTCAGATGAGAATAAAGTTAGTGTTAATTAAAATTGTAAGGAAAAAAATATATTGATCTGAAATATAGCAAATTAATTTTAAATTCATTCAGGTACAATTACCAAACATATCTCAAGGTCTTTTTGTCTTTTTATTAATTTAATTAATAAATCAATTATATAAAACCATTGTCAATGCACTACAAATAAACTGGTTCTATGCCTTCACTTTATTAATAAAACTTATTTAAAAAATACAAGGCTTAAGGCATTTATTTTCCTTTGGTGGTACAGCCTGAGACATGCACAATTAAAAAAAAAGTGCCTTCTACATTTTTGTTTTGCTTTTCCCTCCATTGTACTGAACTCGTACCGAACCGTGATGTCTGAACCGAGGTATGAACCGAACCGTGACTTCTGTGTACCGTTCCACCCCTACTGCCTATACCCACCCTCATATCAATATGAAATTTATTTCTAGAACACAGTTCCTGTAGTGTACCAACCTTTTTGTGGGCTACCTCTAGGGATACAATAATCTAGAAGGGCTACTTGTTTGTTATACTCAAAAATATTTATTATACATATAACATGGTGCTTTTTAACTTTACCTTTAACTTTTTTTTTTACTTTTCACCATAATATGCAAAATAATAAAATATCTTGAGATCTGGTTCTGGTTCAGGCAGTTTTAAACAATTCCTGAAAAATTATGAAAATATATATTGATTTTTTTTTTTCTATAAATCTATAGTATGTGTTATCAAAAACAAATATTTAGTATTAATATAAATGCAAAATAAATAAACTGCCATAACTTCTAAACAAAAACATTACTGCATTGATTACATTTAATAACATTACGTTTAATAACAACTTAATAACTTTAATAACATGACTATATATAAAAGCATTTTTAATATGAATATATACAGGCACATTTCTGCCAAAAAAAGTTTGTTTTACTACAGTTTTACTACAGTAAAGTTGTGGAGTGAAATGTTTTCTAACTGGTTTGTTGTTTCGCCTGTTTTTTCATCTGTCTTTTAACTAACTTAAATCACATAGTCATCTGTGGGTTTATAATAGAGAATTCTGCGCTGAATTGAAATGCTTCTCAGTGGATCGCGCAGCTCTGTGTAATAATGTTCGCGTTATCGAGATCAGCCCTGCTTGCTTTGGCCGCGCACAGATCAAACAAGTTTCGTTCCGCTTTTTGAGCGTTTCCCATTTGATGTTTATCAGACGCAACTGCTATAAAGCCTACTATAACTTATAACTATTCAAATATAATGTAAGCAAATTTAAAAGTGCAATAGCTAGGTAAGCCTTATAAAACTATTAAGTCAGTGGCTAGTAGGCCGACTCTTTTTTTTTTACACGTAGCATATAAGTGATCGTATTAGTGCCCCTGCTGTTGGCTGTTCATATTGCTTTATTAGACTTTTTTTTTGTGCCGACGGCCCTCGGTTGGACGGCCGTTCTGGACTTTTCCAGAACGCACAGATTGTCAGTCCGTCCCTGCTCAAATAAATGTACTTTGTTACTGTCCACCTCTGCCGCTGCCAGACCCGACCCAGAGCCAGGATCGTCCTGGATATTTAACATCTCTGTCTTCTGAGTTTTCTGTTTCTGTGTCCACAGGTCAGGCTCGCGGGACGAGGGCGAAGCGGAACCCAGATGATGGACGTCCGTCCACTTCGTCTAAACACTCTCGCAGAGGTCAGAATAGGCTTTTAATAAAGAAGTAATGGCTTAGTTTCTATTTCTATTTTCAATGGCTGATTTGTCAACTAAAGTAACGGTAACACTTTATTTTGATGGTCCCTTTTGAACATTCTGTCGACTATAAGTAACTTTGCAACTACAGATGTGTCTAATAGTTGTTTTCATTTGTTTTTTCTTCATTTCAGAAATAGCTCCAGAACGTACGAAGAGACCTGGTTGTCTCCTCAGGATCTGGAGGGCTTTGAAGGCTGTTTTCTGCTGCTGTTCCAGTAGTGCTGTGGATGTTGTGGAGCCTTTTATTCCGGAACCATCATCACCTGCTCCAGATCACTCCGGCGTCAAGCCAAGTAATGGTAAATCATTATTTTAAACAGTATTATCTTGTTTTCCACTCAAAATAAGGCTTGTTTTTACAGAATATTACAATTATTTCCCCCATTATAATATTATCTATCTATAAATTACAGAAACGTCTGTCTGTGTGTCTGTCTGTCTGTCTGTCTGTGTGTGTGTGTGTCTGTTAACCGCATATCTCTCGAACCGTTAGTCCGATGGATTTCAAATTCGACAGGTGTCTTGCCACGGGCACGAGTAAGTGCAGTGCCAAGTTTGACGTTGTTTGGATGAGAAATGCTAAAGATATCGTTAAATATATCATTTTTAAAAGGTTGTGGTTTAAAAATAAACATTCTGACATAAAACACTCAGTCAGCTACACTGTTTACTTCTGAATATTATAGTTTGGTTCCAAAACGTGATAAATTTCTAAACGCTTATTCATTTGTGGATGTAAACTGAATCTATAAGTCAGCTATGCTGAAAACACACACAAAAACTGATTTTGCACGGGCATTTTGCACTAGTTTATTATAATGGGGGAAAGTCTACTGTCTACTAATACTCTACTAATGAGAGTTAGTAGACATGTAGGTGTAATGTTACTTATAGACTTATAGAATGTCTTAAAGGGACCAAAATAAAGTGAAACCAAAGTTACAATTTGATGTGACCAGCACTGACATTGATAATTAATATTATAAAAAAAAAAAAAAAAAAAGTTTTTGATGTCTTAAATGTTCCATCCTCAGGCCGCTCCAGATCCTGGAGAACTGCTTCCAGAGATTCTTCTCCGGGCATCGCGTCATCCTCATCTTGGTCCCTCCCTGAGGCCTGTGTCGAGCCGTTGAGTCTGAGCAGCCGAGGCTCGTACTGCGCCGAGTGGAGGTGGAGTGGCGATGGATCGGAGAGCCCAAACCAACAGGGTTTGTCAAGGTCCGACAGCCTCGAAGGGTTTCTGTGTCTGCCGGGTCCAGTTTCTGTCGAGCCAACAGAGACATCAACTGGCCGAACTGCTCAGGGTGCCGTGGAGGCTTCTCCAGTGAACAAGAGCTCAACAGGTGAGACTGAAATAAGGCTGGGCGGTGTAAAGTCTACAGAGAGAGATTTTGCTATTTCAAGTTTTTCAACTGAGTCAAGTTTTTAACATTTTAACATCCGATTTGCTGTTGCTCGACCAGCACTGATATTTTTTAAATAAAACAATGGATCTAGCAAGCTAATAATTGTCTCATATTTTTCTGTTTGTTTTTCAGAGTCCTTTGAGTCTCTCTATAACGTGAAAAAGATGATTGGATCCGGAGGATTTGGAAGGGTGTTCCTGGGAATACGCAAATTTGATGGCAAAAAGGTAAATCTTACTGAATTGTACAAACATTTTGCTCTTGCATGCATCAAAACACATTTCAAACAATTTACAGATGGTTTAATACTTAGTACAAGGTGCTTGAATACTGTTACTGTCATTGAAACTGGGTTTTTGTGTGTGCAGGTTGCCATCAAGCGGATGCGCAAGACTGACAACGATCGCTATCTTAATATTGTAAGTTGGCCAAAACCTGAATGTGTATGGAGTTGTTTAAGTGCAGATTACTGTAGTTAATACACCCGTAGGAAGCGTTAGGTATAAATGTGATCAACAAATAAGCCTAGAGGCACCAAATAACTTTGAGCTGAAAAGGCTCTTTTGAACGCATCTAAAAAGATCATAGAATAGTACATTTCAAAATGATGTTTTCTTCAGATTTTTACCCAGCAAACCTTCTATCTGCTTCTTCTCTCTAGCCTGGGCATCCCGAACCTCTCGTTACAGAAGTGGCGCTGCTGATGATGATGAGGCAAGAATCCATAAGCCCCTTCGTCATACAACTGTACGAGTGGTTTGAAGATCCTAAAGGATTCACTCTGGTCATGGAGTATCCCGAACCCTGCGAGAGCTTGCTGGACTCAATCACTCGTCAGCCTTGGAGTGACTGGTTCTCACGGGTCGTCATGATACAGGCTGTGCGGGCAGTGCAACACTGCATCCATCGTGGGGTTTTCCATAATGACATTCATGCGGAGAATTTCCTGTTTAAGAAAGACACGATAGACCTCAAGCTGATAGACTTTGGCTGCGGTCAGCTGTTTAGTAGTGAAGGCTACGAGAGCAACATATACAGGGGTGAGGAAACCTGAAGGTACTAATTATTTGATGATGCTTTAAAAAAAAAAGCTCAACGATGTGCAAATGTCTTTCTTACAGGAGTTCTGAAATACTGCCCACCTGAAGTCTTGACAGAACCTCGATTCCACGCCGTCCCAGCAAATGTCTGGTCTCTAGGAGTGTTGCTGTACAAGTTGTCGAACGCATGTCTCCCTTTTCTTAATAGAACGGAAATCACACAAGCCAAAGTTATATTTCAGAACAGCAACTTATCCGAATGTGAGTGAATAATGATGATAACATTGATAAACACACACATAAAGCAAACGATTTGTACAGAAAGTTAAAGGTTGAAGTGTGTCAGAATTTTTAGATATAGCTCAACGTATAGCGAAAATGTCAGGTCACATGGTCATGACTAACCAGCTCTCTCCTTATTAAAATGTGTACAGACTGCAGGGATCTGATTAGACAGTGTCTAGCCCGGGATCCAACTAAACGCCCCAGCTTAGAGCAGATGTTAGAACATCAATGGTTTGATCATCATCTACACCAGATTGGAGAAGTTGAGGAGATTCACTCGATCAGTTTCAGGTGTGAGGAAGTTTAACAGGCAGAGGAGGATTATAATCTTTTGTCTTCAATTCTGGATTATTTGTAGTGAGATTTTCAAATTTGTGTTCATTAGTATTCATCGTTATCTTACTGTGATTAATTTCATTGTGCATGTTCTTGTCAAGAGGATACAGTGTTGCTTCCGGTTCCTCCGCCAAAGATTAAGCTCTCAAATAGGGGTGAGTAAAATGGCTGGGCTGGTCCAGTGGTATAATTCAGTCATCAAGCTTCAGGGAATGGTTGGCAATATGAGTTTTTCTGTCATTTAAGTTGCTGATGCTTCTGGTTTTGGAATTTCTTTTAACAACCACAGGACAAAATGCAAAGCTGCTCCAGTTACCTGCACCCCCAGAACTGGCTAACACCGCCATTAGACAACCAGAGAGTCCTGCATCTTCAGACAGTAATTTCATGTTTTTATTTATTCTACTTTACAATGCAAATGGAATATAAAGTATTTTTAAGTCTGGGCTCAAAACAAAGTCTTTCAACCTTCCTGTTCCTTTTTCAGTTTCTGGATGTTCTCGTCCAACGCTTCACCGTTCACCCACAAGGTCTGAATCATCAGAAGCATTTAGTCCAGAGTCAGCCAGTAAGTCAGTAAACATTTTTTTACTACCCTCTACACACACCTTGGCAAAAGAATCGCCATTGGCTAGTAAATTTTTTCATGTCCATGATCAGTTGCATTCTTCATAGTTGTCAATTCTCCAACCTCAATTATTGACATTATTGCAGGAGCAGCTGTCTTTAAAAACGATTTCAATGAGCTTCAACGCTTTTTTTTGGTGTTTTTTCAGGATCTAGGCGTTCTCGCACACCTCAGCGTGGAGTTCGAAGGCCATCACAGTCCGGGAGCAGAAAAGGTCGGGCATCCTCATCCAGTGAGTCCATGATAAGTTGCATTCTTCATAGTTTTTAAAGACAGCTGCTCCTGCAATAATGTCAATAAGTGAGGTAGGAGAATTAAAGGTGCTCTAAGCGATGTCATGCGTTTTTTAGGCCAAAACATTGTTTGTCACATACAGCAAACATCTCCTCACTATCCGCTCGCTGCCTGTCCCCTGAACACACTAACAAAACGCGGTCTCTCTAGACACCACAGGCTCCACAAACGGCAACAAAAACAAACTGGGCCAACCTGCACCACGAAACACAACAAACAGAGTTCCAGCCAATCACTGGCAAGAAGTATTTGAGGGTGGGGTTTGGGGGGTTAGTGCGCGTGCACATGAAGGGGGTGTGGAGGAGAGAGAAGCATCAAGAGGGAAGTTTGAATTATGGCCGACACACGACCAAAGAGACGACGTTCCGATGAAGAAATTGCAAAGAAGAGGGACAAGGATAAGAAACGCGCGAAGTACCGAATTTACATCGGAAAAACCTTTTAAAGGTGGCGAGAACTCCGCCGGCAGAAGGGCTTCTAGTCCGACATTCAGTTGCTCTGTTTTTGCTGGACAGGTAAATCCATTTTTCTTTCTAAATTGACGTTCATGTTCGCCAAACCAACACAAGGATGTAATTAGCTAGAACTATGCAGTCAGCGTTAATTTGGGGAATACAACATGTATGTTTCTAGCAGCTAACGTTATCTTGCTATTATTGCGTCCTTGTACGGGAGCTATAGTTATAACCTCAGGTGGCGAAACAATTTTAAGATAATGTTTCTCTTTTTCTGCATTCTGTTCTGCAATATATAAAAGCATTTATCTAACTTGGCGACATTACACACTGAATGAAGTATCAGTAAAACTTAACTTTGTTTGTAGTGACTACTTTGACTTTCCTTTATGCCGGAAGGGAGGGGAGGAGACGGGATGAGGAGGAGGGAGGGTCTAGCTAGTCTCCGTTTTGTTTAACAACAATTCGAACGTCAACAAGAAGTTACATCTCCCGGCATCGCTTGTAGCACCTTTAACAACTATTTCAATGAGCTTCAACGCTGTTTTTTTTGTTATTTTTCTTCAGGATCTAGGTGTTCTCTCACACCTCAGCGTGGAGTTCGAAGGCCATCACAGTCCGAGAGAGGCTTATTCCCCATGTCTCAAGCTAGTACGTCCATGGTCAATATTTATTATTTTGTATCATTCTTTAATAATCATAAAGTAAGATTTATAAAATACTTGACAAAAATGAATGAATGTATTTTCTTCCACAGAAAGCCAGAAGTCAGTGCTTGGAAAGCTAGTTGAAATTCTAGATGAGATAAAAAGAGTCGGGAGGCACTATGAGCCCCTGAATTCTGCTGTCCATGTTGCTAGGCTAGAAACCTTTGCTCAAGAAGAGGCACATCTCAAGGACCGCAACCTCTGGGAACAAAGGGTAAGATTTATACAGAAATTGGACTAAACTATGTCAATTAGACTAGACCCCCCCAGTCTCCAAAAAGTCTAAATGATCTATATTGTACAAAAATATTCTTTTCTAGTGCATCTGTTAACATGCACAGCTTTATAGAATGTGTAATTGAGGGACACACAGTGAAGGCGTATTTTCATGCCTTTGTATTAGAGGTGTACTACTGTCCCATAATATTTTGCATGGACTCAACATGTATGGATGAGTCAACATGACCAGTTCCCATTTAAGCTCAATCTGGCAACAATCAGTATATTACCAACACCATGGGTTTATTCATAATGTATTGAGTGTCTTTTCATGTGTCATGTACAGGTGTCCCAGCTCTCAATGGTGGGAGGGAGGAATGATAAAGACTGCGTCCATAAAGTGATGGACAGGTATTAAACAACTGTCACATGCTCAGAATATAGAATGTTATTATGCAGTTACATTTTTACTCATTGCCTGCTCTGTTTGCCCTCCTCTTAGCACATAGAAAATCAAAAATGCGGAAAGAGATGATTCATTAGGAATAATGCAAGCATAAAGGAATATCTGTAGAATGTAGGCGTGGACCTCACCCTATGATTTTGTGCATGTATTCTCAGGCTTTTCACCAACAGCCTAATGGCTTCTTTCAACATGAAGGGGCGCGGGGTAGCAGTGCGAAACAAGCCTTCCAGGATACCATTTTTTACTCTGGTAAAAGGTAACTGCATTTTTCATGTTTATATATATATATCTAATTTAGCTTACCAATTGTATTTCTTTTGGGAATGTAAATACAATGTGTAGTGGGAGCCTTAAGACGTGGTTTATTCATGCACCATCTAATATATTTTCTTTTGCAGCTGCAGTAATGAAGTGGAGTAAAACTGCCACAGAAGTTGAAATCAGGGCTGCTATGGCTGAGACACTTGAACATGCTCCCGGGAGAGCTGGTGTGTGAACATTTGTAGTGTCAATTTTCTGAGTTGTGTTTTGTGTTGACTCTTGGAATGTGAAATCCGTGTTTTATTGCACTATATTTTATTTAAAATGTGCTGTTTTAAGTATAATAAAGCTATTCTCTCTTTAAAGCTTTGTTTCATTCATATGTTAATCTAAAATGTTATTTGGCATGTTAATGTGTTGGGACTTGAGAATTGACAATTGTCAGTAGGCATCGAGTAAACGTTGAAGATTGACCTGTTTTCAATGTTTTCAATTTTCATTTTCAACCTTCAGTGGACCGTAATTAGACGTTGAAGATTTACGTCTATTCAACGTCTAATAGACGACTTTTTGCTAGCTGGGAATGTTCTTGTTATAGTCAAATCACCTTCATTTATATAGCGCTTGATACTATACAGATTGTTTTAATGCAGCATCCCTGTAGTAAACAGGAAAATAACAGAATCAGTAAACCAAACAGAATTCAATTCTGTTCTAGCTCTAAAAAAACATTCATGAGTTGACTTGTTCATATACTCTTTGTTTTGGATAGGAAATAACATGCTTGCTGAGAGCTCCGAGCTCGAGACTTGACCCGAAGCCAGAAGTCCAACACCAACCTGACAGAAACTCAGAACGTGTTTATTTTGTTTAACGTGTTTATATTTTATTTAACATTTGTATCTGTTGAATTGAAATGCTGCATGTATATTTGTAATAAACGTTAAAGAAAATTGTAAATGGGCTTTTTCGTTTGGACTTGTTATTAATTTGGATGTATTTTTTATTATTAATATGGATTTATTATTATGCAACAATAACAAATATAAAACAGTGACAAACAATAATAGACAAAATAGATACAAATTAAATGAAAACAATATCACAGGCAGAAAAATGGCACATCTTTCACACTGTTTACATTTTGTTTACATTTGTTAAACGCTATTTATGATGGTTTATTTGTCCATCCTTGGTTGTCAGTGATATATTGACTCACTCACTCATCGCCATCTACTGGTGAAATATGTTTTTGGTGCTAAACAGACACTGAAGAGGACATAACTGGACAACACTATTACATCACATAATTAACTATTATCTTTCAGGTCATTAGTGCAGTTATTCAAGTCATGGTACCGCAAGAATAAGAATCATATTAATAAAAATAAGAGTTACACAACTGGCTACTCGTGCCCACACACAGATTGGCATTGGAGGAGTTTCACTTTTATATTTTATACACTTTTTTATATTTAGTTTTAACGAAATGTCCCTACAAAGATGACAGTATCGGAAATCCTTTTCCTTCTACAACCATTTTTGGGTCCCCATGAGGAAAACAGCTTAAAGGCGTGGTATAATGGCCTTTTCACAAGATGTAAAATAAGTATCTGATGTCCCCAGAGTGTGTATGTGACGTTTTAGCTCAAAATACCCCACAGATATTTTTATATAGCATGTTAAAGTTGTCACTTTTGAGGGTGAGCAAAAACGCGCCGTTTTTATGTGTCCCTTTAAATGCAAATGAGCTGCTGTGTGTGTGTGTGTGTGTGTGTGTGTGTGTGTGTGTGTGTGTGTGTGTGTGTGTGTGTGTGTGTGTGTGTGTGTGTGTGTGTGTGTGAAAAAATCACAGCTTCATCGGAATGTTACGAAACTTAGTGACTTTTATGGCATTAGATATTGAGGATAAAAAAATTGAGGTCATGATCCGAGCAGGCTAAGTGGTCGTAAAAAAACCAGTTCCTTTTGTGCTCTTCAGTCAAAAATGACCGACCATAGGAAATGAATGGGAAATTGACAAAAACACAAATATTCTGAGAATTTTTGTGTACAATCTACAAATCGTGCTCAACAATGAAGGGGTGACACTCTTAAACATCAAGAGTGCAAAACAGACACACCCACTCACACACACACACATACAAACACACTTATATACACACACACACACACACACTCCAATGAATTGTGATATTGATAGCCAGCCTAAGGCACACCTGTGCAATAACATGCTGTCTAATCAGCATCTTGATATGCCACACCTGTGAGGTGGATGGATTATCTCGGCAGAGGATACGTTTTTCAGATTTGTTCAGTGTATGACCTGAAACAAATTGAAAAGAATTGTGAAAATACACTAGCCTGGCTAACGTCAGACCTCTTCTCATTGAGACGTGGTCTGGGAACCACATGCTCATTTTCTCGTATTTGAGGCGTGGTTTACGAATGCCCAGAGCCGTTTATTGGGCGCTATCAAATGCGCCTGTACGTAGCTCATAGCCAATCGTTTCAATTATACCAGATGACGTATGTAGAGCGACAGAAATTTGACGAGGAAGAAGACGATGGGTCACTATCACTATCTAAGGCTGCATCGAAAGGTAACTTCACGTCTGCTGCCATGTTGGATCCATAGATATAAACAAACTGCTTCTGTGTCGCATAGACGTCGTCATTGTCTTGCTGCTCCCTCCCTGTTCTGTGATTGGTCCCCTCGCTGAGGCGTGAATAAAATCGCACTGCGCGCAAGGCAGCATGGGGAAACCCAGGCTAAAAATACACAATTCTGAATGAAAAAAGACTTTGACATGTCAGTAAATATGCATCTTATGGCAGTTTTATTTACACAATACACACAGAGGTACAAGATTTGCAGACAAGCCACCAATAGGCTTTCGAAATGTTCTCACATGTTCTCAATTCACCATTAAGGTTTTTTTTTTTAACTTCATGCTTAAGTTCATATAAATATCTTTTATCTTTACATCCAGACCCAAACTTCCATAAATCAACATAAAAAAAATCTCATTTAGAAATGAAATTCAAAATGCTTTGTGATGATTGATGTACACTATAATGTTCAAAGGGTTGGGGTTAATGTGTCTGAAAGAAGTCTCTTCTGCTCACTAATACTGCATTTATTGGACCAAAAATACAGTAAAAACAGTAATATACTTTTGCAATTTAAAAGAACGGTTTTCGATTTGAATATGTTTTAAAATGCAATTTATTCCTGTGATCAAAGCTGAATTTTCAGCATCATTACTCCAGTTTTCAGTGTTACATGATCCTTCAGAAATCATTCTGATATGATGATTTGATGCTCGAGAAACATTTCTAATTATTATTGTTCAGCTTCACATTTCTGAGAAAACCATGATGGATTTATGATGGTTGTGTGCGCCAGAAATATACTATTTTGGGGGGAATATTACCAATTGATTTCTTGATGTGCAAAGATTGTGATGGGTATTGTACCATAAATAAGATTGGACTTGTCTGTAATAGTTGTTTTTACTATTAAAAATATTATCATTACACTAGAAAATTTATTATGAGCCGCTGCAATCAACATTTCACAATATCTGACAAGAAATGTGCCGACCAAATCCGGATGTTGTCCAGATTTTTCCCACGTGAGTTAGATCTTGGTTGAGCTTTGCCAACCTCCTTTCCTCTGATAACTTCTGGCATTCCTCGTCCTGGTTTTTAATAACTTTTGGAAGTTGGTACAACCTGAAACACGGCAATAATTAACCATTTTCCTTGACGACGTTCGGGATATACAGACCCTTTCCAAAAAATTAGAATATCATGGAAAAGTTTATTTATTTCCATAATTCCATTCAAAAGGTTAAACTTCCATAGATTATAGATTCAGGGCCCACAACTTAAACGATTTCAAGTATTTAGTTGTTTATTTGTATATAATTTAGGCTTCCAGCTCATAAAACCCACGAAAACAGGATTTCAAAAAATTTGAATATTACATGAAATCACACAGTAATTACACAGTGATACCATGGTCATTGAATCAGGTTTTGGTTCTTTTGGCAGTGTGGGCAGGTGCAAATCCTGCTGGAAAATAAAGGAAGCATGGTAACACTTTACGGTAAGGGTACATGAATTATCATGAATTCATGTATAAATTCATGCATGAAATATGCATTCATTCATGCATTAATATCTCATGAATCATCAGGAACTAACATGAGTTCAACGTTTTTCATTCATGACTTCATGGATGAACAACACCTTAATTAAAACATTAACTAAGATGAGTACATCATCATGAATTATGATTTATTACGCATGATCATGATGTTTTCTTTGTTCACACAAAAAATTGGTCTTTACCACCTACACAACTCCTATTAAACACCTGACAGACCTTCTGCCGCTGTGCAGGTACAGTGACCCTGAGGTAAGCCTGGATGTTCAGGAAGAGGTTATAACAGCAGCACGGCGATATATGGTGTCACTCTTTGACAGAGTGACTTTGGTGGTACTCTAGATGCACTGCGAGCCCATCTCTTTGTGAGCATCAAAGGAGACATGCGTTGCCTTCCACCAACTGAAGATGCCTTCCTATTACACCTTTGGCAAGATGCGCCGAGGGGTGCATCTTTTAATGTGCTGCTGTAAAACCCAGCCTGCCGGTCTTGTTTGCTGTCTCCTCAGGTGGTGAGGGTGAAGGTCTGTCCCCAGAGCAGTATCTTCAGTGTGCCACCCTCCTGATTATCCCACCTCACAGGGACCTGTTAATTAAGTTATGTTAAATTATTTTGTTCTGTTAAAGTTGTAATAGTTGTCATCTGAGGCAATAAAATAATGAAAGTCATTTTGCTGTATTATATTCTTTGTGTGACACATTTCCATTTGGAGAACAGGGTTATATTGAAATTAAAAAGATGCCTGGGCCATGATGCTTAATAATGTGGAAATTAAAAACTATAAATCCAGTTAAATATCCAGTATGTCTTTCGGAATTTTGAGAGTAACCTAAAATTCCACTGAGGTTCTGAGCATCATAATAAATAATCACAGATCCATTGATTTTGGTTGGATTTTTATGATTTTTTCTGTGGAATGAGAATTCTGTTTGGTGAAAAGAATGACATATTGACTGATGTCAAAACTTGGGTGAAAAGTTTATTGCCAATAAAGTAAAGATGAAAATATTGGAAAAAAGTGAGAAAATGCCTATTTTTTTGCATTAAATTGATGCAAAATCATGTAGAAATGTGTTTTAAGAGTTATTTTTTCAGTGGATGTTGTCAGCACATGTGTTCTGTGTATCTGGAATGCATTTATTGACAGCCTACCCAACCCACTGAGGATTTGAGGAAAAAAATATTTTTTTACATTTTTCTGATAAAAAATAAGGAGTGCATACACTAAAATGGGCAAAAAAAATTTTTTGCGATATTTCCGGCAGAGCAGACCCTCCAATTATTGGTTCTTAGGGTCAAAGTTAACAGAAAAAACACGAATAAAAAGTATGGCAGACCATGTCAGGTTCAACCCATTTTATTGAGCTTTTGAGACTTTGGCTCCCCGACTATAGTGGTCAGTGCACTCACAAATTTTTTTTTTTAGCTTTGACTGACCCGAGTTCAAGTCCCGGGTCATCAAACTTTCTTGATACTATACTGTCCGATCATAATAAAAGGCCAGAAAATACATTATTTAAACTGATGCAAGTTAAGCTCCATCCACACACAGAATAGAATAAGCATATTTTAAGCCGATACATCAACATCTCTCATCATTGGGGTGGGGGAACGGATTTCGTCAGCTGAACTATTTGCCGTCGGATTCTGTCCCCCTATGTTTCGTACACAATGAGGTTCTAATATTTATCAAATTGATGCTGTTTAAGCTCCATCCACACACAGAATAGAATAAGCATATTTTAAGCCGATACATCAACATCTCTCATCATTGGGGTGGGGGAACGGATTTCGACAGCTGAACTATTTGCCGTCGGATTCTGTTCCCCTATGTTTCGTACACAATGAGGTTCTAATATTTATCAACTTGCAGCAAATCACTGTCTTCAATAGCCTAGTGGTCAGTGCCCTCAAAATTTTATTTTAGCTTTGGGCGATCCGAGTTCAAGTCCCGGGTCATCAAACTTTCTTGATACTATACTGTCCGATTATAATAAAAGGCCAGAAAATACATTATTTAAAATGATGCAAGTTAAGCTCCATCCACACACGAAATAGAATAAGCATATTTTAAGCCGATACATCAACATCTCTCATCATTGGGGTGGGGGAACGGATTTCGACAGCTGTTTTTTTGCCGTCAGATTCTGTTCCCCCTATGTTTCGTACACAATGAGGTTCTAATATTTATCAAATTGATGCTGTTTAAGCTCCATCCACACACAGAATAGAATAAGCATATTTTAAGCCGATACATCAACATCTCTCATCATTGGGGTGGGGGAACGGACTTCGACAGCTGTTTTTTTGCCGTCGGATTCTGTTCCCCCCATATTTCTGACAAACTGAGGTTCTAATATTTATCAAATTGATGCTGTTTAAGCTCCATCCACACACGAAATAGAATAAGCATATTTTAAGCCGATACATCAACATCTCTCATCATTGGGGTGGGGGAACGGATTTGGACAGCTGAACTATTTGCCGTTGGATTCTGTTCCCCCTATGTTTCGTACACAATGAGGTTCTAATATTTATCAAATTGCAGTAAATCACTATCTTCAATAGCCTAGTGGTCAGTGCCCTCACAATTTTATTTTAGCTTTGGGCGATCCGAGTTCAAGTCCCGGGTCATCAAACTTTCTTGATACTATACTGTACGATTATAATAAAAGGCCAGAAAATACATTATTTAAAATGATGCAAGTTAAGCTCCATCCACACACGAAATAGAATAAGCATATTTTAAGCCGATACATCAACATCTCTCATCATTGGGGTGGGGGAACGGATTTCGACAGCTGAACTATTTGCCGTCGGATTCTGTTCCCCCATATTTCTGACAAACTGAGGTTCTAATATTTATCAAATTGATGCTGTTTAAGCTCCATCCACACACAAAATAGAATAAGCATATTTTAAGCCGATACATCAACATCTCTCATCATTGGGGTGGGGGAACGGATTTCGACAGCTGTTTTTTTGCCGTCGGATTCTGTTCCCCCCATATTTCTGACAAACTGAGGTTCTAATATTTATCAACTTGCAGCAAATCACTGTCTTCAATAGCCTAGTTGTCTGGGTCCCTCAAATTTTTATTTTAGCTTTGGGCGATCTGAGTTCAAGTCCCGGGTCATCAAACTTTCTTGATACTATACTTTTCAATCATAATAAAAGGCCAGAAAATGCATTATTTAAACTGATGCAAGTTAAGCTCCATCCACACACAGAATAGAATAAGCATATTTTAAGCCGATACATCAACATCTCTCATCATTGGGGTGGGGGAACGGATTTTGACAGCTGTTTTTTTGCCGTCGGATTCTGTTCCCCCCATATTTCTGACAAACTGAGGTTCTAATATTTATCAACTTGCAGCAAATCACTGTCTTCAATAGCCTAGTAGTCAGTGCCCTCACAATTTTATTTTAGCTTTGGGCGACCCAAGTTCAAGTCCCGGGTCATATTTCTGACAAACTGAGGTTCTAATATTTATCAAATTGATGCTGTTTAAGCTCCATCCACACACAGAATAGAATAAGCATATTTTAAGCCGATACATCAACATCTCTCATCATTGGGGTGGGGGAACGGATTTCGACAGCTGAACTATTTGCCGTCGGATTCTGTTCCCCCTATGTTTCGTACACAATGAGGTTCTAATATTTACCAAATTGCAACAAACTGCTATCTTCAATAGCCTAGTGGTCAGTGCCCTCACAATTTTATTTCAGCTTTGCGCGACCCGAGTTCAAGTCCCGGGTCATCAAACTTTCTTGATACTATACTGTCCGATTATAATAAAAGGCCAGAAAATACATTATTTAAAATGATGCAAGTTAAGCTCCATCCACACACGAAATAGAATAAGCATATTTTAAGCTTATACATCAACATCTCTCATCATTGGGGTGGGGGAACGGATTTCGACAGCTGTTTTTTTGCCGTCGGATTCTGTTCCCCCCATATTTCTGACAAACTGAGGTTCTAATATTTATCAAATTGATGCTGTTTAAGCTCCATCCACACACAGAATAGAATAAGCATATTTTAAGCCGATACATCAACATCTCTCATCATTGGGGTGGGGGAACGGATTTGGACAGCTGAACTATTTGCCGTCGGATTCTGTTCCCCCTATGTTTCGTACACAATGAGGTTCTAATATTTATCAAATTGTTGCAAATCACTATCTTCAATAGCCTAGTGGTCAGTGCCCTCACAATTTTATTTTAGCTTTGGGCGATCCGAGTTCAAGTCCCGGGTCATCAAACTTTCTTGATACTATACTGTCCGATTATAATAAAAGGCCAGAAAATAAATTCTGTAAACTGATGCAAGTTAAGCTCCATCCACACAGAATAGAATAAGCATATTTTAAGCCGATACATCAACATCTCTCATCATTGGGGTGGGGGAACGGATTTCGACAGCTGAACTATGTGCCGTCGGATTCTGTTCCCCCTATGTTTCATACACAATGAGGTTCTAATATTTATCAAATTGCAGCAAATAACTATCTTCAATAGCCTAGTGGTCAGTGCCCTCACAATTTTTTTTTTAGATTTGGGCCATAGATATGAACAACCATATTCTCTCTAGACTAGAGGCTAGATGTACAAGGTATATTATATTAGCACATAGACACAGATTGCTCCAAATGGGCCCAGTGAGTTGAGTCTAGAGAAAGTGAAGTACCACTACTGCATTAATGCATAAGAACAATTGGTAAATACCATAGTAGAATTATCACAGTAGAATTTACCCTTGTATAGTCAAACACTGCTTTTATATATATATGCTCATTATAGTTCAACTGGTGAGATAATAATGGAAAGGTTGAAGGGTCCATTTCCAGGAATGCACTATAGATACACTAAATATTACAGAAGCACTTTGGTCAAGAAATACTGCAATGCTTTAATAATTATTACTATTACTATTTAATAAAAATAACTATTTTTTGTAAGCAAAGAAAAAAAAAGTTTCACTGTAATCAACAAATCTTTTGCTGCATCAGGTTAAACCCACAATGCAATCTGTCGTTTTAGTTTGATATTTAATGGGGGCAAATTTATCAAGTTTATAGTTAACTGGGTAGCATTTGTGAACAATTTTAATAGAGAATTCAACAATAATTTGGATTTCTTCACCACTACTACTAACCGGTTGGATGACGCATTTGTGATACTGAAAGCTGATTGGCCTTGTGGTTATATATGCGGAAAAGGGCCAATTTAATTAATTTATATGATGTCCGATTTATTCTCCCTTGTGCCTTTTTGCGCGCATTTTCCACGGGTTTTAATAATAAAACTGTTCTGAAAGAATGAATATCATATAAAAGAAAACGTCAACATTAAATTTGTAACTGTTTAATAAATCAGAGTCGATGTGCGCGTGCATGCGTGATTCGAATTTAGTTGCTAGGAAGGTTATGAATTCTGACTGCATATATATTTACACTCGAACCGATCGCTGTCTGTACGTGCTTTATAGTGTTTTAAAATCTTAGATGCTGTAACGATGCATGTTATGAATGCTGCCTATATTTACACTTGAATCTTGCAGTGATTCAAATTTTAGTTGCTATAGTGACGCGTTTTATGAATTCTGCAATCTGCATGTATCCACAATTCCCGATCGACCGCTGTCTGTTGTTTGAGAGACGAGGGCGAGGCGACTTAACAGACTTTTGCTGAGAATTTTCTGTGCGAAACTTGAGACTTTGAAGCTGTTTTCTGGATTTCTGAGAGGAGACTTTTATTCTAGAAGGACATCGGAGAATATATCCTTTACATTTGTGAAAGCGTCATATAATTTCTGAGAATAACTTGTTACTTTTATTTCTTTGTTTGATATTTTTTCAGGGGAGTATTTCTGAGGAGATTTATATTGTATTGTGTTGTGTTGTGTTGTGTTGTGTTGTGTTTTGTGTTCTTGATTTTATTGCAGTTTGGAGGAGATGTCGATGGCTCACGATCAAATGATGGGCGAAAGAGGAGGTGAGTGCTTTAATTTTTCATTTATGGTTTATGGTATGATGTTGTACAATGACTGACTACATTAATTTGAAGAACCCATTTGATCACATTTATTTGATTCCTTGCATGCGAAATAAAGTTTTGAATTTGAGTAACTTAACTGAAGTAAAAATGTGTAATTGACCACAGACATTGATTGCTGATTATTACTATTATTAAAATATTACTAACTCTGTGATCTGTGAAATATTCCATCCTAAGATCACTCCAGACCCAGGAGCGCTGCTTTCCCTCAGACGGCTGGTCAGGAGGTTTGGAGACCCGGTTCTGGTGACCGTGGAGATTCGCTGCCCAGAGATGGACGAAGTAAGTTACACAATTTCCTTACTTGAGTGAAAGTAAGTTACAGATACTACTGGTCAAATATTACTCAGTTAAGTTACAAGTAAAAGTTGAAAAGAGTTTTTAAAAGTACTTAAGTATCAAAAGTAAATGTCAATGCATTTTATTATTGTTGTTTGTGATAGTTACAGTACCTTGTGCCTCTGAATCTAACGTTATGCCTGCCTATACCTACCCTCATATCAATATGAAATTTATTTCTAGAACACAGTTCCTGTAGTGGGATTGAATGTGAGATTGAATAAGTGCTCTTAATAACATCCACAATAGTTTCGGACACCCTGTTTCGGGCTGTTCCCTCAAATAGTGCCCTATTTAAAGTTTTTTGGCTTTTAGTATGAATATGTCAGCCACTGTTATAAGCTAGTGTGCTCCAAAACAATGACAAAATGTGCATTTAGAAGACCAAACCCAGCGCTGAAAATGAAAATCAGATTGATGTCAGAATCCAACTTTCTACTCAAGGACCTTGACAGAAATGTAGTGGAGTAAAAAATACGATACTCGTCTTTCAAATGTAGTGAAGTTAAAGTAAAATGGAGACACAGACACTATAGCCAGGATGTCCTGATACTATGCCACACACTGTAGCCTATCAGACAAGCAAGTAACATCTCAAAACCAATCATGATAATTGGGGTTGTGTTTATTAATGAAGCCTCAGCCTTCAAATAAAAACAAAAAATTTGTACAATGCCATTACATCTGCATTGAAAATAAAATACAAACTAGATGTACCGCATGGCGGTACAAAATATGACCGCCGCTCAGGCCTGCACTGGCTTTCCACAAAAAGAAATGACGTGGAGCAATTTGGCTGTATTGCGTGTTTATGTATATACCTAAAAAAAGTAGTAGTATGTGCATGTCTGTCTGTGTGTGTGTGTGTATGTGTGTGTGTTTGTGTATGTGTGTGTCTGTGTGTGTGTGTGTGTCTGTGCGTGTATGTATGCGTGCGTACATGTGTGTGCGCGTGTGTGTTTGTGTGTGTGTCTGTGCATGTGGATTTGTATGTGTGTGTGTATGCAGTGGTGGTTCTGGACCACAGTAACTGGGGGGGCCAGGCAGGGGCCACTTGTGTTTTTAGGGGGCACACCTTTAACATTCATCTTAACCTATTTTCAGTATTATTTCAAGTCATTTTTCACCATGTCATGCATGACTGCAATCTCTAGAAAAAGCTAATAAATTATATTAGCTAAGCTAATAAAACAATTTCAATTCAAATTAATGTTTCATTATGTTTAATTGTAGTGTGATATAATGATCAATAATAACACATTTTTAGCATCTAAGCACATCTAGGCACTTTTTTACACCTGGGGTGGGCGATATGGCAATAATATCATATCACGATTTTTTTTCAGGAAAATCACGATTTTATCACAATTCTTTTTTCATGTTGGTTTTACTATTTTGCAAGTGACTGAGCATTACAGCCAAACTAATGTCCCTATTTTAAAAAAAACAATGCCTTATAGGTAACAAAATATAAAATAAAAAAGAATGGCAGACATTTAGGCCAAAGTGGCGAAGATAAAAAATTGTTGTCATTATTGTCTTTGTTATTAAAAATTATGAACAGAGATACATATTACACATACACAACTTAATATACAAATGAAATAAACAGTGCTTTATTTTTTCAGCTATAGGTGTATTTAACAGTAGAATTGAAGAAAGTAATTAAATAAACAAATATGAAAATAAAACACAACAGACTTAAAGTTCTCAGTCAAGAGCAGTGAATGATTTCCTCTGTGTGTTTTGTTGTTTTATTAACATTAAAGGGATAGTTCTCCCCCAAAAAAGTCATAATTTACTCTCTTAAGTTGTTTTAAACCCGAATAAGTTTCTTTCTTCTGTTGAAAATAAACGTTATTTGAAAGAATGTGAGTAACCAAACAGTTGATGTACCCCTGTGACTTCCATAGTATATTTTTTTCCTACTATGTATGGAAGTCAATGGGGACCAGCAACTGTTTGGTTTTGGGTGAACTATCTCTTTAAGGACAAGCGGCAGCATGTTTATTATTAGGGCTACTGTCTCTTTAAGAACTGCACGCGACGCGTCTAATATACACGCATATGACAAGCAGATTTTAATTAATTTTCTCTGTTTGCTTTCACTTTAGACATAACCAACTTTGTTTATGTAAACATTGTCTGTATTTGACAGTATTAGCGCAATATAAGACTCAAAAGATAACTTAGTCCAGTAACAGGCTTTTAGTGCATGTGCGCGTCGAATGTACGCGCTCAGTAAAGCGCATATTTGAACAGCGCATCAGCAGCGAATGACATGTTTAACCGGCAAGGCTTTAAAGCACATGCAAATAATGAACTTTTGTGAACTGCAGTGTCCCGTTCCTCTGCGTTAACATTTGATGTGAATATACGTCGTGCTGCAGTGTAGCCTATAGATGAAGGCGCCGCAACTGATAAAATGCGCAGTTGTTTGGTGTGATTTTACGATTCCAAATTTAGGGGGGCCAGAGGGGGGCCAAGCTTGTTGACACAGGGGCACTGGCCCCCCCCGGCCCCCCCCTGAGTTTGGGGTTAGTAAGATTATTTTTGGGGGAAAAAAATAAAGAAAGTAATTGCCTACTTTTATTCAGCAAGGATGCATTACATTAATCAAAAGTGACAGTTAAGATAATGTTACAAAAGCTTTCTATGTACTTTCTAAAAGCTTTAAAACATTAATAATAATCAGAAATGTTTTTTGAGCATATTATTCCCTCAGGTAGATTACATGTTTTCTTGCGTGGCTGGATGTTAGACTCATGAACAATAATCACGTTGTTTGCATTCGCCAAAATTGATTAGCCGAAATCAAAACGTGGACAGTGAAAGAAAATTACCGTTAGCGCGAGACGAGTCCGGCTTGAAGCGGAAGCGACCAGACGGCAGAGGATGTTCGCAAATCAAACAATGATTTGTCTCAAAACAGTGATTAAAAAAAGCTGTGATTGGATGATGACAGGTGTCGGTGATCATTCTCAAGTGTCGTGGTCAGCACTGCTGCTGTTGCTGTTGTATCAGTCAGTGGTTTATCAGCTTGTCAAAAAACGGGACACGGGAGGTCACGCAAGGGACAAATAAATTAGGCCCAAAATGCGGGACGTCCCGCCTAATTCGGGACAGTTGGCAACCTTAGTGACAGTATCATCCTAAACTAGCAACCCTTCGCTCAACACCACCATCTACAGGCCGATGAGTGTACAGTCACTAAATGTGCACATAAATGAATTTATTTTATACCCCCCCATGGATGAAATTCTACGAAACTTAGCATACCCCCAGATAGGGTTGGGTATCGTTTGAATTTGAACGATTCCGATTCCGATTCCGATTCCAATTCCTTGTTTCGATTCCGGTTCTTAACGATTCTCGATTCCGATTCTTTTAAGAGGTAGGGTCAAAAAAGTTTAGATCAATTTTAATTCTATGAATTTTTTACTTTTTATGAACTTTACTATCAATTTTTTCACAGGGCTGTTTTCAACTACAGTACAATATAAATATCAAATCTATTTTAAACAATTTTTTTAGGATATTTTAAATGAGCTAGCTAACCAACGGTCTTTCTGAAGGAAATAGTCTGACCTAATTGTTTACACTCATGTGTAAATGTGTTTTCATCATTTATTTATTTATTTATTTTACGTTCGCCGGCATCGCGCGCAGTTTTCAAACGAACGAGCAGAGGACGAGAGAATATGGTTGTAACTTGCAAGATACCGAAGAATAAGAAAACATCATATAAGTACGTTTTTAAAGTTTAACGTCAGGGTTGTTTGCTCTGAATACATTTTATGAGGCACTGTGAGTTAATAGGGGAACGTGAGTAAAATGAATCCGATCGCTCAAACCACTTCAGGAGGTGGCCTGGGCCGCATTCCAGACGAAACTGGACAAGTGTAAATGCATCTGGTTGTTGAAACCACATATGTAAATTGTCCTCCTCCCAAAAATGCAAAAAAAATAAATAAATAAACGTGTGAGAGCGTGTTATAGGCTATGTAATGTAATAGCCAGATACGACGATACTGGAACACGCGCGTCACCGCAGATGAGAAGCTGAGCATCTGTTCATTAAGCCAACGTGCAAACTATCGCAAAGTAAAGTGAAAGTAAGTCGCAGACGCTTAACACATAATCATCATCATTAAAAGTAAAGAAAGAAATGATCTTACCAGGGCTGTTGTCACTCTCTCTTATTGCGGTCTTTGATTTTGAAATTAGCTGATGATCAATAAAATGCAGCTCATATCTGTTGCTTTCAGTGACGTGCACAATCTGCATATAGCGCGGGAATTGAAGATCGGATTTAAATCCGTTTCGCAAAAACACATTTATGTGACCAGGTGTAAATGGAATCGTTTTGATTAATCAGATAGCTATCCAATCTGAGAAAACGCATGAAGTGACCAGGTGTAAACAGCCCCTAACAGCGGTGTCTTCTTCCGGTCGGCAGACTGGGAATCGAAACTAGGAATCGAAATTTAAACTTTTGAACGATTCCGGGAAAATCGCAAAGCTAGTCCCGGTTCCAATCGATACTCGATACCCAAGCCTACCCCCAGAGGATGTCAAGTTAATCATACACATGAAATATGGTGCAGTTCTGAACATCTCAGAACTGCATTTTTTGGGTTTGGGGGGGCCCAGCGCGGGGGGGGAGTGGCCCCCGGGGACCAAACGAAATTTTTCCGTAAAAGTCTAGTGGGGCTACATGCCCACCAAATTTCATGTTCCCCGGTGTTTCGGTGTCCCTGGTATCGTTGACGAAAAATTCAGTAGATGACAAAAAAAAAAAAAAAAAAAAACTTTGACAATCCCTATATGACTGCTTTCGCTAGCTACGCTAGCGGCGGTCATAATAATGAAATGTCACTGCCCACAGAAACCCCAAATTACACAAACTTGTAATTATAAAACATACATAAACATACAAAACATAAAAAAAAACATACAATACATAAAGTTACTGTATAACAGGGGTCTCCAACCTTTTTCCCTACCTCAAGGGATACAATAATCTTTTTGAGTTTGTTATATAACATGGTGCTTTTTAACTTTACCTTTAAGTTTTTTTTTTTTTACTTTTGACCATAATATGCGAAATAATAAAATATCTTGAGATCTGGTTCTGGTTCAGACAGTTTTAAACAATTCCTGAAAAATTATGAAAATATATATTGATTTTTTTTTCTCTATAAATCTATAGTATGTGTTATCAAAAACAAATATTTAGTATTAATATAAATGCAAAATAAATAAACTGCCATAACTTCTAAACAAAAACATTACTGCATTGATTACATTTAATAACATTACGTTTAATAACAACTTAATAACTTTAATAACATGACTATATATAAAAGCATTTTTAATATGAATATATACAGGCACATTTCTGCCAAAAAAAGTTTGTTTTACTACAGTTTTACTACAGTAAAGTTGTGGAGTGAAATGTTTTCTAACTGGTTTGTTCTTGGAACAATGTTTCGCCTGTTTTTTCATCTGTCTTTTAACTAACTTAAATCACATAGTCATCTGTGGGTTTATAATAGAGAATTCTGCGCTGAATTGAAATGCTTCTCAGTGGATCGCGCAGCTCTGTGTAATAATGTTCGCGTTATCGAGATCAGCCCTGCTTGCTTTGGCCGCGCACAGATCAAACAAGTTTCGTTCCGCTTTTTGAGCGTTTCCCATTTGATGTTTATCAGACGCAACTGCTATAAAGCCTACTATAACTTATAACTATTCAAATATAATGTAAGCAAATTTAAAAGTGCAATAGCTAGGTAAGCCTTATAAAACTATTAAGTCAGTGGCTAGTAGGCCGACTCTTTTTTTTTTACACGTAGCATATAAGTGATCGTATTAGTGCCCCTGCTGTTGGCTGTTCATATTGCTTTATTAGACTTTTTTTTTGTGCCGACGGCCCTCGGTTGGACGGCCGTTCTGGACTTTTCCAGAACGCACAGATTGTCAGTCCGTCCCTGCTCAAATAAATGTACTTTGTTACTGTCCACCTCTGCCGCTGCCAGACCCGACCCAGAGCCAGGATCGTCCTGGATATTTAACATCTCTGTCTTCTGAGTTTTCTGTTTCTGTGTCCACAGGTCAGGCTCGCGGGACGAGGGCGAAGCGGAACCCAGATGATGGACGTCCGTCCACTTCGTCTAAACACTCTTGCAGAGGTCAGAATAGGCTTTTAATAAAGAAGTAATGGCTTAGTTTCTATTTCTATTTTCAATGGCTGATTTGTCAACTAAAGTAACGGTAACACTTTATTTTGATGGTCCCTTTTGAACATTCTGTCGACTATAAGTAACTCTGCAACTACAGATGGGTCTAATAGTTGTTTTCATTTGTTTTTTCTTCATTTCAGAAAAAGCTCCAGAACGTACGAAGAGACCTGGTTGTCTCCTCAGGATCTGGAGGGCTTTGAAGGCTGTTTTCTGCTGCTGTTCCAGTAGTGCTGTGGATGTTGTGGAGCCTTTTATTCTGGAACCATCATCACCTGCTCCAGATCACTCCGGCGTCAAGCCAAGTAATGGTAAATCATTATTTCTCCAACATTTTAAACTGTATTACTTGTTTTCCACTCAAAATAAGGCTTGTTTTTACAGAATATTACAATTATTTCCCCCATTATAATATTATTTTCTCGACCAGCGCTGACTAGCAACAGACACTCTACTGACTATAAGTAACTCTATTCTAACCCTAACAGTCTACTAATACTCTAGTAATGAGAGTTAGTAGACATGTAGGTGTAATGTTACTTATAGACTTATAGAATGTCTTAAAGGGACCAAAATAAAGTGAAACCAAAGTAACAATTTGATGTGACCAGCACTGACATTGATAATTAATATTATAAATAAAAAAAGAAATAAAAAAACAGTTTTTGATGTCTGAAATGTTCCATCCTCAGGCCGCTCCAGATCCTGGAGAACTGCTTCCAGACATTCTTCTCCGGGCATCGCGTCATCCTCATCTTGGTCCCTCTCTGAGACCCATGTCGAGAGGTGGTGTAGAGAGCCGTTGAGTCTGAGCAGCCGAGGCTCGTACTGCGCCGAGTGGAGGTGGAGTGGCGATGGATCGGAGTCCAGGTCCGACAGCCTCGAAGGGTTTCTGTGTCCTCCACTGCCGGGTCAAGTTTCTGTCGAGCCAACAGAGACATCAACTGGCCGAACTGCTCAGGGTGCCGTGGAGGCTTCTCCAGTGAACAAGAGCTCAACAGGTGAGACTGAAATAAGGCTGGGCGGTGTAAAGTCTACAGAGAGAGATTTTGCTATTTCATGCATAACTGAGTCAAGTTTTTAACATGTCCGATTTACTGTTGCTCGACCAGCACTGATATTTTTTAAATAAAACAATGGATCTAGCAAGCTAATAATTGTCTCATATTTTTCTGTTTGTTTTTCAGAGTCCTTTGAGTCTCTCTATAACGTGGAAAAGATGATTGGATCTGGAGGATTTGGAAGGGTGTTCCGGGGAACGCGCAAATTTGATGGCAAAAAGGTAAATCTTACTGAATTGGACAAACATTTTGCTCTTGCATGCATCAAAACACATTTAAACAATTTGCAGATGGTTTAATACTAAGTACAAGGTGCTTGAATACTGTTACTGTCATTGAAACTAGGTTTTTGTGTGTGCAGGTTGCCATCAAGCGAATGCGCAAGATTGACAACGATCGCTATCTTAATATTGTAAGTTGGCCAAAACCTGAATGTGTGTGGAGTTGTTTAAGTGCAGATTACTGTAGTTAATACACCCGTAGGAAGCATTAGGTATAAGGCCCAATCCCAATTCTATTTTATACCCCTTCGCCTACCCCTAACCCTTGCCCCTTGAAACAGAGTGTCAAGGCATAGGGGTGAAAATATTCCCCTAAGAAATGGGACACCACTACTACACCGTTACATGTCATTATACATCGTAGCTAGCACCTACGTCACAGGAGATGCGCCAATGTTTATCACAAACTTCCAAGATGCTGTCATCAGCTGTAGTCTTGCGTGAGTTACAGCTATTTTTTGTATTTTTCTTCTGAAGTTTGCAGAAAACAACAGAGATGACGATATCTTCGACACCTAAAGCTGCGTTCACACCAAACACGAATAGAGCGTCTGGCGCGAGTGATTTCAATGTTAAGACGCGTTTACGCGCATCTGGGGGTCTTGCGGCGCGAATGAGTCGTTTAGTGCGGCGCGGTGGACGCGAATTCGCCTCATTCGCGCGCCCACTTCTCTTCAAACTTTTGCTTTTTACACGCGTCATATTGTTAACGAACTTCAACGATTTTTTTGCAACCGTTTCTTTGAAGAACATGACCGTAAATATGAACACAAGATTGAATGTGACAAAGAAAATTATTATTGGCAGTCATGTTGCGTCTGTAGCCGGTGTATGCAGGTACATTTCTCATACCCCTTCGTTTGAAGTGTGGTCCCGAAAAATCTTCGTTTCAAGGGCTATCTGGCCCTTCCCCTTCACGTGCACACGCAAAACAGAGGGGAAGGGGAAAGTGAAGGGGTAAGGGATAGAATTGGGATTGGCCCTAAATGTGATCAATAAGCCTAGAGGCACCAAATAACTTTGAGCTGAAAAGGCTCTTTTGAACGCATCTAAAAAGATCATAGAATAGTACATTTCAAAATGATGTTTTCTTCAGATTTTTACCCAGCAAACCTTCTATCTGCTTCTTCTCTCTAGCCTGGGCATCCCGAACCTCTCGTTACAGAAGTGGCGCTGCTGATGATGATGAGGCGAGAATCCATAAGCCCCTTCGTCATACAACTGTACGAGTGGTTTGAAGATCCTAAAGGATTCACTCTGGTCATGGAGTATCCCGAACCCTGCGAGAGCTTGCTGGACTCAATCACTCGTCAGCCTTGGAGTGACTGGTTCTCACGGGTCGTCATGATACAGGCTGTGCGGGCAGTGCAACACTGCATCCATCGTGGTGTTTTCCATAATGACATTCATGCGCAGAATTTCCTGTTGAAGAAAGACACGATAGACCTCAAGCTGATAGACTTTGGCTGCGGTCAGCTGTTTAGTAGTGAAGGCTACGAGAGAAACATATACAGGGGTGAGGAAGCCTGAAGGTAGTGACTTACTAAATATTTGATGATGCTTTAAAAAAAAAAAGCTCAACGATGTGCAAACGTCTTTCTTACAGGAGTTCTGAAATACTGCCCACCTGAAGTCTTTACAGAACCTCGATTCCACGCCGTCCCAGCAAATGTCTGGTCTCTAGGAGTGTTGCTGTACGAGTTGTCGAACGCATGTCTCCCTTTTCTTAATAGAACGGAAATCACACAAGCCAAAGTTATATTTCAGAACCGCAACTTATCCGAATGTGAGTGAATAATGATGATAACATTGATATAAACACACATAAAGCAAATGATTTGTACAGAAAGTTAAAGGTTGAAGTGTGTCAGAATTTTTAGATATAGCTCAACGTATAGCGAAAATGTCAGGTCACATGGTCATGACTAACCAGCTCTCTCCTTATTAAAATGTGTACAGACTGCAGGGATCTGATTAGACAGTGTCTAGCCCGGGATCCAACTAAACGCCCCAGCTTAGAGCAGATGTTAGAACATCAATGGTTTGATCGTCATCTACACTAGATTGGAGAAGTTGAGGAGATTCACTCGATCAGTTTCAGGTGTGAGGAAGTTTAACAGGCAGAGGAGGATTATAATCTTTTGTCTTCAATTCTGGATTATTTGTAGTGAGATTTTCAAATTTGTGTTCATTAGTATTCATCGTTATCTTACTGTGATTCATTTCATTGTGCATGTTCTTGTCAAGAGGATACAGTGTTGCTTCCGGTTCCTCCGCCAAAGATTAAGCTCTCACATAGGGGTGAGTAAAATGGCTGGGCTGGTCCAGTGGTGTAATTCAGTCATCAAACTTAAAGGAATGGTTGGCAATATGAGTTTTTCTGTCATTTAAGTTGCTGATGCTTCTGGTTTTGGAATTTCTTTTAACAACCACAGGACAAAATGCAATGCTGCTCCAGTTACCTGCACCCCCAGAACTGGCTAACACCGCCATTAGACAACCAGAGAGTCCTGCATCTTCAGACAGTAATTTCATGTTTTTATTTATTCTACTTTACAATGCAAATGGAATATAAAGTATTTTTAAGTCTGATCTCAAAACAAAGTCTTTCAACCTTCCTGTTCCTTTTTCAGTTTCTGGATGTTCTCGTCCAACGCTTCACCGTTCACCCACAAGGTCTGAATCATCAGAAGCATTTAGTCCAGAGTCAGCCAGTAAGTCAGTAAACATTTTTTTTACTACCCTCTACACACACCTTGGCAATAGAATCGCCATTGGCTAGTAAATTTCTTCATGTCCATGATCAGTTGCATTCTTCATAGTTGTCAATTCTCCAACCTCAATTATTGTAATATTACTTTTCAATGAGCTTCAACGCTTTTTTTGTTTGTTTTTTTCAGGATCTAGAGGTTCTCGCACACCTCAGCGTGGAGTTCGAAGGCCATCACAGTCCGGGAGCAGAAAAGGTAGGGCAGTGAGTCCATGATTAGTTGCATTCTTCATAGTTTTTAAAGACAGCTGCTCCTGCAATAATGTCAATAAGTGAGGTAGGAGAATTAACAACTATTTCAATGAGCTTCAACGCTGTTTTTATTGTTATTTTTCTTCAGGATCTAGGTGTTCTCTCACACCTCAGCGTGGAGTTCGAAGGCCATCACAGTCCGAGAGAGGCTTATTCCCCATGTCTCAAGCTAGTACGTCCATGGTCAATATTTATTATTTAGTATCATTCTTTAATAATCATAAAGTAAGATTTATAAAATACTTGACAAAAATAAATGAATGTATTTTCTTCCACAGAATACCAGAAGTCAGTGCTTGGAAAGCTAGTTGAAATTCTAGATGAGATAAAAAGAGTCGGGAGGCACTATGAGCCCCTGAATTCTGCTGTCCATGTTGCTAGAAACCTTAGAAGAGTTTGCTCAAGAAGAGGCACATCTCAAGGACCGCAACCTCTGGGAACAAAGGGTAAGATTTATACAGAAATTGGACTAAACTATGTCAATTAGACTAGACCCCCCCAGTCTCCAAAAAGTCTAAATGATCTATATTGTACAAAAATATTCTTTTCTAGTGCATCTGTTAACATGCACAGCTTTATAGAATGTGTAATTGAGGGACACACAGTGAAGGTGTATTTTCATGCCTTTGTATTAGAGGTGTACTACTGTCCCATAATATTTTGCATGGACTCAACATGTATGGATGAGTCAACATGACCAGTTCCCATTTAAGCTCAATCTGGCAACAATCAGTATATTACCAACACCATGGGTTTATTCATAATGTATTGAGTGTCTTTTCATGTGTCATGTACAGGTGTCCCAGCTCTCAATGGTGGGAGGGAGGAATGATAAAGACTGCGTCCATAAAGTGATGGACAGGTATTAAACAACTGTCACATGCTCAGAATATAGAATGTAATTATGCAGTTACATTTTTACTCATTGCCTGCTCTGTTTGCCCTCCTCTTAGCACATAGAAAATCAAAAATGCGGAAAGAGATGATTCATTAGGAATAATGCAAGCATAAAGGAATATTTGTAGAATGTAGGCGTGGACCTCACCCTATGATTTTGTGCATGTATTCTCAGGCTTTTCACCAACAGCCTAATGGCTTCTTTCAACATGAAGGGGCGCGGGGTAGCAGTGCGAAACAAGCCTTCCAGGATACCATTTTTTACTCTGTGGTAAAAGGTAACTGCATTTTTCATGTTTATATATATATATATCTAATTTAGCTTACCAATTGTATTTCTTTTGGGAAGGTATGCAAATCCATGCAATTGTTAATTGATTAAATGTAAATACAATGTGTAGTGGGAGCCTTAATGATGTTATTCATGCACCATCTAATATATTTTCTTTTGCAGCTGCAGTAATGAAGTGGAGTAAAACTGCCACAGAAGTTGAAATCAGGGCTGCTATGGCTGAGACACTTGAACATGCTCCCGGGAGAGCTGGAGCTGGAGGTCGCAAAGTGTGAACATTTGTAGTGTCAATTTTCTGAGTTGTGTTTTGTGTTGACTCTTGGAATGTGAAATCCGTGTTTTATTGCACTATATTTTATTTAAAATGTGCTGTTTTAAGTATAATAAAGCTATTCTCTCTTTAAAGCATTTATTTCATTCATATTTTAATCTAAAATGTTATTTGGCATGTTGATGTGTTGGGACTTGAGAATTGACAATTGTCAATAGGCATCGAGTAAACGTTGAAGATTGACGTGTTTTCAATGTTGAAAAGTTGAAAAATGTTTATATTTTATTTAACATTTGTATCTCTTGAATTGAAATGTTGCATGTATATTTGTAATAAATGTGAAAGAAAATCGTAAATGGGCTTTTTCGTTTGGACTTGTTTTGGGATCCTTTATTAATTTGGATGTATTTTTTTATTATTAATATGGATTTATTATTATGCAACAATAACAAATACAAAACAGTAACAAACAATAATAGACAAAATAGATACAAATTAAATGAAAACAATATCACAGGCAGAAAAATGGCACATCTTTCACACTGTTTACATGTCTGACATTTATGTATATTGTGACATTTGTTAAACGCTATTTATGATGGTTTATTATTAATTTTGACCATCCTTGGTCGTCAGTGATATATTGACTCACTCACTCATCGCCATCTACTGGTGTAATGATGGAACAGAGAGGAGAAGAAATCAGGAAAGGACTCTGAAATATGAGTGTTTTTGCTGCTAAACAGACACTGAAGAGGACATAACTGGACAACACTATTACATCACATAATTAACTATTATCTTTCAGGTCATTAGTGCAGTTATTCAAGTCATGGTCCCGCAATAAAAATAAGAGTTACACAACTGGCTACTCGTGGCCATACACAGATTGGAGGAGTTTCACTTTTATATTTTATACACTTTTTTTATATTTAGTTTTAACGAAATGTCCCTACAAAGATGACAGTATCGGAAATCCTTTTCCCTCTAGAACCATTTTTGGGTCCCCATGAGGAAAACTGCTTAAAGGCGTGGTATAATGGCCTTTTCACAAGATGTAAAATAAGTCTCTGATGTCCCCAGAGTGTGTATGTGACGTTTTAGCTCAAAATACCCCACAGATATATTTATATAGCATGTTAAAGTTGTTACTTTTGAGGGTGAGCAAAACCGCGCCGTTTTTATCTGTCCCTTTAAATGCAAATGAACTCCTGTGTGTGTGTGTGTGTGTGTGTGTGTGAGAGAGACTTTTGACCTGAATACGCACCGCATTATGGGGACATTTGGGTTTATGAGGACAGAGGCCATGTCCTCATAAATCGACAGTGTACATGATCTTGAGGGGCACATTGTCACGTGTGACATTTTTTTCACCTCCTAATATGCTCCTGGCACAGAGCTCTTACGAAGAAAAATAAGGATGCTGGGTACTGTGCGAAAAAGAGGGTTTTCACGACGCGTCATCAGGCCGGAATTCGCCATATTGGAGGCATTCCGCATCACAACAAAGCACAGGCACTGAAGTATATCCCGAACGTCGTCAAGGAAAATGTTTCAGGTTGTACCAATAGGACAGATCGAGAAAAACATTTGGAATATTATCGACTTCCAAAAGTTATTAAAAACCAGGGAGAGGAATGCCAGAAATTATCAGAGGAAAGGAGGCTTTTGTGGTTGGCAAAGATCTAACTTACGTGGGAAAAATCTGGACAACATCCGGATTGGTTCTGCACATTTCTTGTCAGGTATTGTGAAATGTTGATTGCAGCGGCTCATAACATTTCCTATTGTAATGATAATAATATTTTTAATAGTAAGTAGTAAAAACAATTATTGCTTTTATTGTTTTTACTGTGTGCTTATTTTACTGTAAAGCACTTTTTAAAATTGCTATATAAATAAAGCTGACATTGACATAATATAATTCATATCAAGCTACTGCATGTGGCATTAATGACTTAATATGTTATTCTTATCGTTCTTAAAATGTAGAGCTAAAATGTGCTGTATTTCTCATTATATTCCAGGTAAAAAGTCTGACCTTTACCAAAAGGATGACCCAGATTGGGTGCCATCTGTTGGACTGACAGGTCAGCACGGAGGTTCACCTCAGTCAACCAAAGAAACAGGGAACTCACGCTACAAGCGTCGCATGAACCGAACCCAGCAGAGACTGAAGGCTGAGACTGATGATGACCCCACCACAAGTGATTATGTCAGTGATCATTTTTGCTGCACAGGGGCTCAAACTGAATTGACTGGTGATGTCATTGAGGCTATGACCACTAAACTTCAAAGTCTTAGAACTGAAAACATTCAGTTGAGCTCTGATGTTGCACATGTGTCCACTTCCTATGACCAAAGTGCCTTTGTTGATAAGGATGAAAAGGTTTTATTTTTCACTGGCCTACCTACATACCAGATACTGTTAGTACTCTTCACATTCCTTAGTCCCCACCTCCCTGTGAGGAAGTCACTTGATAAGTTTAAGCAGTTGATGCTGACATTGATGCGTCTTAGGCTTAATGTTTCCACAACCTTCCTGTCATATGCAATAGCCACTGCTTCAAGGATAGTCACTGATGTTTAGAAAGAGATCAATTGCAAAAAACCATGCCAATGCAATTCAGGAAACATGTGGCGTTATTATTGACTGTTTTGAGGTTTTTATAGAACGTCCGTCTAACCTTATAGCCAGAGCAGAAACATGGTCTTCCATAACACAATTAAATTCTTGATTGGTATTACACCCCAGGGCACAGTCTCCTACATTTCAAATGCATGGGGAGGGAGAGTAAGTGACAAATACATAACTGAAAACTGTGGACAAACTTTTTGGACAACATACTTCCTGGTGATCTAGTTCTTGCTGACCGTGGCTTTAATATTCAGGCCACTTTAGGTTGTAGAATGGCTCATGTACAAATTCCAGCCTTCACTCGTGGAAAGTCACAGTTAGCTCCTGTTGACTTAGAAACCACAAGGAAAATTGCCCACGTCAGGTTTCATGTAGAGCGTGTGATTGGTTGTGTGCGCCAGAAATATACTATTTTGGGCGGAATATTGCCAATTGATTTCTTGATGTGCAAAGATAGTGATGGGTATTGTACCATAGATAAGATTGGACTTGTCTGTTGTGCTCTGGTGAACTTTTGTCCATCAGTAGTTGATTTTGACTAAAGTATATTTTTATATGGACTTTGCCAATAAAAATATAAATTAATCTATGTCTGGACTTGTCTATATAGCCTAAAATGATCTATAAATGATTGTTAATTTACAGTCATTAAGTCATTGTTTTGTTGTGGACGACAACACACAGCATATCACTATCATCAGAACACAGATTTATTAAAGGAAAAACACACTTTTATCAGAACACTTATAAACTATACACTACTATAAATTATACATTATAATATAGTGCAATACACTAACTGTAAACACAATTTTGTATGTAACTTGAGTATAACTTTTTTTTGTCAGCATAGCTTTACAAAAATCTCACCAACTTGAAATCAAATGCCAAAAATATTTAAAGAACGTCACATTTTCAAAAAAGGTGCACAATTCTAAATGAATTAAATATAATTTAACCTACATTAAAATTAAGTGTAAAACTTCACAGCAGCCAACTAAAAAAAAGTTTTATTTTTCGTTTTATTACTTTGGAGTAGGGTTGCAAAGGGGCGGAAAATTTACGGTAAATTTGGGAAGTTAAACTGGGGAATTTTGGAAATATTCCATATTAGAAACTTTCCATGGGAATTTAGGGGAACTAACTGGGAATTAATTGTAATGTAATCGATCATTGTATCATATCCAAGCATAAATGTAAACAGAAGTCATAAGAAAACATCCATGCAAAATGTTTTCAACAGATATTTTAACAGATTTTTTTGTAAGTAGTACAGAACAAGTTTTAATTATTTTATTGAACAATCACTTGTTTCATGGAATAACAAAAACAGGAATATTGGGTTAAATTAGAGCCCGACCGATATGGATTTTTGGGCGCCGATACCGATAAAAAAAAGCCAGATACCGATATATCGGCCGATATTATTTATGTGTATATTATAATACAGTAGCAATATTATTTATGTGTATTATAGTACAGTAAGTTTGGACACACTTTCCAATTGGTGTGTACAAACTTTTGATGGGTACTGTATATAGAATACACAGTATAAACAGAATAAACATATAAACGTTTTGCAATGATCACTCAAATGTGGTGATCAAACACTTGTGTGACAAAGATATGTAATGGGGGCAGGGTGAATGATAGAATGAGAATTTGAGCTGTAACCAAACTAGTTTGCATTGCATTTTATATTATATTATATTCTAAATACTGTTGCATAATTTTCACTAACGACTTTGTCTTTTAATTTAGTCACGTTATTTAAAACATAACTTGTATCAATAAATATATCAAAAGTGTCACTGACAAAACCTTATCTTCTATTTTTAATCTTAATTTCTCTAATATCTACCAGTGGAGGAAGAACTCAGATCTTTTTAGTAAAGTAAAATTAATAATATCATAATGAAAACGTTTATAATTACATATGTACAGTAGTTTTATACTATTTTAAATAAGTAGCAAGCAAAATGTACTAAACGTGAAACTAGGCTACTCTTAATGCAAAATGGCCCTATATAAAGTGTTATAATTATATAAATTATTGGAATATTGCTTGATGTTGTAACGTAGCAGAATGAGCTTTAACACTGTGTCTACTCTACACCGGACGCGGCCGTTATTTTTTGCCACTTTTGCCAGTTCTTTGTGACAGCTTTTAGGTGCTTTATTGGCAGCGCCATCCTTACATAAATCACCGCACGCTGCATTTTTTTAAAATATTAATTTATCGGCCATTATAAATGCCGATACCGATAGTTAGGAAAATGCCTAATATTGGCCGATAATATCGGCCCGCCGATATATCGGTCGGGCTCTAGGTTAAATATTACTCATCCCCCAACCCCACTCAATCAAAAATGCACCCCCATCCAAAAATCCCCACAAAGTCCCATTCAAAACATATTGCAGGAGGCAGAGAAAAACAGCCATATGAGATAGCTAGCATCTGCCTTATGTGGTAAATAAAGTTATGCTAGCTTATTTAGCATCTAACTTATCAGCTTGCTATCTACTAGATGAATACATTTGTATGTGATATTTGCAATTTAAACATTTAATAAATATATTTCCCCATAATATCATCAAAACTTACTTCACTTTGTTTAGTCCACAGGCTCAAATGTGTGCCTTCAATAGTCTTGTGCTTTGGGCTTCTGTACATGTGATGGAGGCATGCACAGTGCCAGTAGGGGGTGTGGCCTCAGTAGCCATGCAGTAAGCAGTGTGCTATGTGCATGTGATTGAGGAATGGCATGGATATTCAAGTGTATTTGAATGGCATCTGTTTGTTTTAGTCAAGATTATGCTAAAATATACTTTCTTCAACTATATCTAAGTTCCCTATGAAGAGCCAACCCTCAACTTTGAAAATTCCCAGTTTATTCCCGTTTATTCCCATAAATTCCCTTAAATTCCCATTAATTCCCATGGAAAGTTTCCATCTTTGAAAATTCCCAGAATTTTGCAACCCTACTTTGGAGGTTTCTTTCCTTTTTTTTGGCAGAGACTGGGGTATCTTTTGGCACTGTGGGCAATACCATTTTCCCTTTGGTGCAATCTTAACATTAATGCACGAGTAGTGAAACCACTTAATATGACATTTTGCATTATCACATAGAATCATCTTTCCAAACTCAACCTGGCCACAGAAACACCAGGTTTTTTCTTGGTCACTGGCACTTGCAGCAGCACAACCAGAGCCATGTGATTCAGCTGAGGCAAATATTCCAGGTTGTGAGGACACAGTGGCCATGGTAGATGAAAGCCTTGTGTAAAACTTGCCAACTAACTCTGGCATAATGGCTGTGTCGAAAATGTTCTTGCTTTTCTGGCATATCATACCCCAGAACTCTTCATCAAATAAAAATTGCTCAACATGCAAATCCTTTTCTGTCCAAACCACAAAATAGGCAGATTCCAGTTTGCACACCCCAAGTTGAGTTTGCACCTGGTAGAAATACTGGTGGTTTCGGTTAAGTGTCAGTTTCCCTTCACCGTCCTTCTCCAAGTAAGATACACTCTCTAACTTGTCACTTTTCACACAGAATTATTCTCAAGGCTATAGCCTACAACACAGTCCTTGCTTCAATGTCTTTTTACAACAACAACTTCTTTTTAGGTTTAATAGCGGTTGTCAAACTTTCTTTTAAGTCACTTTTAATGTTGTAATTATGTTGTATGATGTAGTTTATATTACCCTTGGCCCTACAGTATGTGTGTTTTGTTTGTCTGTTTAGTTTACTTTTGTCCCTTTTAATGTTGTTGTTTACTAGTTGTTGTCAGCAACGGTTGTGGTAAAGCACACGGAGATGAAGATTCAGGCAAACAGCCTTTAATAAACTCCAAAGACAAATCCAAGAACAGGTAATCAAAGTAAACACAACCTTAACACAAATGAGATCGGACAAATGACAATTGGAAAGACTGTCTGCAACTAAAATACAAGGCAAATGAGGGTAATAATGACAAACACCTGTGATCATTAAATGAATCTCCATGACAACTTATAAGTGGCGGGAAAACTGGTCAAAGGAAATCAGGAAACGAATGAAAACGAACTAAAAGTTAATGAAAATGGAACTAAGACAAAAAATAACTGAATGTCTGAAATTTGTATACATTTGTACTTTTGTTGATAAACCTAAAAATAATAATAATAATAAATTCTTGTAAACGCGGGGGAAAAAAACACACAACTTTCACACATTCTAATTGACAGATTGTTGTTGTTAATGTTATTTCAACAAACAATTTGCTTCGTACACTTCGTACACTATCATTCAACTGAACTGGGCAAATGCATGTCGAGAGTTTACACAACACCTTTTTCAACAAAAAACGTATAACCAGAGAATGTCTAATAAGGCGAGAAGTTTCACTCTCAGTACACTTCCGGCTTCTGAACTGTTGCAGTTCCACTCTGATTCCATATGAGGGCTGCTCACAGGACGAGTGCAGAATGAATGGAGGTCTATGGCGCTATACACATCAAAATCCACTTTTCTCAGGATATAATTTTTTGTCTAGTAATTTGAATGTTGTATTCGAAAGGAGATGCAAAGAAATTACACATTGCTGCTGGGTGTTAGATTTTTTAGAGTCACTTATTTGCTTTAAAAAGTATTTTAAAGTGTCAATGACGTCATACACATCGTACGACCAGAGATACTGCTTTACGGCAATCCTTCAGTCACTTTGGTGCTTTCGCGCTCTGCACTTTCTTTTCACTCGAGGCATCGACAACACAGCTGACACAGGTAAACACACGTGCTAGAAGAGTTTTTGTTTTGTTTGTTTCTGGTCCCGCTTCAGATGCCACGATGCCATCAAGCGGTATCTCTGTTCGTAATCAGTCCTTCACTGACCAATCAGCGTTCATTAGCAGAATGCTAGCGTGTTATGGGCAACAACAACTCTGTCGTATTCTCTAGTTTATTGTGTGAGTAAAAAAGCACACACCTCCCGTGACCTCTTCCAAGATTCACATTTATTGAACTCCCCCACAATGCCCCCTCCTGGGCAGAAACAGTACTCAGGATCTAAACTATGTAACATTATGTTATGTAGTACACGTTAGTTCCACTACATAGATTATCCCACATCTCCCCTTTTAACAGAAGCAATAATAAATAAAAAACAATGACATATTTTCCTTAGTAGACATCGCTTAGAGAACAACTCAACGAAGAGCAATAAACAATATCTTTTGTACAGATAAACATTACTAGTGTTGGGTCCGAGTCCACCATTGTCGAGTCCGAGTCGAGTCCAAGTCCTTAACAATCGAGTCCGAGTCCAAGTCCGAGTCCAAAGAGGGCCGAGTCGCACTTGAGTCCGAGTCCTTAACATCCGAGTCCGAGTCGAGTCCGGCCGAGTCCACAAAGATTTAAATGGTTTTAAATTGACCTTTCACAAAGACCCCCCCCTCTTACTGTCGCTACGTCTGACAAGCCATTCTGCTCTCACTCCACATGTTCTCACACAGTGAAATATATATTGCGGAGCAAAGAGGACACTGACAATGCGCCAACAGATAAGACAAGGCTACTTCTGGTATATGAAATAAAGTCTCAGCTTTCAAATTTTGTAATTTTTATGAAATTAAAACAATACATACCGTTTTGTGGTGCTTTAATATAGGCCTCAACTCAAGCAGCACATGAACTGATAATATCTTCTAGTTATAGCACGAATTAAACATGAATGAACATCAGAACTGCAAAAAGAATTCAAAACACACCATTTTTCAAGTTCAAGTCCAATGACTTTAATCTACTATCTGGTTTGGTTTGTTTGTCGGACAAAAATGGCAGGTATCTGCATTATGATTGGTCAGATCGCATGTCAATCAAATTCCAGTGAAAGGTCTCAACACTGAGCTCTTAAATTAATATGTTAAACCTTACAAAATGATTCCAATGTATAGTTACAGTCATACGTTTACCTATCGTACATCTTTCAGATTCTGCAAGGTAATGCTCAAGAATATAACACGATGCATTAAGAGCCAGGAGTAAACTTTTGAGCAAGATGACGTCGATTTTTAAATTTTTATTTATTTTGATCATCTTATTGTGTTTTACATGCTAATATCTTATTTAGCCTCTAAATGGCAGGACTAAATTAATTAATGAATTTTTAAATAAAATAAGAGCAATTTACACCAATGATCCAGTTAAAAAATGTACACCCCCTGGCTCCTAATGGTTGCTTCCTTCTTGAGCATCACTAAATGTTTGCAGGGTTTGTAATAGTTGTGTATGAGTCCATCAGTTGTCTTCAGTGTGACAAGATGGATCTCACAATCATAGTCACTGCTAGTAAGGAGTCAAATATGCAGAAGATGCTGGAAAAGCAAAGAATGTGCAGGAGCTGGAGATTTTTCCTCATGAACCATGATCATTCAGGTAATGAAACAATATTAAAATCAAGCCTATGTAATTTGTCTTGTATTTTGTGTTTGTATTTTTTCTTGTGGACTAGGCTATTAAACATCCATTATGTGAAAAAGATTTTTCAGGGCAGTAATAAATAGAAACAATGTTTTTATGATCATCCTCATTAAAAAATAAATAAATATTACATTTTGGAGATTCTGCAAGGTGTATGTAAACTTATGACTAAAGTGTAGGCTAAATCAATGTAACAAAAATCATAACATTATTAGACGCCAAAATGTTGCTTTGGTTATCACGTTCTCATGTTGCTATGGTTACTGTGTCAATCATCGCAATTTCATGACTCACAGGACTAAAATTCTGCGGATTCTCTCCCACATTTAAATGCAGTTATCACTCTTTTTAATTTACAGTGTGAACGTAACCACTGGTCCTCTACAAGCATGAAAAAAATATATTATTTAGATTGTCAATAGCGCTCACTTTAAGCCATCACTTACTTACCGCGTTCTGCACTCTCACTGAAACTCTCGTCATGAACACTGAAGTTGTCCGCACTGCACAGCGAATCTCTTATTTATATCGCGTCAAGACTTTGTTGTTTATGAGGAGATTTGCGAAAGGATAAAACTCGCGCTGATTCTGAACATACGTTTTGAGCGACTTCTCCGCATGGTGACTCAAAACGCCTCTGATTGGCCACTGTGTTCATGCGCTTAATATACATGTCTGTGATTGGCTACAATGCTCAACACTGACACAACACAATGTAAGCAGTTTCGTTTCGTTTCGTTTCGTTTTTGAAAAATATTGTGTCCTCCAGTGCCCGGACTCGACTGTACTCGGCAAATTTTCCGAGTCTAAAATGTCCGAGTCCGTGTCAAGTCCGAGTACAAATTCATCCGAGTGCGTGACAAGTCCGAGTTCATTAAAAATTCGACTCGAGTCCGGACTCGAGTCCGAGTCCGAGTTCGAGTACCCCAACTCTAAACATTACCTGAAAACTGTTCATTCCAGGCTACGAAAAGTTATGAAAACACATTATCAACAGATACACATGTATATATTTTTTTTCAACATACATCAGCAACATTTCTCCTTTCTTTCTTTTTTCTTTTTTTTTAGCCACTGAAGGGGAGTAGTAAACTGCTTGACTACTGTAAGAACAGTCCCCTGAGGCTACAGTGGAGTGACTTTAAATCCAGTCTTTTAGGTTTTACGACTGGCCTCCCAGATCTGGTTCTGGTTATGGTTACTGCTCCTGTTGGACTGACAGAATATGTTTGGGGTGCCAGTGCATTTTGTGTCTCTGTACTGTTCTCGGACAACTGGGAACCAGCATGGGTGTCACACCCACCCTCCTTTACATCCATAGGAGAGAGGAAATGACGGTTCCTACGAACAGTTCCATGAGGCACATCCACTCGGTAAGAACGGGGTGTTGGATGTTTCTCCACCACAGTTCCAGTCACCTTTTGATCTGTGACCCACACCTTATCGCCAGGTGAGAGCTTATTCAGGTCATGCACTCTATGCCGTTTGTTGAAATATCTCATATCTGTACTTCTTTTCTCTCTCTCTCGAACACTTATAGCGGTGCCATCAGGTAACAAAGGGTCCAGCAGTCTCGGGAGGGTTGGCACCGTAGTACGAAGACGGCGTCCCATGAGCAACTGGGCTGGGCTGTACCCATTGTGAAGTGGAGTTGACCTATATGACAGTAAGGCAAGGTAGGGGTCTTGCTCTTTTTTGAGGAGGTTTTTTACGGTCTGTACAGCCTGCTCAGCTTCTCCGTTGCTGCGTGGATGCTTCGGGCTACTGGTGACATGTCTGAATCCATAAGCACCTGCGAACTCTGAGAAAGTGCTGGATGAGAACTGTGGCCCGTTATCACTCACTAATGTCTCCGGGATGCCGTTGCAGAACTGGTGAGTGAAAGATCTGCCAACTCAACATAAAGTGAATAGTAATCCACAACTAAAAGATAAGTTTTCCCTTTCAGGACAAACAGATCTGTCCCTAGCTTTTGCCAGGGCCTCTCAGGAAGATCCAATGGGATCAACGGTTCAGTGTGATTAGTGCGCTCTTTAATGCAAGCATGGCATTTCAGAACCAGCTCGTTCAACTGCTGGCTAAGTCCCGGCCACCACACACTTTGCCGTGCACGTGCTCTGCATTTAACTACGCCTTGATGCCCTTCGTGGAGCCTGTCGAGAACATCATTCCGCAATGCAGAGGGAATGATGAGTCTTGTACCTTTCAGAAGAAGACCGTCATGAACAGATAGGTAAGCTCGCTCAGACCAGTAAAGCTTCTCAGTCCCTGTACAACAACCTGACTCAGGCCATCCATCCTGACACATTTTCATGACATTTGAGCAAACACTGTCTGATTTGAGGTGCTCTCTCAGGTTGTCCAGGAAAGATTGACTTGCTGGGAGATGCTCCACAATGCTGTCCACGTAAATGTTAGTGCTCTCCATAAACTCGTCATCCACGATTTCTTTATGAGCAGGTAGCGGAGCACGTGACAGAGTGTCAGCAGTCCATAAGCTCTTTCCAGGAACATGAGAAATCTTGTATGAATAGCGCATCAGTCTCATACGGAAACGCTGGATGCGGGGAGGAAGGGCATCCAAATCCTGGCCACCAAGGAGACTCAACAGTGGTTAATGATCGGTTTCCATATCAAAATACTGACCAATCAAAAAGTCACGAAATCTCTCACATGCCCAGGTCAGCCCAAGGGCCTCCTTTTCTACTTGCGCGTATCTTTGCTCAATAGGAGTAAGAGACCGTGACGCGTAGGCAACAGGTCTCCAATCGACACCTTCTTTTTGCAGCAGGACTGCTCCCAGTCCATACGATGATGCGTCTGCAGATACTTTGAGTTGCTTGTTTGCATCGTACAAGGCCAGCACTGGAGCAGATGACAAGTCTTCTTTCAAGTTCTTAAAAGCTTTAACTTGTTCTTCCCCCCAGAACCAACAATTTTTCTTGGACAGGAGATCTCTGAGTGATTTATCTTTTTCCGCCAGATGGGGAATTAATTTTCCCAGCTGGTTGACCATACCAAGAAAACTCCTTAGCTCACTGACGTTTGTTGGCTCTGGCATCTCCTGGACTGCTGCGGTCTTGGCTGGGTCTGGTTGCACTCCTCTGTCTGAGATAATGTGGCCAAGAAACTTGACTACACGCTGCGACAAGGCACATTTGTCTAAGTTAAGGGTGACGCCAGCATTTTCCATCTTTTGGAGCACTGCGTGAAGGCGCACATCATGCTCCTCTTGAGAACGCCCCCACACCAGCACATCGTCCATGTGACAGACCACACCGTCCAGGCCCTCAGTGACTTCAGTTACCATACAATTTTGGAAGTGCTCAGGTGCCGATGCGATACCGAAGGGCAAACGATTGAAGAAATACCGCCCAAACGGTGTGATGAAGGTCGTCAGCTTGGCAGACTGCTTTGCTAGAGGTATTTGCCAAAATCCCATGTTTGCATCTAACTTGCTAAAAACACAAGCTCCCGCTAACAACCCAAGAGTCTGTTCAACTGAAGGAAGTATGAATTTCTCCCTTCGCACTGATTCGTTGAGCTTTGTTAAGTCAACACAAATGCGTGGATCACCTGACTTTTTAGGCACCACGACAATGCCTGCACACCACTCTGTGGGTTCTTCCACCCTGCTTATGACCCCCATCCGCTCCATGCGTTGTAGTAGCATTTTTTACTTTTGGCATGAGTGGAAGAGCGATGCGTCGTGGAGTTTTGAGGGAAAATGGCACTGCTCCTGGGCTCAGTTCAATGGTGTAAGGCCTCTGTAACAGTCCTAGCCCACTGCACAGCTTTGGATATCGTTCCTGTAGTGTGTGAATGCTTACGCCATCGACACGTGTGACAAGACCCAGTTTGGTGATGGCGGGTCTACCCAGCAGTGGTGAATGAAGACTCTTAACAACATACACATCCTCCAATATGTGCTTGTCTCCTTTCAGAAGCAGCATGTTTGAAACTCCAATCACGCTAAGTGGTGAACATCCAGGTCCAAGTAAAGGCTTGGTCACTCTCTGGAGTGCTGGTTTGTTGCCTTCTTTAAATATCTTGTGGAACACATGGTCTGGCATAACAGTGACATCAGCGCCTGTGTCGATTTTGAACTGTACTTCACAGTCTTTTATTTTAATATTGATCAGCCAGGGGTCACCCTCGGCAACCACAGTGCCTAAAAATATATCAGGGTCTTGTTCTTGAATCTCATTCATCTTTCTGGATGAAGCACACACCTTTTGGTAATGTCCCCTCTTCCCACAGGCATGACAGAGTACCGTATTTGCAGGGCAGTGCGCTTTCAGATGAAATGGGCTTTTTCCACACTTGTGACATCTTGACTGACTGTTTAAATTTGTCTTTTGCTCCATGTGTCACGACCGGGTCAAAAACAAAACCGAGGACTCAAATGCAGCAAAAACAAAAGGTGAACTTTAATAAAATAACACAATACAAAGAATAACAAAATACCCACGAGGGGGGAAAATACTTAAACAAATCTTAAACTAGAACAACACTAGGAAACAAACACAAAACTTAGACAACGTAACAGCACAGGACTACAGACACAAGGAGACTAAATAGGGGAACAAACAAAGGAGGGTAACGAACACAACAGGTGGAGCAAATTAACCAATAACTGGATAACAAGATGGGAGGGGCTAAACGGCAGACATGAGCACATGGCTCAAAACAATAAAACACCCATGTGCATGACAAGACAGGACAGGCATGTGACATAACCCCCTCCTTAAGGAGCGGCTACCAGACGCTCCACTAGGACAGGAGGGACAGACCAGGGCGGGACAGGAGGGACAGACCAGGGCGGGACAGGAGGGACAGACCAGGGCGGGACGGGAGGGACAGACCAGGGCGGGACGGGAGGGACAGACCAGGGCGGGACGGGAGGGACAGACCAGGGCGGGACGGGAGGGACAGACCAGGGCGGGACGGGAGAAACAAACTGTCCATCAGACGGCCAGGGTGGAGCAGATTGTCCATCGGGTGGCCAGGGAGGAGACGACCCCTCGGGCGGCCAGGGAGGAGACGACCCCTCGGGCGGCCAGGGAGGAGACGACCCCTCGGGCGGCCACGGCGGAGACGACACCGGCTCAGGAACTGGAACAGACTCCACCGGCTCAGGAACTGGAACAGACTCCACCGGCTCAGGAACTGGAACAGACTCCACCGGCTCAGGAACTGGAACAGACTCCACCGGCTCAGGAACTGGAACAGACTCCACCGGCTCAGGCACTGGAACAGACTCCACCGGCTCAGGCACTGGAGCTGGCACTGGAACTGGCACCACCAGCTCAGGCACTGGAACTGGCACCACCGGCTCAGGCACTGGAACTGGCACCAACGGCTCAGGCACTGGAGCTGGCACTGGAACTGGCACCACCGGCTCAGGCACTGGAACTGGCACCACCGGCTCAGGCACTGGAACTGGCACCAACGGCTCAGGCACTGGAGCTGGCACTGGAACTGGCACCACCGGCTCAGGCACTGGAACTGGCACCACCGGCTCAGGCACTGGAACTGGCACCAACGGCTCAGGCACTGGAGCTGGCACTGGAACTGGCACCACCGGCTCAGGCACTGGAACTGGCACCACCGGCTCAGGCACTGGAGCTGGCACCACCGACTCAGGCTCAGGAACAGACACTGGCTCCGGCTCAGGAGCAGACACTGGCTCCGGCTCAGGAGCAGACACTGGCTCCGGCTCAGGAACAGACACTGGCTCCGGCTCAGGAACAGACACTGGCTCCGGCTCAGGAACAGACACTGGCTCCGGCTCAGGAACAGACACTGGCTCCGGCTCAGGAACAGACACTGGCTCCGGCTCAGGAACAGACACTGGCTCCGGCTCAGACATAGGAACTGGCTCCGGCTCAGGAACAAACACTGAAGGTTTGAAGGGCGTCTCCAGGATCCGAGCTAAACGCTCTAAATAGCCGGTCAGTGCCCCCCCGGCCATGAGAATGGGGATTTCCCGATCTGTCTCCAACTGGGCAGACGTGGCTAGAACCATCTCTGGCTGGGCCGACGGGACGTGAACAGTCTCTGACTGGGCAGACGTGACGTGAACAGTCTCTGACTGGGCAGGCGTGACGTGAACAGTCTCTGACTGGGCAGGCGTGACGTGAACAGTCTCTGGCTGGGCAGACATGACATGAACAGTCTCTGACTGGGCAGATGCGACATGAACAGTCTCTGGCTGGGCAGGCGTGACGTGAACAGTCTCTGACTGGGCAGACGCGACATGAACAATCTCTGGCTGGGCAGGCGTGATATGAACCCTCCCGGGAACCTCCAGGATATTAAACAGCGTTGAAAAATAATTCAATGTCTCAGCAGACGTCCTGTCAGGGGACACAGACTCGGCAGGCATGACATGAACAGTCTTTGGTTGGGCAGACGCGACGAGAACAGTCTCTGACTGGGCAGACGTGACATGAACCGTCTTTCTTCTCCTTCTGCGTCTCGGAGTCCCCGAACTCTGGATCACTGGCATAGGAATCACTGGCGCTGGAGTCACAGGCGTTGGAACCATGGGAACAGGTGATGAAAAACGCTCGGGGCTGAACCTTGCCGGTCCTTGGTCAGAAAATGACCAAACTGGAGAGTACTGTCGGTGCCCACCTGTAGTATCTCCTCCCCTGCGTCCTCCACGAATTCCCCTAAATATGACCAACCGGGTCCCTCTAAAAGATTCTCTGTCCCATGTCGTAGGTAAGGGTCTGCGAGAATCCATTCTGCTGAGTCCTCAAAATGGCTGTTACGTTCTGTCACGACCGGGTCAAAAACAAAACCGAGGACTCAAATGCAGCAAAAACAAAAGGTGAACTTTAATAAAATAACACAATACAAAGAATAACAAAATACCCACGAGGGGGGAAAATACTTAAACAAATCTTAAACTAGAACAACACTAGGAAACAAACACAAAACTTAGACAACGTAACAGCACAGGACTACAGACACAAGGAGACTAAATAGGGGAACAAACAAAGGAGGGTAACGAACACAACAGGTGGAGCAAATTAACCAATAACTGGATAACAAGATGGGAGGGGCTAAACGGCAGACATGAGCACATGGCTCAAAACAATAAAACACCCATGTGCATGACAAGACAGGACAGGCATGTGACACCATGAGCATTTTTGACTCTCTGCCTGCTTTGAAATGGCTTGCTTTTACTTATGACTCTATCAACAGAGTCAGTTTTGGCATTAATGCATTCACCACGCAAGTTACTCTGCTGCTGCTTCACTGCCTCAGTCTGTCTCGCCATATCAGTGGCCTTTTCCAGCGTTAGATCTTCATCTAACTGCATTCGCTCTGACAGACGTATATTAAACCAACGACTAACCTGTCTCTGATTAATTTGTCGTGCAGTGTCCCATATTTGCAGTGCTCAGCCATGGAATACAGTGCAGTCACAAAGGAGTCGACTGGTTCGTTTTCTCCTTGTTTTCTCATGTTGAAACGTGCTCTTTCATAAATTACATTTTTCTTCACAACAAAGAACGCGTGAAAACCCTCTTTCACTGCGTCGTAACGCTCACTGTTTTCATTTGTCAAATTCAGCCCCTTCAAGATGTCGTCCGTTTCATCGCCCATACAGTACATGAGTGTATTTATTTGATTGGCTTGCGTGGAAGTATGGAGATTACTGGCCTGACGGAAACGTTCGAACCGTCGGATCCATTTTTCCCATTCGGTAGGTTTGGAGAAGTTAAATGGCTCAGGTGGCTGGATGCTGAACGCACACGGGCTCGGCGCAGGCGGCTCTCTCCCCCCGGCAGCTGCATCACCTAGAGCGCGTTGTCCTCCTGCCGCTTGTTCCATGACTTTGCGACTTCCAACTTATAAAACTTCACTCTACTCCGAAACAAAACTTCTTCCGCAAGCTTAGAGTATCCTACTCTGACACCATGTCGTATTCTCTAGTTTATTGCGTGAGTAAAAAAGCACACACCTCCCGTGACCTCTTCCAAGCTTCACATTTATTGAACTCCCCCACAATGCCCCCTCCTGGGCAGAAACAGTACTCAGGATCTAAACCATGTAACATTATGTTATGTAGTACACGTTAGTTCCACTACATAGATTATCCCACAAACTCAACCTGTAAGAAATCGAAAGGACATAAGTACTCGTTCATTCAACTTTCAACCTATAACCCATGAACTTGCAAAACCTACAATCAAATCTGAGATTTCTCAACGGCAATCGGGTGAAAGAGACAAATTTAGCCGTCTAGCCCCATAGACTCCCATTCATTTTGCACTCATGGGCGATCGCCCCCAGTGGAACTCTGGTGGAACTACAACCAAAATTCGGTACAATAAGACTTAATAGGGTGTGGGCAGGCTCTCCGTAGATGGGCTCTGGTATAACTTTTTATGCGTTTTGGCCGTTCATTTACACGACAACCATCGTTTTGGGGGCCTGAAAACACAAACTTTTGAAAATGGGTTTCAAAATGCAAGCTTTTGAAACCGATACCATAACTGTCTATGTGTAAACGACAAAAACTTGAATTTGTGAAAACAGTGACGTTTGCTTACATGTTCAGTCTGTCGGCGCTAGTGTTTCTTTACAAAGTGACATCGCCAACTACTGGCGTGAGATAAATGAACATTCTTTTAAACGAAAGAACCCAAATTAAGATCAGAAGAACATGGGTTAACACTTTCATTCCAGCCATCTAACTACTCTCGTCTCAATTTTCTTTCTTTTCTTAGTTTTCCTTTTTACTGTAATTTATTCCTGTGATGCAAAATGTCATACTTTTAAATGTTTCTGCTCGTCTACATGGTTGCTAGTCTGTCTGGTCTCTTCTCCCTTCGCTCTCTACCTTTGTTCTTCCAACAAAGCTTTGTTCGGGTCTAAGATTTTAAACTCAAATGTTTGTCCAACCTCCTGGAAAAGATCTGACCAATTAGACACTGTCTTTATTTGAGAGGTGGCATTTTCTTCACTTCTCATCGTAAATCATGCGTTATCTGTGATCTCCTTGCTCTCCAGCACTAGCAGAGAGAACAGAGGCCACAGTTTAGACATCATTACTATAAGAATACAAAACATTTTACACAGATTTCAATCAAGCCATCTTTTGAATTAAGAACATATGATCGTATTGATAGGAAACAAGACACACTTTCATTCAAACATCTAATAGTTATAACAAATCATGACTTATATATGGGATCTAAGCCTATTAGACACACATATAGGTGGTAGACACAACATAGAATTATGTAGTTGCATGATGTTTGATTATAAGTCCATCGAAAATTGTTCTGGGATGATTTTATGTATTTTTGTAGGTAAAATCTCAGTCTCTGTGGTTTGAAGAGATTTTACACCCTGGGTCATTCAGAGGTCCTTAAGAAAAAAGGGGTCTGTTTTGTATATCTGTCGTGGGGTCACGCAACCTCTGGTCGGGCACTGAGCTGTGCCATCTCTGAACCAATCAGTCTTTTCAAAACCATCTAACATTGACAACGGTCTTCCTTTAGTTGCTTTAGTTGCCCATAAAGTTCTTAGACTGGCTGGAGCCTGGATTTTATGGCTCTGGATTGGTGATTTGGGGTCTGTAATGTTGAGTTCTGTGTGGAATTATGTTTGAACAAATCACCTGGAAGATTCATTTGTGTTTGGTTCGCCCTCAAATCCTACACCAACATTGTAAATAAAAGAGCAAAGTGTTGATTAGAAAAGTTAACACGTCATCTCAACTGCCGTTAGAAGCTCCGGTTGCTCTAGAAATAAATTTGTGTGTATGACTGCTCATGACCATTGGCTGCTCCAGTCTGAGAAGTTTTTTGTTTTTCTTTATATTTTATGGGAAAAAAATGATGAGATTGTTGTTGTCAGATTTAATTGGTGATTTCAAATCTAACAGTTTTCTAATTTAACAGTTTTGGAGAATTGGATGTTTCCCCATTCAGAGAGATAGGAGCTGCACTTGGATGCCCAAGAGGCATTTCAAAGATGGCCGCTGAGTGAAATGACTTTGGCTAAAGCCAGTACAATGAGCAAGGAACAATGCAAACTTGAACTAAGGCTAAAAAAATGTTTTGTTTTACTTCACAGCAAGTCAGCTGTCAACATGGCAGCAAAGAGAAAGACACAGGTATAAAATGTTATACAATACAGTTAGCTCTTTGCATTGCTAGTCTATTACACATTGTCATCCATTTGGAAAGTTCTCATAATATTGATGTTTATATTTGTTTCAGTGCTGTTTAGATTTTTAGATGTTTAACAATTGTTTTGCATTTTAACATTTAGACATTCTCTGTCCAAGTTAAGTAATTAGTTCATTTCTAACCAGATTTTACATTTGTACAGAATGTCCATTCCATGCGTCTCTGGACGTATTTCCAGTGGAATTTGTACCCAAGATGCTTCTCAGAAAGGTTGGCATTAATCTGTATTTCAGTCTGTTAATGTTGTGTGTTCCATAGAACCGGTGAAGTTTTCATGTACAGAACATTCATTTAAATAATTTATTAAATTAAGTCATTACTTTATGTTTTTGCTCAAACTATGAATGGATCAGTATCCAAAAAATATTTAGCTCTGTTGTAATGTTAAGAACTCCACATTCACTGTATGTTAATGTGTAGGGTACTTTATTGCAAAAAATAAACATCTGGAATGGAATTCATATTTGAGAGCATACGGTTAGAAGATCACACACCAATACCCAAACAATGATTAATAAGGTGAAGAATTGTAAATTCATATTTTAATATCAAATATTCTGTACATTACTACAGCGAATATAACATATAATCTAACTATATAACATGTAGAGTTCAGGTGTATATTTCCATTGCTTCTGAATATGTTAACAGCAGTTGTTGAAGTTGCTCTTCAGTCTGAGTGGCATTTATGGGTCAGTTTTGGTTAAGATGATAAGAATCCTAAATGATGAATTGGACCAAAACCTGCTGTAGTGTGGGTATGTTGGAGCTTTGCTTGTGGAGAAAGGTCTTTTTAAGTGGTCGTGAAAGCTGTCTGTGAAGGTTAGGGGTTAGTTTCTGCTGTAGTAGCATTCACCTTTCAGCACGCCACCTTTCGTTACGTACATCCCTCGACCTGCAGCGACCCCTGCCTCTGTCTCTGTGCTGGTGGTGTTGCTGTACCACAGTAATGACACATGAGGATGGTGGCTTTCCGTGGTGCTTTGTTAAGTTTTTGATGAGTTTTAAAAATGTAGTAAGTGATGTAAAGATTGAAATGTAATGAAATGTAATGATGATTTGTTTTGTAATTGGCTCTTTATTTTTACCTAATGCACAGGGACGTAAAGAGGTGTTGGTGCACTGGTTGCCTTGTCCATCCTGGTAAGAATAAGTAAACCTACATGGCATCTTAAATCACCTCTGTACATTTCTCATTTATTGATTGTTGTTTTTACTTTTTTCCCAGTAAGAAGACATGGCCACACACCTGGCAGCCTGAAGATCATGTTCAAATTACTCTCACTCAATGTTAAGTTACCGGTACATGAAGACAGTTTTTTGTTTGTTTGTTTGTTTTTGAACCACAGTTTCTGTTATAGTGGACAAATAAAGGTTTGTGTTTTCACTATGTCCATTTACATCTTTTGGCCTTTAAAAAAACACCACATTTTTATGCCTGAAATATCCAGGAGCTGAGCTAATCCCGGCTACCACAGGCCAAAGGTAGAAAATCACCCTGAACAGGTGACCAGTCTGTCACAGAGATGACACACACAATAGAGCCTCTAGTTCCTGATTAACTATTCCTGCATGTGCGGAGGACACTGGTGAAACCCACAGCAACACTGGGGAAAATATCAATCAGGAAATATGGAGTCATTTGTAGTCTTGCTCATAGACATTTTTGAATGTAAGCCCATTGTGTGTGTACAGTATAATATATATATACTTGTCTATTCATTAAATATATGGATATGAACAACCATATTCTCTCTAGACTAGAGGCTAGATGTACAAGGTATATTATATTAGCACATAGACACAGATTGCTCCAAATGGGCCCAGTGAGTTGAGTCTAGAGAAAGTGAAGTACCACTACTGCATTAATGCATAAGAACATTTGGTAAATGCCATAGTAGAATTATCAAATATTTACCCTTGTATAGTCAAACAATGCTTTTAATAATACAAAACAGAGAAGTTTTTCAAATAATAGTGCTTACACATCCCTTCTGATCAAATTCAGTTGGGTGACAAAAAGTTATAATGTATAGAAATTTGTGGGAGGAAATAACTGTTTTGTAAAAATATTATTTGTAGTCTTATAACATTGTATGTTATTATAGTTTTTTATATATGTTCATTTTATATATATATATATATATGCTCATTATAGTTCAACTGGTGAGATAATAATGGAAAGGTTGAAGGGTCCATTTCCAGGAATACACTATAGATACACTAAATATTACAGAAGCAGTTTGGTCAAGAAATACTGCAGCGCTTTAAAAATTATTACTATTACTATTTAATAAAAATGACTAATTTTTTGTAAGCAAAGAAAAAAATCTTTTGCTGCATCAGGTTAAACCCACAATGCAATCTGTCGTTTTAGTTTGATATTTAATGGGGGCAAATTTATCAAGTTTATAGTTAACTGGGTAGCAATTGTGAACAATTTTAATAGAAAATTCAACAATAATTTGGATTTCTTCTTTTTTTTATTTTTTTATTTTTTTTTTATTAAATGCCATTCACATACAAATGATAGATTTTAACAAAAAAGATATAAACAATATTCCAATTTCAACATTACAACAAAAAATAAATAAATAAAATATAGTACAAATTATAATAAATTACACAATTAAAGAAAAAGAAATAAATAAAAGACAAAAAGAAAAAAAAGTATGAGATTGTCAAATAAATAACCTAAAAGCTTCACACAAAGACCTAGTACGTTTCGCTTTGCTGTTTTTCAACCCAAGTAGTAACTCAATATAACTCTTCATTTCTATCCGAAACAACAGAAAATTGGGTTTTTCTTTAGCCCATTTTCGCTTATGAATATGGTATTTACCCATTATCATACAGAGATTAATAATGAATGCCACATCTGGTGACAGTCTTTGTCCATTAAAATAAAAAAAAACATCTTTTTCAGAAAAACAAACTTTCATCCCTAAACATTTATAAAGAAAACATTCCAAATCTACCCAAAACATTCTGCTGTAAATGCAACTAAAAAATAAATGGACAGCACTTTCCTCCTCAGTGCCACAGAAATCACATTCAACATCTACATCAGCTCGAAACCGAAGAAAAAGAGTTTTAACTGGGTACACCAGATGAAGTATCTTAAAGTGTACTTCTCTCACCTTATTTGTTATGCAATATTTTTTTGGCAACAGCCATGCATATTTCCAGTCAATGCACTCAACTTTAGAAAGCCAGTATGTTTTAGAAGGTATTGAGCTGTATTCAGTAAGTAACTTCCTAATAAAGTAATTATTCCATCTTTTATCAGTAATATTAACTCCTTTAATTGCAACATCAGATCTGAAATTCACAGTCTCCTTATTCAAATTTCCTTTAAACAGACATTTTAAACTGGGTGGTATAGCATCGAACACTATACAATATTCTTTTGGGATTATTGGAATACTATACTTTTGAAGAAATTCTACATATGTATACAGGTGCCCATTCTCATTAAATAACTGTTTAACAAATATTATGCCATTATCAACCCATTTTTGAAAAAACAAAGTTTTATGCTTAAATGTTATATACCGGTTATTCCAAATTATACATTTGTTTGGAGAAAAATTGTGTTTGTAGATAAGCATCCATGAGAGAAGCACCTGCCTATGAAAATTACTTAGTCTAACGGGAATCTTACTGATTTCAAAGTTGCACTGCAACAGAAAAGCAACCCCACCCATCTTTTCAAAAAGTAGATTAGGAATTAAATACCAAATTTTATTTTTGTATTGAAAGTAATGCTTTAGCCATCTATTTTTTAAAATTGTATTTGAAGTGCTGAAGTCAAGCACATTTAAACCTCCATTACCAACCGAATTAGTTAAGGTACCTTTTTTAATGTAATGAGCTCTATTTCTCCAAATGAAATTGAAAAGATTTTTATCGACTTCTTTAATTATGTTATCAGGGACTTCTAGTGAAATAGCAGGATAGATCAGACGAGATAAACATTCAGTTTTTGATAAAAGAATTCTACCATTAATTGACAAGTCTCGCATCAACCATAAATTAAATCTATTTTTAACTTTTTGAACTACAGATTGAAAATTAAGCTGACCCCTTTCCTTTTCGTCTTTACATATTTTGATTCCTAAATAGGTAATAACATTCTTTACAGGGATGCCATTAATATCAAGAAGTTCACTATCTTTTAGCGGGTACAACTCACATTTGTTTAAGTTTAATTTTAACCCGGAGACTAATGAAAAGTTATTTAAACAATCAATCACACTTTTAATTTCTAATGAATCTCGAACAAATATTGTTGTATCATCTGCTAATTGACAGCATTTTATTTCTCTTTCTAAAATTCTGATGCCATTAAATTTAAACATTTTAATATAAAGAGTCATGGTCTGAGTTACAAGTAAAAACAAAAAAGGTGATATTGGGCATCCCTGCCTTATGCCTCTTTCTAAAAGAAATCTGGGGGTAGTACCATTTGCAAGTTTTACTGAGCTATTACACCCATTATATAACGTACAAATGGCCCTTTTAAAGAAATTACCAAAGCCAAAAAAATCTAAAGTCTCAAACATAAAATTGTGGTTAACAGTGTCAGTGTTTTATACAGTATAAAAATCTACAAAAAATATAAAACTTTCACTATCAATATACTCATTATAATCAATTAAATCTAGAACCAAACGAATGTTATTACTTATATGTCTGCCCTTCATGAATCCTGATTGGCAATCATCTATAATTTGTTCTAAGCAGTTTTTCAATCTTTCTGCAAAAATAATAGCAAATACCTTAATATCATTATTAAGCAAAGTAATCGGTCTCCAGTTGTCGATAAGGGTAGTGTCCTTATTAGCCTTTGGTATCAAACTAATCAATCCCTGGCGTAATGATGGAGGTAACTCGCCACGTTCTATAGCTTCATTAAACACACATAATAAAAATGTAGATAATTGTTCTTGAAATTCCTTGTAAAATTCGCTAATCAAACCGTCGTTACCCGGAGATTTATTATCTTTAAGTTTACTGATCCCAGATCTAACTTCATCTATAGAAATATCTTTGTCGCACAATAACATACAATCCTCATCTATACATTTGGCATTTGCTTTAATGCTATCTAGAAATTGTCTTATGTTGCCATCAACCTCTTTACTATATAACGTCTGATAAAAGGTTGATATATAATTAGAAATTTTAACAGGATCTTCAGATACCTCCCCATTTATATTTAGTTTTAATAGAGAATTTAGCTCAGTGTTTCTCTTTTCTAAATGAAAAAAATATCTGGAATTTTTCTCCCCTTCTTCAAGCCATTTCCCTCTAGACCTTATAAATGCCCCTTTGGCTTTATATTCATACATCTCGTCTAACTGTAACTGTAATTCAGATAACCTGAGTTTGTCCTGTTGATTCGTTACATTATTACTTGTCAAATTAACTATCTCTTTTATTACTTGTTCCTCTCTAGTCCTTTTAGCCTGTGCTATTATTTTCCCTCTAATAATGGCTTGTTTTCTTATAAGATACTTCATGTACTCCCAATTGCTACCAAATTTATTTGAACTCTTTGCATTGTTCCAGCAACTCAAAATAATAGTTTGTACTTCCTTTTTAAACAGGTCATCTTCCAATATTGCCTTATTTAATTTCCAGTGTGTTCGTTTTCTTACATTATTATCAGCATTTCCAGATAAGTCAATAACTAGATAGATGACTTTATGGTCAGTAAGGACAGAGGTTTCTACAGTAACATGGCTTACTTGATCTTCTAGTACACTGGATATGAGCCAAAAGTCTATCCTAGACTGTTTACTTCTGTCACCAGAACAATTTGGATTTCTTCACCACTACTACTAACCGGTTGGATGACGCATTAGTGATACTGAAAGCTGATTGGCCTTGTGGTTATATATGCGGAAAAAGGGCCAATTTAATTAATTTATATGATGTCCGATTTATTCTCCCTTGTGCCTTTTTGCGCGCATTTTCCACGGGTTTTAATAATAAAACTGTTCTGAAAGAATGAATATCATATAAAAGAAAACGTCAACATTAAATTTGTAACTGTTTAATAAATCAGAGTCGATGTGCGCGTGCATGCGTGATTCGAATTTAGTTGCTAGGAAGGTTATGAATTCTGACTGCGTATATATTTACACTCGAACCGATCGCTGTCTGTACGTGCTTTATAGTGTTTTAAAATCTTAGATGCTGTAGCGACGCATGTTATGAATGCTGCCTATATTTACACTTGAATCTTGCAGTGATTCAAATTTTAGTTGCTATAGTGACGCGTTTTATGAATTCTGCAATCTGCATGTATCCACAATTCCCGATCGACCGCTGTCTGTTGTTTGAGAGACGAGGGCGAGGCGACTTAACAGACTTTTGCTGAGAATTTTCTGTGCGAAACTTGAGACTTTGAAGCTGTTTTCTGGATTTCTGAGAGGAGACTTTTATTCTAGAAGGACATCGGAGAATATATCCTTTACATTTGTGAAAGCGTCATATAATTTCTGAGAATAACTTGTTACTTTTATTTCTTTGTTTGATATTTTTTCAGGGGAGTATTTCTGAGGAGATTTATATTGTATTGTGTTGTGTTGTGTTGTGTTGTGTTGTGTTTTGTGTTCTTGATTTTATTGCAGTTTGGAGGAGATGTCGATGGCTCACGATCAAATGATGGGTGAAAGAGGAGGTGAGTGCTTTAATTTTTCATTTATGGTTTATGGTATGATGTTGTACAATGACTGACTACATTAATTTGAAGAACCCATTTGATCACATTTATTTGATTCCTTGCATGCGAAATAAAGTTTTGAATTTGAGTAACTTAACTGAAGTAAAAATGTGTAATTGACCACAGACATTGATTGCTGATTATTACTATTATTAAAATATTACTAACTCTGTGATCTGTGAAATATTCCATCCTAAGATCACTCCAGACCCAGGAGCGCTGCTTTCCCTCAGACGGCTGGTCAGGAGGTTTGGAGACCCGGTTCTGGTGACCGTGGAGATTCGCTGCCCAGAGATGGACGAAGTAAGTTACACAATTTCCTTACTTGAGTGAAAGTAAGTTACAGATACTACTGGTCAAATATTACTCAGTTAAGTTACAAGTAAAAGTTGAAAAGAGTTTTTAAAAGTACTTAAGTATCAAAAGTAAATGTCAATGCATTTTATTATTGTTGTTTGTGATAGTTACAGTACCTTGTGCCTCTGAATCTAACGTTATGCCTGCCTATACCTACCCTCATATCAATATGAAATTTATTTCTAGAACACAGTTCCTGTAGTGGGATTGAATGTGAGATTGAATAAGTGCTCTTAATAACATCCACAATAGTTTCGGACACCCTGTTTCGGGCTGTTCCCTCAAATAGTGCCCTATTTAAAGTTTTTTGGCTTTTAGTATGAATATGTCAGCCACTGTTATAAGCTAGTGTGCTCCAAAACAATGACAAAATGTGCATTTAGAAGACCAAACCCAGCGCTGAAAATGAAAATCAGATTGATGTCAGAATCCAACTTTCTACTCAAGGACCTTGACAGAAATGTAGTGGAGTAAAAAATACGATACTCGTCTTTCAAATGTAGTGAAGTTAAAGTAAAATGGAGACACAGACACTATAGCCAGGATGTCCTGATACTATGCCACACACTGTAGCCTATCAGACAAGCAAGTAACATCTCAAAACCAATCATGATAATTGGGGTTGTGTTTATTAATGAAGCCTCAGCCTTCAAATAAAAACAAAAAATTTGTACAATGCCATTACATCTGCATTGAAAATAAAATACAAACTAGATGTACCGCATGGCGGTACAAAATATGACCGCCGCTCAGGCCTGCACTGGCTTTCCACAAAAAGAAATGACGTGGAGCAATTTGGCTGTATTGCGTGTTTATGTATATACCTAAAAAAAGTAGTAGTATGTGCATGTCTGTCTGTGTGTGTGTGTGTATGTGTGTGTGTTTGTGTATGTGTGTGTCTGTGTGTGTGTGTGTGTCTGTGCGTGTATGTATGCGTGCGTACATGTGTGTGCGCGTGTGTGTTTGTGTGTGTGTCTGTGCATGTGGATTTGTATGTGTGTGTGTATGCAGTGGTGGTTCTGGACCACAGTAACTGGGGGGGCCAGGCAGGGGCCACTTGTGTTTTTAGGGGGCACACCTTTAACATTCATCTTAACCTATTTTCAGTATTATTTCAAGTCATTTTTCACCATGTCATGCATGACTGCAATCTCTAGAAAAAGCTAATAAATTATATTAGCTAAGCTAATAAAACAATTTCAATTCAAATTAATGTTTCATTATGTTTAATTGTAGTGTGATATAATGATCAATAATAACACATTTTTAGCATCTAAGCACATCTAGGCACTTTTTTACACCTGGGGTGGGCGATATGGCAATAATATCATATCACGATTTTTTTTCAGGAAAATCACGATTTTATCACAATTCTTTTTTCATGTTGGTTTTACTATTTTGCAAGTGACTGAGCATTACAGCCAAACTAATGTCCCTATTTTAAAAAAAACAATGCCTTATAGGTAACAAAATATAAAATAAAAAAGAATGGCAGACATTTAGGCCAAAGTGGCGAAGATAAAAAATTGTTGTCATTATTGTCTTTGTTATTAAAAATTATGAACAGAGATACATATTACACATACACAACTTAATATACAAATGAAATAAACAGTGCTTTATTTTTTCAGCTATAGGTGTATTTAACAGTAGAATTGAAGAAAGTAATTAAATAAACAAATATGAAAATAAAACACAACAGACTTAAAGTTCTCAGTCAAGAGCAGTGAATGATTTCCTCTGTGTGTTTTGTTGTTTTATTAACATTAAAGGGATAGTTCTCCCCCAAAAAAGTCATAATTTACTCTCTTAAGTTGTTTTAAACCCGAATAAGTTTCTTTCTTCTGTTGAAAATAAACGTTATTTGAAAGAATGTGAGTAACCAAACAGTTGATGTACCCCTGTGACTTCCATAGTATATTTTTTTCCTACTATGTATGGAAGTCAATGGGGACCAGCAACTGTTTGGTTTTGGGTGAACTATCTCTTTAAGGACAAGCGGCAGCATGTTTATTATTAGGGCTACTGTCTCTTTAAGAACTGCACGCGACGCGTCTAATATACACGCATATGACAAGCAGATTTTAATTAATTTTCTCTGTTTGCTTTCACTTTAGACATAACCAACTTTGTTTATGTAAACATTGTCTGTATTTGACAGTATTAGCGCAATATAAGACTCAAAAGATAACTTAGTCCAGTAACAGGCTTTTAGTGCATGTGCGCGTCGAATGTACGCGCTCAGTAAAGCGCATATTTGAACAGCGCATCAGCAGCGAATGACATGTTTAACCGGCAAGGCTTTAAAGCACATGCAAATAATGAACTTTTGTGAACTGCAGTGTCCCGTTCCTCTGCGTTAACATTTGATGTGAATATACGTCGTGCTGCAGTGTAGCCTATAGATGAAGGCGCCGCAACTGATAAAATGCGCAGTTGTTTGGTGTGATTTTACGATTCCAAATTTAGGGGGGCCAGAGGGGGGCCAAGCTTGTTGACACAGGGGCACTGGCCCCCCCCTGAGTTTGGGGTTAGTAAGATTATTTTTTGGGGAAAAAAATAAAGAAAGTAATTGCCTACTTTTATTCAGCAAGGATGCATTACATTAATCAAAAGTGACAGTTAAGATAATGTTACAAAAGCTTTCTATGTACTTTCTAAAAGCTTTAAAACATTAATAATAATCAGAAATGTTTTTTGAGCATATTATTCCCTCAGGTAGATTACATGTTTTCTTGCGTGGCTGGATGTTAGACTCATGAACAATAATCACGTTGTTTGCATTCGCCAAAATTGATTAGCCGAAATCAAAACGTGGACAGTGAAAGAAAATTACCGTTAGCGCGAGACGAGTCCGGCTTGAAGCGGAAGCGACCAGACGGCAGAGGATGTTCGCAAATCAAACAATGATTTGTCTCAAAACAGTGATTAAAAAAAGCTGTGATTGGATGATGACAGGTGTCGGTGATCATTCTCAAGTGTCGTGGTCAGCACTGCTGCTGTTGCTGTTGTATCAGTCAGTGGTTTATCAGCTTGTCAAAAAACGGGACACGGGAGGTCACGCAAGGGACAAATAAATTAGGCCCAAAATGCGGGACGTCCCGCCTAATTCGGGACAGTTGGCAACCTTAGTGACAGTATCATCCTAAACTAGCAACCCTTCGCTCAACACCACCATCTACAGGCCGATGAGTGTACAGTCACTAAATGTGCACATAAATGAATTTATTTTATACCCCCCCATGGATGAAATTCTACGAAACTTAGCATACCCCCAGATAGGGTTGGGTATCGTTTGAATTTGAACGATTCCGATTCCGATTCCGATTCCAATTCCTTGTTTCGATTCCGGTTCTTAACGATTCTCGATTCCGATTCTTTTAAGAGGTAGGGTCAAAAAAGTTTAGATCAATTTTAATTCTATGAATTTTTTACTTTTTATGAACTTTACTATCAATTTTTTCACAGGGCTGTTTTCAACTACAGTACAATATAAATATCAAATCTATTTTAAACAATTTTTTTAGGATATTTTAAATGAGCTAGCTAACCAACGGTCTTTCTGAAGGAAATAGTCTGACCTAATTGTTTACACTCATGTGTAAATGTGTTTTCATCATTTATTTATTTATTTATTTTACGTTCGCCGGCATCGCGCGCAGTTTTCAAACGAACGAGCAGAGGACGAGAGAATATGGTTGTAACTTGCAAGATACCGAAGAATAAGAAAACATCATATAAGTACGTTTTTAAAGTTTAACGTCAGGGTTGTTTGCTCTGAATACATTTTATGAGGCACTGTGAGTTAATAGGGGAACGTGAGTAAAATGAATCCGATCGCTCAAACCACTTCAGGAGGTGGCCTGGGCCGCATTCCAGACGAAACTGGACAAGTGTAAATGCATCTGGTTGTTGAAACCACATATGTAAATTGTCCTCCTCCCAAAAATGCAAAAAAAATAAATAAATAAACGTGTGAGAGCGTGTTATAGGCTATGTAATGTAATAGCCAGATACGACGATACTGGAACACGCGCGTCACCGCAGATGAGAAGCTGAGCATCTGTTCATTAAGCCAACGTGCAAACTATCGCAAAGTAAAGTGAAAGTAAGTCGCAGACGCTTAACACATAATCATCATCATTAAAAGTAAAGAAAGAAATGATCTTACCAGGGCTGTTGTCACTCTCTCTTATTGCGGTCTTTGATTTTGAAATTAGCTGATGATCAATAAAATGCAGCTCATATCTGTTGCTTTCAGTGACGTGCACAATCTGCATATAGCGCGGGAATTGAAGATCGGATTTAAATCCGTTTCGCAAAAACACATTTATGTGACCAGGTGTAAATGGAATCGTTTTGATTAATCAGATAGCTATCCAATCTGAGAAAACGCATGAAGTGACCAGGTGTAAACAGCCCCTAACAGCGGTGTCTTCTTCCGGTCGGCAGACTGGGAATCGAAACTAGGAATCGAAATTTAAACTTTTGAACGATTCCGGGAAAATCGCAAAGCTAGTCCCGGTTCCAATCGATACTCGATACTCGATACCCAAGCCTACCCCCAGAGGATGTCAAGTTAATCATACACATGAAATATGGTGCAGTTCTGAACATCTCAGAACTGCATTTTTTGGGTTTGGGGGGGCCCAGCGCGGGGGGGGAGTGGCCCCCGGGGACCAAACGAAATTTTTCCGTAAAAGTCTAGTGGGGCTACATGCCCACCAAATTTCATGTTCCCCGGTGTTTCGGTGTCCCTGGTATCGTTGACGAAAAATTCAGTAGATGACAAAAAAAAAAAAAAAAAAAAACTTTGACAATCCCTATATGACTGCTTTCGCTAGCTACGCTAGCGGCGGTCATAATAATGAAATGTCACTGCCCACAGAAACCCCAAATTACACAAACTTGTAATTATAAAACATACATAAACATACAAAACATAAAAAAAAACATACAATACATAAAGTTACTGTATAACAGGGGTCTCCAACCTTTTTCCCTACCTCAAGGGATACAATAATCTTTTTGAGTTTGTTATATAACATGGTGCTTTTTAACTTTACCTTTAAGTTTTTTTTTTTTTACTTTTGACCATAATATGCGAAATAATAAAATATCTTGAGATCTGGTTCTGGTTCAGACAGTTTTAAACAATTCCTGAAAAATTATGAAAATATATATTGATTTTTTTTTCTCTATAAATCTATAGTATGTGTTATCAAAAACAAATATTTAGTATTAATATAAATGCAAAATAAATAAACTGCCATAACTTCTAAACAAAAACATTACTGCATTGATTACATTTAATAACATTACGTTTAATAACAACTTAATAACTTTAATAACATGACTATATATAAAAGCATTTTTAATATGAATATATACAGGCACATTTCTGCCAAAAAAAGTTTGTTTTACTACAGTTTTACTACAGTAAAGTTGTGGAGTGAAATGTTTTCTAACTGGTTTGTTCTTGGAACAATGTTTCGCCTGTTTTTTCATCTGTCTTTTAACTAACTTAAATCACATAGTCATCTGTGGGTTTATAATAGAGAATTCTGCGCTGAATTGAAATGCTTCTCAGTGGATCGCGCAGCTCTGTGTAATAATGTTCGCGTTATCGAGATCAGCCCTGCTTGCTTTGGCCGCGCACAGATCAAACAAGTTTCGTTCCGCTTTTTGAGCGTTTCCCATTTGATGTTTATCAGACGCAACTGCTATAAAGCCTACTATAACTTATAACTATTCAAATATAATGTAAGCAAATTTAAAAGTGCAATAGCTAGGTAAGCCTTATAAAACTATTAAGTCAGTGGCTAGTAGGCCGACTCTTTTTTTTTTACACGTAGCATATAAGTGATCGTATTAGTGCCCCTGCTGTTGGCTGTTCATATTGCTTTATTAGACTTTTTTTTTGTGCCGACGGCCCTCGGTTGGACGGCCGTTCTGGACTTTTCCAGAACGCACAGATTGTCAGTCCGTCCCTGCTCAAATAAATGTACTTTGTTACTGTCCACCTCTGCCGCTGCCAGACCCGACCCAGAGCCAGGATCGTCCTGGATATTTAACATCTCTGTCTTCTGAGTTTTCTGTTTCTGTGTCCACAGGTCAGGCTCGCGGGACGAGGGCGAAGCGGAACCCAGATGATGGACGTCCGTCCACTTCGTCTAAACACTCTCGCAGAGGTCAGAATAGGCTTTTAATAAAGAAGTAATGGCTTAGTTTCTATTTCTATTTTCAATGGCTGATTTGTCAACTAAAGTAACGGTAACACTTTATTTTGATGGTCCCTTTTGAACATTCTGTCGACTATAAGTAACTCTGCAACTACAGATGGGTCTAATAGTTGTTTTCATTTGTTTTTTCTTCATTTCAGAAAAAGCTCCAGAACGTACGAAGAGACCTGGTTGTCTCCTCAGGATCTGGAGGGCTTTGAAGGCTGTTTTCTGCTGCTGTTCCAGTAGTGCTGTGGATGTTGTGGAGCCTTTTATTCTGGAACCATCATCACCTGCTCCAGATCACTCCGGCGTCAAGCCAAGTAATGGTAAATCATTATTTCTCCAACATTTTAAACTGTATTACTTGTTTTCCACTCAAAATAAGGCTTGTTTTTACAGAATATTACAATTATTTCCCCCATTATAATATTATTTTCTCGACCAGCGCTGACTAGCAACAGACACTCTACTGACTATAAGTAACTCTATTCTAACCCTAACAGTCTACTAATACTCTAGTAATGAGAGTTAGTAGACATGTAGGTGTAATGTTACTTATAGACTTATAGAATGTCTTAAAGGGACCAAAATAAAGTGAAACCAAAGTAACAATTTGATGTGACCAGCACTGACATTGATAATTAATATTATAAATAAAAAAAGAAATAAAAAAACAGTTTTTGATGTCTGAAATGTTCCATCCTCAGGCCGCTCCAGATCCTGGAGAACTGCTTCCAGACATTCTTCTCCGGGCATCGCGTCATCCTCATCTTGGTCCCTCTCTGAGACCCATGTCGAGAGGTGGTGTAGAGAGCCGTTGAGTCTGAGCAGCCGAGGCTCGTACTGCGCCGAGTGGAGGTGGAGTGGCGATGGATCGGAGTCCAGGTCCGACAGCCTCGAAGGGTTTCTGTGTCCTCCACTGCCGGGTCAAGTTTCTGTCGAGCCAACAGAGACATCAACTGGCCGAACTGCTCAGGGTGCCGTGGAGGCTTCTCCAGTGAACAAGAGCTCAACAGGTGAGACTGAAATAAGGCTGGGCGGTGTAAAGTCTACAGAGAGAGATTTTGCTATTTCATGCATAACTGAGTCAAGTTTTTAACATGTCCGATTTACTGTTGCTCGACCAGCACTGATATTTTTTAAATAAAACAATGGATCTAGCAAGCTAATAATTGTCTCATATTTTTCTGTTTGTTTTTCAGAGTCCTTTGAGTCTCTCTATAACGTGGAAAAGATGATTGGATCTGGAGGATTTGGAAGGGTGTTCCGGGGAACGCGCAAATTTGATGGCAAAAAGGTAAATCTTACTGAATTGGACAAACATTTTGCTCTTGCATGCATCAAAACACATTTAAACAATTTGCAGATGGTTTAATACTAAGTACAAGGTGCTTGAATACTGTTACTGTCATTGAAACTAGGTTTTTGTGTGTGCAGGTTGCCATCAAGCGAATGCGCAAGATTGACAACGATCGCTATCTTAATATTGTAAGTTGGCCAAAACCTGAATGTGTGTGGAGTTGTTTAAGTGCAGATTACTGTAGTTAATACACCCGTAGGAAGCATTAGGTATAAGGCCCAATCCCAATTCTATTTTATACCCCTTCGCCTACCCCTAACCCTTGCCCCTTGAAACAGAGTGTCAAGGCATAGGGGTGAAAATATTCCCCTAAGAAATGGGACACCACTACTACACCGTTACATGTCATTATACATCGTAGCTAGCACCTACGTCACAGGAGATGCGCCAATGTTTATCACAAACTTCCAAGATGCTGTCATCAGCTGTAGTCTTGCGTGAGTTACAGCTATTTTTTGTATTTTTCTTCTGAAGTTTGCAGAAAACAACAGAGATGACGATATCTTCGACACCTAAAGCTGCGTTCACACCAAACACGAATAGAGCGTCTGGCGCGAGTGATTTCAATGTTAAGACGCGTTTACGCGCATCTGGGGGTCTTGCGGCGCGAATGAGTCGTTTAGTGCGGCGCGGTGGACGCGAATTCTCCTCATTCGCGCGCCCACTTCTCTTCAAACTTTTGCTTTTTACACGCGTCATATTGTTAACGAACTTCAACGATTTTTTTGCAACCGTTTCTTTGAAGAACATGACCGTAAATATGAACACAAGATTGAATGTGACAAAGAAAATTATTATTGGCAGTCATGTTGCGTCTGTAGCCGGTGTATGCAGGTACATTTCTCATACCCCTTCGTTTGAAGTGTGGTCCCGAAAAATCTTCGTTTCAAGGGCTATCTGGCCCTTCCCCTTCACGTGCACACGCAAAACAGAGGGGAAGGGGAAAGTGAAGGGGTAAGGGATAGAATTGGGATTGGCCCTAAATGTGATCAATAAGCCTAGAGGCACCAAATAACTTTGAGCTGAAAAGGCTCTTTTGAACGCATCTAAAAAGATCATAGAATAGTACATTTCAAAATGATGTTTTCTTCAGATTTTTACCCAGCAAACCTTCTATCTGCTTCTTCTCTCTAGCCTGGGCATCCCGAACCTCTCGTTACAGAAGTGGCGCTGCTGATGATGATGAGGCGAGAATCCATAAGCCCCTTCGTCATACAACTGTACGAGTGGTTTGAAGATCCTAAAGGATTCACTCTGGTCATGGAGTATCCCGAACCCTGCGAGAGCTTGCTGGACTCAATCACTCGTCAGCCTTGGAGTGACTGGTTCTCACGGGTCGTCATGATACAGGCTGTGCGGGCAGTGCAACACTGCATCCATCGTGGTGTTTTCCATAATGACATTCATGCGCAGAATTTCCTGTTGAAGAAAGACACGATAGACCTCAAGCTGATAGACTTTGGCTGCGGTCAGCTGTTTAGTAGTGAAGGCTACGAGAGCAACATATACAGGGGTGAGGAAGCCTGAAGGTAGTGACTTACTAAATATTTGATGATGCTTTAAAAAAAAAAAGCTCAACGATGTGCAAACGTCTTTCTTACAGGAGTTCCGGGTTACTGCCCACCTGAAGTCTTTACAGAACCTCGATTCCACGCCGTCCCAGCAAATGTCTGGTCTCTAGGAGTGTTGCTGTACGAGTTGTCGAACGCATGTCTCCCTTTTCTTAATAGAACGGAAATCACACAAGCCAAAGTTATATTTCAGAACCGCAACTTATCCAAATGTGAGTGAATAATGATGATAACATTGATATAAACACACATAAAGCAAATGATTTGTACAGAAAGTTAAAGGTTGAAGTGTGTCAGAATTTTTAGATATAGCTCAACGTATAGCGAAAATGTCAGGTCACATGGTCATGACTAACCAGCTCTCTCCTTATTAAAATGTGTACAGACTGCAGGGATCTGATTAGACAGTGTCTAGCCCGGGATCCAACTAAACGCCCCAGCTTAGAGCAGATGTTAGAACATCAATGGTTTGATCGTCATCTACACTAGATTGGAGAAGTTGAGGAGATTCACTCGATCAGTTTCAGGTGTGAGGAAGTTTAACAGGCAGAGGAGGATTATAATCTTTTGTCTTCAATTCTGGATTATTTGTAGTGAGATTTTCAAATTTGTGTTCATTAGTATTCATCGTTATCTTACTGTGATTCATTTCATTGTGCATGTTCTTGTCAAGAGGATACAGTGTTGCTTCCGGTTCCTCCGCCAAAGATTAAGCTCTCACATAGGGGTGAGTAAAATGGCTGGGCTGGTCCAGTGGTGTAATTCAGTCATCAAGCTTCAGGGAATGGTTGGCAATATGAGTTTTTCTGTCATTTAAGTTGCTGATGCTTCTGGTTTTGGAATTTCTTTTAACAACCACAGGACAAAATGCAATGCTGCTCCAGTTACCTGCACCCCCAGAACTGGCTAACACCGCCATTAGACAACCAGAGAGTCCTGCATCTTCAGACAGTAATTTCATGTTTTTATTTATTCTACTTTACAATGCAAATGGAATATAAAGTATTTTTAAGTCTGGGCTCAAAACAAAGTCTTTCAACCTTCCTGTTCCTTTTTCAGTTTCTGGATGTTCTCGTCCAACGCTTCACCGTTCACCCACAAGGTCTGAATCATCAGAAGCATTTAGTCCAGAGTCAGCCAGTAAGTCAGTAAACATTTTTTTTACTACCCTCTACACACACCTTGGCAATAGAATCGCCATTGGCTAGTAAATTTCTTCATGTCCATGATCAGTTGCATTCTTCATAGTTGTCAATTCTCCAACCTCAATTATTGTAATATTACTTTTCAATGAGCTTCAACGCTTTTTTTGTTTGTTTTTTTCAGGATCTAGAGGTTCTCGCACACCTCAGCGTGGAGTTCGAAGGCCATCACAGTCCGGGAGCAGAAAAGGTAGGGCAGTGAGTCCATGATTAGTTGCATTCTTCATAGTTTTTAAAGACAGCTGCTCCTGCAATAATGTCAATAAGTGAGGTAGGAGAATTAACAACTATTTCAATGAGCTTCAACGCTGTTTTTATTGTTATTTTTCTTCAGGATCTAGGTGTTCTCTCACACCTCAGCGTGGAGTTCGAAGGCCATCACAGTCCGAGAGAGGCTTATTCCCCATGTCTCAAGCTAGTACGTCCATGGTCAATATTTATTATTTAGTATCATTCTTTAATAATCATAAAGTAAGATTTATAAAATACTTGACAAAAATAAATGAATGTATTTTCTTCCACAGAATACCAGAAGTCAGTGCTTGGAAAGCTAGTTGAAATTCTAGATGAGATAAAAAGAGTCGGGAGGCACTATGAGCCCCTGAATTCTGCTGTCCATGTTGCTAGGCTAGAAACCTTTGCTCAAGAAGAGGCACATCTCAAGGACCGCAACCTCTGGGAACAAAGGGTAAGATTTATACAGAAATTGGACTAAACTATGTCAATTAGACTAGACCCCCCCAGTCTCCAAAAAGTCTAAATGATCTATATTGTACAAAAATATTCTTTTCTAGTGCATCTGTTAACATGCACAGCTTTATAGAATGTGTAATTGAGGGACACACAGTGAAGGCGTATTTTCATGCCTTTGTATTAGAGGTGTACTACTGTCCCATAATATTTTGCATGGACTCAACATGTATGGATGAGTCAACATGACCAGTTCCCATTTAAGCTCAATCTGGCAACAATCAGTATATTACCAACACCATGGGTTTATTCATAATGTATTGAGTGTCTTTTCATGTGTCATGTACAGGTGTCCCAGCTCTCAATGGTGGGAGGGAGGAATGATAAAGACTGCGTCCATAAAGTGATGGACAGGTATTAAACAACTGTCACATGCTCAGAATATAGAATGTAATTATGCAGTTACATTTTTACTCATTGCCTGCTCTGTTTGCCCTCCTCTTAGCACATAGAAAATCAAAAATGCGGAAAGAGATGATTCATTAGGAATAATGCAAGCATAAAGGAATATTTGTAGAATGTAGGCGTGGACCTCACCCTATGATTTTGTGCATGTATTCTCAGGCTTTTCACCAACAGCCTAATGGCTTCTTTCAACATGAAGGGGCGCGGGGTAGCAGTGCGAAACAAGCCTTCCAGGATACCATTTTTTACTCTGTGGTAAAAGGTAACTGCATTTTTCATGTTTATATATATATATATCTAATTTAGCTTACCAATTGTATTTCTTTTGGGAAGGTATGCAAATCCATGCAATTGTTAATTGATTAAATGTAAATACAATGTGTAGTGGGAGCCTTAATGATGTTATTCATGCACCATCTAATATATTTTCTTTTGCAGCTGCAGTAATGAAGTGGAGTAAAACTGCCACAGAAGTTGAAATCAGGGCTGCTATGGCTGAGACACTTGAACATGCTCCCGGGAGAGCTGGAGCTGGAGGTCGCAAAGTGTGAACATTTGTAGTGTCAATTTTCTGAGTTGTGTTTTGTGTTGACTCTTGGAATGTGAAATCCGTGTTTTATTGCACTATATTTTATTTAAAATGTGCTGTTTTAAGTATAATAAAGCTATTCTCTCTTTAAAGCATTTATTTCATTCATATTTTAATCTAAAATGTTATTTGGCATGTTGATGTGTTGGGACTTGAGAATTGACAATTGTCAATAGGCATCGAGTAAACGTTGAAGATTGACGTGTTTTCAATGTTGAAAAGTTGAAAAATGTTTATATTTTATTTAACATTTGTATCTCTTGAATTGAAATGTTGCATGTATATTTGTAATAAATGTGAAAGAAAATCGTAAATGGGCTTTTTCGTTTGGACTTGTTTTGGGATCCTTTATTAATTTGGATGTATTTTTTTATTATTAATATGGATTTATTATTATGCAACAATAACAAATACAAAACAGTAACAAACAATAATAGACAAAATAGATACAAATTAAATGAAAACAATATCACAGGCAGAAAAATGGCACATCTTTCACACTGTTTACATGTCTGACATTTATGTATATTGTGACATTTGTTAAACGCTATTTATGATGGTTTATTATTAATTTTGACCATCCTTGGTCGTCAGTGATATATTGACTCACTCACTCATCGCCATCTACTGGTGTAATGATGGAACAGAGAGGAGAAGAAATCAGGAAAGGACTCTGAAATATGAGTGTTTTTGCTGCTAAACAGACACTGAAGAGGACATAACTGGACAACACTATTACATCACATAATTAACTATTATCTTTCAGGTCATTAGTGCAGTTATTCAAGTCATGGTCCCGCAATAAAAATAAGAGTTACACAACTGGCTACTCGTGGCCATACACAGATTGGAGGAGTTTCACTTTTATATTTTATACACTTTTTTTATATTTAGTTTTAACGAAATGTCCCTACAAAGATGACAGTATCGGAAATCCTTTTCCCTCTAGAACCATTTTTGGGTCCCCATGAGGAAAACTGCTTAAAGGCGTGGTATAATGGCCTTTTCACAAGATGTAAAATAAGTCTCTGATGTCCCCAGAGTGTGTATGTGACGTTTTAGCTCAAAATACCCCACAGATGTATTTATATAGCATGTTAAAGTTGTTACTTTTGAGGGTGAGCAAAACCGCGCCGTTTTTATCTGTCCCTTTAAATGCAAATGAACTCCTGTGTGTGTGTGTGTGTGTGTGTGTGTGTGTGTGAGAGACTTTTGACCTGAATACGCACCGCATTATGGGGACATTTGGGTTTATGAGGACAGAGGCCATGTCCTCATAAATCGACAGTGTACATGATCTTGAGGGGCACATTGTCACGTGTGACATTTTTTTCACCTCCTAATATGCTCCTGGCACAGAGCTCTTACGAAGAAAAATAAGGATGCTGGGTACTGTGCGAAAAAGAGGGTTTTCACGACGCGTCATCAGGCCGGAAGTCGCCATATTGGAGGCATTCCGCATCACAACAAAGCACAGGCACTGAAGTATATCCCGAACGTCGTCAAGGAAAATGTTTCAGGTTGTACCAATAGGACAGATCGAGAAAAACATTTGGAATATTATCGACTTCCAAAAGTTATTAAAAACCAGGGAGAGGAATGCCAGAAATTATCAGAGGAAAGGAGGCTTTTGTGGTTGGCAAAGATCTAACTTACGTGGGAAAAATCTGGACAACATCCGGATTGGTTCTGCACATTTCTTGTCAGATATTGTGAAATGTTGATTGCAGCGGCTCATAACATTTCCTATTGTAATGATAATAATATTTTTAATAGTAAGTAGTAAAAACAATTATTGCTTTTATTGTTTTTACTGTGTGCTTATTTTACTGTAAAGCACTTTTTAAAATTGCTATATAAATAAAGCTGACATTGACATAATATAATTCATATCAAGCTACTGCATGTGGCATTAATGACTTAATATGTTATTCTTATCGTTCTTAAAATGTAGAGCTAAAATGTGCTGTATTTCTCATTATATTCCAGGTAAAAAGTCTGACCTTTACCAAAAGGATGACCCAGATTGGGTGCCATCTGTTGGACTGACAGGTCAGCACGGAGGTTCACCTCAGTCAACCAAAGAAACAGGGAACTCACGCTACAAGCGTCGCATGAACCGAACCCAGCAGAGACTGAAGGCTGAGACTGATGATGACCCCACCACAAGTGATTATGTCAGTGATCATTTTTGCTGCACAGGGGCTCAAACTGAATTGACTGGTGATGTCATTGAGGCTATGACCACTAAACTTCAAAGTCTTAGAACTGAAAACATTCAGTTGAGCTCTGATGTTGCACATGTGTCCACTTCCTATGACCAAAGTGCCTTTGTTGATAAGGATGAAAAGGTTTTATTTTTCACTGGCCTATCTACATACCAGATACTGTTAGTACTCTTCACATTCCTTAGTCCCCACCTCCCTGTGAGGAAGTCACTTGATAAGTTTAAGCAGTTGATGCTGACATTGATGCGTCTTAGGCTTAATGTTTCCACAACCTTCCTGTCATATGCATTCAACGTGTCAATAGCCACTGCTTCAAGGATAGTCACTGATGTTTATTCGCATGAAGCCACTTATCATATGGCCAGAAAGAGATCAATTGCAAAAAACCATGCCAATGCAATTCAGGAAACATGTGGCGTTATTATTGACTGTTTTGAGGTTTTTATAGAACGTCCGTCTAACCTTATAGCCAGAGCAGAAACATGGTCTTCCATAACACAATTAAATTCTTGATTGGTATTACACCCCAGGGCACAGTCTCCTACATTTCAAATGCATGGGGAGGGAGAGTAAGTGACAAATACATAACTGAAAACTGTGGACAAACTTTTTGGACAACATACTTCCTGGTGATCTAGTTCTTGCTGACCGTGGCTTTAATATTCAGGCCACTTTAGGTTGTAGAATGGCTCATGTACAAATTCCAGCCTTCACTCGTGGAAAGTCACAGTTAGCTCCTGTTGACTTAGAAACCACAAGGAAAATTGCCCAGGTCAGGATTCATGTAGAGCGTGTGATTGGTTGTGTGCGCCAGAAATATACTATTTTGGGCGGAATATTGCCAATTGATTTCTTGATGTGCAAAGATAGTGATGGGTATTGTACCATAGATAAGATTGGACTTGTCTGTTGTGCTCTGGTGAACTTTTGTCCATCAGTAGTTGATTTTGACTAAAGTATATTTTTATATGGACTTTGCCAATAAAAATATAAATTAATCTATGTCTGGACTTGTCTATATAGCCTAAAATGATCTATAAATGATTGTTAATTTACAGTCATTAAGTCATTGTTTTGTTGTGGACGACAACACACAGCATATCACTATCATCAGAACACAGATTTATTAAAGGAAAAACACACTTTTATCAGAACACTTATAAACTATACACTACTATAAATTATACATTATAATATAGTGCAATACACTAACTGTAAACACAATTTTGTATGTAACTTGAGTATAACTTTTTTTTGTCAGCATAGCTTTACAAAAATCTCACCAACTTGAAATCAAATGCCAAAAATATTTAAAGAACGTCACATTTTCAAAAAAGGTGCACAATTCTAAATGAATTAAATATAATTTAACCTACATTAAAATGAAGTGCAAAACTTCACAGCAGCCAACTAAAAGTTTTATTTTTCGTTTTATTACTTTGGAGTAGGGTTGCAAAGGGGCGGAAAATTTACGGTAAATTTGGGAAGTTAAACTGGGGAATTTTGGAAATATTCCATATTAGAAACTTTCCATGGGAATTTAGGGGAACTAACTGGGAATTAATTGTAATGTAATCGATCATTGTATCATATCCAAGCATAAATGTAAACAGAAGTCATAAGAAAACATCCATGCAAAATGTTTTCAACAGATATTTTAACAGATTTTTTTGTAAGTAGTACAGAACAAGTTTTAATTATTTTATTGAACAATCACTTGTTTCATGGAATAACAAAAACAGGAATATTGGGTTAAATTAGAGCCCGACCGATATGGATTTTTGGGCGCTGATACCGATAAAAAAAAGCCAGATACCGATATATCGGCCGATATTATTTATGTGTATATTATAATACAGTAGCAATATTATTTATGTGTATTATAGTACAGTAAGTTTGGACACACTTTCCAATTGGTGTGTACAAACTTTTGATGGGTACTGTATATAGAATACACAGTATAAACAGAATAAACATATAAACGTTTTGCAATGATCACTCAAATGTGGTGATCAAACACTTGTGTGACAAAGATATGTAATGGAGGCAGGGTGAATGATAGAATGAGAATTTGAGCTGTAACCAAACTAGTTTGCATTGCATTTTATATTATATTATATTCTAAATACTGTTGCATAATTTTCACTAACGACTTTGTCTTTTAATTTAGTCACGTTATTTAAAACATAACTTGTATCAATAAATATATCAAAAGTGTCACTGACAAAACCTTATCTTCTATTTTTAATCTTAATTTCTCTAATATCTACCAGTGGAGGAAGAACTCAGATCTTTTTAGTAAAGTAAAATTAATAATATCATAATGAAAACGTTTATAATTACATATGTACAGTAGTTTTATACTATTTTAAATAAGTAGCAAGCAAAATGTACTAAACGTGAAACTAGGCTACTCTTAATGCAAAATGGCCCTATATAAAGTGTTATAATTATATAAATTATTGGAATATTGCTTGATGTTGTAACGTAGCAGAATGAGCTTTAACACTGTGTCTACTCTACACCGGACGCGGCCGTTATTTTTTGCCACTTTTGCCAGTTCTTTGTGACAGCTTTTAGGTGCTTTATTGGCAGCGCCATCCTTACATAAATCACCGCACGCTGCATTTTTTAAAAATATTAGTTTATCGGCCATTATAAATGCCGATACCGATAGTTAGGAAAATGCCTAATATTGGCCGATAATATCGGCCCGCCGATATATCGGTCGGGCTCTAGGTTAAATATTACTCATCCCCCAACCCCACTCAATCAAAAATGCACCCCCATCCAAAAATCCCCACAAAGTCCCATTCAAAACATATTGCAGGAGGCAGAGAAAAACAGCCATATGAGATAGCTAGCATCTGCCTTATGTGGTAAATAAAGTTATGCTAGCTTATTTAGCATCTAACTTATCAGCTTGCTATCTACTAGATGAATACATTTGTATGTGATATTTGCAATTTAAACATTTAATAAATATATTTCCCCATAATATCATCAAAACTTACTTCACTTTGTTTAGTCCACAGGCTCAAATGTGTGCCTTCAATAGTCTTGTGCTTTGGGCTTCTGTACATGTGATGGAGGCATGCACAGTGCCAGTAGGGGGTGTGGCCTCAGTAGCCATGCAGTAAGCAGTGTGCTATGTGCATGTGATTGAGGAATGGCATGGATATTCAAGTGTATTTGAATGGCATCTGTTTGTTTTAGTCAAGATTATGCTAAAATATACTTTCTTCAACTATATCTAAGTTCCCTATGAAGAGCCAACCCTCAACTTTGAAAATTCCCAGTTTATTCCCGTTTATTCCCATAAATTCCCTTAAATTCCCATTAATTCCCATGGAAAGTTTCCATCTTTGAAAATTCCCAGAATTTTGCAACCCTACTTTGGAGGTTTCTTTCCTTTTTTTTGGCAGAGACTGGGGTATCTTTTGGCACTGTGGGCAATACCATTTTCCCTTTGGTGCAATCTTAACATTAATGCACGAGTAGTGAAACCACTTAATATGACATTTTGCATTATCACATAGAATCATCTTTCCAAACTCAACCTGGCCACAGAAACACCAGGTTTTTTCTTGGTCACTGGCACTTGCAGCAGCACAACCAGAGCCATGTGATTCAGCTGAGGCAAATATTCCAGGTTGTGAGGACACAGTGGCCATGGTAGATGAAAGCCTTGTGTAAAACTTGCCAACTAACTCTGGCATAATGGCTGTGTCGAAAATGTTCTTGCTTTTCTGGCATATCATACCCCAGAACTCTTCATCAAATAAAAATTGCTCAACATGCAAATCCTTTTCTGTCCAAACCACAAAATAGGCAGATTCCAGTTTGCACACCCCAAGTTGAGTTTGCACCTGGTAGAAATACTGGTGGTTTCGGTTAAGTGTCAGTTTCCCTTCACCGTCCTTCTCCAAGTAAGATACACTCTCTAACTTGTCACTTTTCACACAGAATTATTCTCAAGGCTATAGCCTACAACACAGTCCTTGCTTCAATGTCTTTTTACAACAACAACTTCTTTTTAGGTTTAATAGCGGTTGTCAAACTTTCTTTTAAGTCACTTTTAATGTTGTAATTATGTTGTATGATGTAGTTTATATTACCCTTGGCCCTACAGTATGTGTGTTTTGTTTGTCTGTTTAGTTTACTTTTGTCCCTTTTAATGTTGTTGTTTACTAGTTGTTGTCAGCAACGGTTGTGGTAAAGCACACGGAGATGAAGATTCAGGCAAACAGCCTTTAATAAACTCCAAAGACAAATCCAAGAACAGGTAATCAAAGTAAACACAACCTTAACACAAATGAGATCGGACAAATGACAATTGGAAAGACTGTCTGCAACTAAAATACAAGGCAAATGAGGGTAATAATGACAAACACCTGTGATCATTAAATGAATCTCCATGACAACTTATAAGTGGCGGGAAAACTGGTCAAAGGAAATCAGGAAACGAATGAAAACGAACTAAAAGTTAATGAAAATGGAACTAAGACAAAAAATAACTGAATGTCTGAAATTTGTATACATTTGTACTTTTGTTGATAAACCTAAAAATAATAATAATAATAAATTCTTGTAAACGCGGGGGAAAAAAACACACAACTTTCACACATTCTAATTGACAGATTGTTGTTGTTAATGTTATTTCAACAAACAATTTGCTTCGTACACTTCGTACACTATCATTCAACTGAACTGGGCAAATGCATGTCGAGAGTTTACACAACACCTTTTTCAACAAAAAACGTATAACCAGAGAATGTCTAATAAGGCGAGAAGTTTCACTCTCAGTACACTTCCGGCTTCTGAACTGTTGCAGTTCCACTCTGATTCCATATGAGGGCGCTCACAGGACGAGTGCAGAATGAATGGAGGTCTATGGCGCTATACACATCAAAATCCACTTTTCTCAGGATATAATTTTTTGTCTAGTAATTTGAATGTTGTATTCGAAAGGAGATGCAAAGAAATTACACATTGCTGCTGGGTGTTAGATTTTTTAGAGTCACTTATTTGCTTTAAAAAGTATTTTAAAGTGTCAATGACGTCATACACATCGTACGACCAGAGATACTGCTTTACGGCAATCCTTCAGTCACTTTGGTGCTTTCGCGCTCTGCACTTTCTTTTCACTCGAGGCATCGACAACACAGCTGACACAGGTAAACACACGTGCTAGAAGAGTTTTTGTTTTGTTTGTTTCTGGTCCCGCTTCAGATGCCACGATGCCATCAAGCGGTATCTCTGTTCGTAATCAGTCCTTCACTGACCAATCAGCGTTCATTAGCAGAATGCTAGCGTGTTATGGGCAACAACAACTCTGTCGTATTCTCTAGTTTATTGTGTGAGTAAAAAAGCACACACCTCCCGTGACCTCTTCCAAGATTCACATTTATTGAACTCCCCCACAATGCCCCCTCCTGGGCAGAAACAGTACTCAGGATCTAAACTATGTAACATTATGTTATGTAGTACACGTTAGTTCCACTACATAGATTATCCCACATCTCCCCTTTTAACAGAAGCAATAATAAATAAAAAACAATGACATATTTTCCTTAGTAGACATCGCTTAGAGAACAACTCAACGAAGAGCAATAAACAATATCTTTTGTACAGATAAACATTACTAGTGTTGGGTCCGAGTCCACCATTGTCGAGTCCGAGTCGAGTCCAAGTCCTTAACAATCGAGTCCGAGTCCAAGTCCGAGTCCAAAGAGGGCCGAGTCGCACTTGAGTCCGAGTCCTTAACATCCGAGTCCGAGTCGAGTCCGGCCGAGTCCACAAAGATTTAAATGGTTTTAAATTGACCTTTCACAAAGACCCCCCCCTCTTACTGTCGCTACGTCTGACAAGCCATTCTGCTCTCACTCCACATGTTCTCACACAGTGAAATATATATTGCGGAGCAAAGAGGACACTGACAATGCGCCAACAGATAAGACAAGGCTACTTCTGGTATATGAAATAAAGTCTCAGCTTTCAAATTTTGTAATTTTTATGAAATTAAAACAATACATACCGTTTTGTGGTGCTTTAATATAGGCCTCAACTCAAGCAGCACATGAACTGATAATATCTTCTAGTTATAGCACGAATTAAACATGAATGAACATCAGAACTGCAAAAAGAATTCAAAACACACCATTTTTCAAGTTCAAGTCCAATGACTTTAATCTACTATCTGGTTTGGTTTGTTTGTCGGACAAAAATGGCAGGTATCTGCATTATGATTGGTCAGATCGCATGTCAATCAAATTCCAGTGAAAGGTCTCAACACTGAGCTCTTAAATTAATATGTTAAACCTTACAAAATGATTCCAATGTATAGTTACAGTCATACGTTTACCTATCGTACATCTTTCAGATTCTGCAAGGTAATGCTCAAGAATATAACACGATGCATTAAGAGCCAGGAGTAAACTTTTGAGCAAGATGACGTCGATTTTTAAATTTTTATTTATTTTGATCATCTTATTGTGTTTTACATGCTAATATCTTATTTAGCCTCTAAATGGCAGGACTAAATTAATTAATGAATTTTTAAATAAAATAAGAGCAATTTACACCAATGATCCAGTTAAAAAATGTACACCCCCTGGCTCCTAATGGTTGCTTCCTTCTTGAGCATCACTAAATGTTTGCAGGGTTTGTAATAGTTGTGTATGAGTCCATCAGTTGTCTTCAGTGTGACAAGATGGATCTCACAATCATAGTCACTGCTAGTAAGGAGTCAAATATGCAGAAGATGCTGGAAAAGCAAAGAATGTGCAGGAGCTGGAGATTTTTCCTCATGAACCATGATCATTCAGGTAATGAAACAATATTAAAATCAAGCCTATGTAATTTGTCTTGTATTTTGTGTTTGTATTTTTTCTTGTGGACTAGGCTATTAAACATCCATTATGTGAAAAAGATTTTTCAGGGCAGTAATAAATAGAAACAATGTTTTTATGATCATCCTCATTAAAAAATAAATAAATATTACATTTTGGAGATTCTGCAAGGTGTATGTAAACTTATGACTAAAGTGTAGGCTAAATCAATGTAACAAAAATCATAACATTATTAGACGCCAAAATGTTGCTTTGGTTATCACGTTCTCATGTTGCTATGGTTACTGTGTCAATCATCGCAATTTCATGACTCACAGGACTAAAATTCTGCGGATTCTCTCCCACATTTAAATGCAGTTATCACTCTTTTTAATTTACAGTGTGAACGTAACCACTGGTCCTCTACAAGCATGAAAAAAATATATTATTTAGATTGTCAATAGCGCTCACTTTAAGCCATCACTTACTTACCGCGTTCTGCACTCTCACTGAAACTCTCGTCATGAACACTGAAGTTGTCCGCACTGCACAGCGAATCTCTTATTTATATCGCGTCAAGACTTTGTTGTTTATGAGGAGATTTGCGAAAGGATAAAACTCGCGCTGATTCTGAACATACGTTTTGAGCGACTTCTCCGCATGGTGACTCAAAACGCCTCTGATTGGCCACTGTGTTCATGCGCTTAATATACATGTCTGTGATTGGCTACAATGCTCAACACTGACACAACACAATGTAAGCAGTTTCGTTTCGTTTCGTTTCGTTTTTGAAAAATATTGTGTCCTCCAGTGCCCGGACTCGACTGTACTCGGCAAATTTTCCGAGTCTAAAATGTCCGAGTCCGTGTCAAGTCCGAGTACAAATTCATCCGAGTGCGTGACAAGTCCGAGTTCATTAAAAATTCGACTCGAGTCCGGACTCGAGTCCGAGTCCGAGTTCGAGTACCCCAACTCTAAACATTACCTGAAAACTGTTCATTCCAGGCTACGAAAAGTTATGAAAACACATTATCAACAGATACACATGTATATATTTTTTTTCAACATACATCAGCAACATTTCTCCTTTCTTTCTTTTTTCTTTTTTTTTAGCCACTGAAGGGGAGTAGTAAACTGCTTGACTACTGTAAGAACAGTCCCCTGAGGCTACAGTGGAGTGACTTTAAATCCAGTCTTTTAGGTTTTACGACTGGCCTCCCAGATCTGGTTCTGGTTACTGCTCCTGTTGGACTGACAGAATATGTTTGGGGTGCCAGTGCATTTTGTGTCTCTGTACTGTTCTCGGACAACTGGGAACCAGCATGGGTGTCACACCCACCCTCCTTTACATCCATAGGAGAGAGGAAATGACGGTTCCTACGAACAGTTCCATGAGGCACATCCACTCGGTAAGAACGGGGTGTTGGATGTTTCTCCACCACAGTTCCAGTCACCTTTTGATCTGTGACCCACACCTTATCGCCAGGTGAGAGCTTATTCAGGTCATGCACTCTATGCCGTTTGTTGAAATATCTCATATCTGTACTTCTTTTCTCTCTCTCTCGAACACTTATAGCGGTGCCATCAGGTAACAAAGGGTCCAGCAGTCTCGGGAGGGTTGGCACCGTAGTACGAAGACGGCGTCCCATGAGCAACTGGGCTGGGCTGTACCCATTGTGAAGTGGAGTTGACCTATATGACAGTAAGGCAAGGTAGGGGTCTTGCTCTTTTTTGAGGAGGTTTTTTACGGTCTGTACAGCCTGCTCAGCTTCTCCGTTGCTGCGTGGATGCTTCGGGCTACTGGTGACATGTCTGAATCCATAAGCACCTGCGAACTCTGAGAAAGTGCTGGATGAGAACTGTGGCCCGTTATCACTCACTAATGTCTCCGGGATGCCGTTGCAGAACTGGTGAGTGAAAGATCTGCCAACTCAACATAAAGTGAATAGTAATCCACAACTAAAAGATAAGTTTTCCCTTTCAGGACAAACAGATCTGTCCCTAGCTTTTGCCAGGGCCTCTCAGGAAGATCCAATGGGATCAACGGTTCAGTGTGATTAGTGCACTCTTTAATGCAAGCATGGCATTTCAGAACCAGCTCGTTCAACTGCTGGCTAAGTCCCGGCCACCACACACTTTGCCGTGCACGTGCTCTGCATTTAACTACGCCTTGATGCCCTTCGTGGAGCCTGTCGAGAACATCATTCCGCAATGCAGAGGGAATGATGAGTCTTGTACCTTTCAGAAGAAGACCGTCATGAACAGATAGGTAAGCTCGCTCAGACCAGTAAAGCTTCTCAGTCCCTGTACAACAACCTGACTCAGGCCATCCATCCTGACACATTTTCATGACATTTGAGCAAACACTGTCTGATTTGAGGTGCTCTCTCAGGTTGTCCAGGAAAGATTGACTTGCTGGGAGATGCTCCACAATGCTGTCCACGTAAATGTTAGTGCTCTCCATAAACTCGTCATCCACGATTTCTTTATGAGCAGGTAGCGGAGCACGTGACAGAGTGTCAGCAGTCCATAAGCTCTTTCCAGGAACATGAGAAATCTTGTATGAATAGCGCATCAGTCTCATACGGAAACGCTGGATGCGGGGAGGAAGGGCATCCAAATCCTGGCCACCAAGGAGACTCAACAGTGGTTAATGATCGGTTTCCATATCAAAATACTGACCAATCAAAAAGTCACGAAATCTCTCACATGCCCAGGTCAGCCCAAGGGCCTCCTTTTCTACTTGCGCGTATCTTTGCTCAATAGGAGTAAGAGACCGTGACGCGTAGGCAACAGGTCTCCAATCGACACCTTCTTTTTGCAGCAGGACTGCTCCCAGTCCATACGATGATGCGTCTGCAGATACTTTGAGTTGCTTGTTTGCATCGTACAAGGCCAGCACTGGAGCAGATGACAAGTCTTCTTTCAAGTTCTTAAAAGCTTTAACTTGTTCTTCCCCCCAGAACCAACAATTTTTCTTGGACAGGAGATCTCTGAGTGATTTATCTTTTTCCGCCAGATGGGGAATTAATTTTCCCAGCTGGTTGACCATACCAAGAAAACTCCTTAGCTCACTGACGTTTGTTGGCTCTGGCATCTCCTGGACTGCTGCGGTCTTGGCTGGGTCTGGTTGCACTCCTCTGTCTGAGATAATGTGGCCAAGAAACTTGACTACACGCTGCGACAAGGCACATTTGTCTAAGTTAAGGGTGACGCCAGCATTTTCCATCTTTTGGAGCACTGCGTGAAGGCGCACATCATGCTCCTCTTGAGAACGCCCCCACACCAGCACATCGTCCATGTGACAGACCACACCGTCCAGGCCCTCAGTGACTTCAGTTACCATACAATTTTGGAAGTGCTCAGGTGCCGATGCGATACCGAAGGGCAAACGATTGAAGAAATACCGCCCAAACGGTGTGATGAAGGTCGTCAGCTTGGCAGACTGCTTTGCTAGAGGTATTTGCCAAAATCCCATGTTTGCATCTAACTTGCTAAAAACACAAGCTCCCGCTAACAACCCAAGAGTCTGTTCAACTGAAGGAAGTATGAATTTCTCCCTTCGCACTGATTCGTTGAGCTTTGTTAAGTCAACACAAATGCGTGGATCACCTGACTTTTTAGGCACCACGACAATGCCTGCACACCACTCTGTGGGTTCTTCCACCCTGCTTATGACCCCCATCCGCTCCATGCGTTGTAGTAGCATTTTTTACTTTTGGCATGAGTGGAAGAGCGATGCGTCGTGGAGTTTTGAGGGAAAATGGCACTGCTCCTGGGCTCAGTTCAATGGTGTAAGGCCTCTGTAACAGTCCTAGCCCACTGCACAGCTTTGGATATCGTTCCTGTAGTGTGTGAATGCTTACGCCATCGACACGTGTGACAAGACCCAGTTTGGTGATGGCGGGTCTACCCAGCAGTGGTGAATGAAGACTCTTAACAACATACACATCCTCCAATATGTGCTTGTCTCCTTTCAGAAGCAGCATGTTTGAAACTCCAATCACGCTAAGTGGTGAACATCCAGGTCCAAGTAAAGGCTTGGTCACTCTCTGGAGTGCTGGTTTGTTGCCTTCTTTAAATATCTTGTGGAACACATGGTCTGGCATAACAGTGACATCAGCGCCTGTGTCGATTTTGAACTGTACTTCACAGTCTTTTATTTTAATATTGATCAGCCAGGGGTCACCCTCAGCAACCACAGTGCCTAAAAATATATCAGGGTCTTGTTCTTGAATCTCATTCATCTTTCTGGATGAAGCACACACCTTTTGGTAATGTCCCCTCTTCCCACAGGCATGACAGAGTACCGTATTTGCAGGGCAGTGCGCTTTCAGATGAAATGGGCTTTTTCCACACTTGTGACATCTTGACTGACTGTTTAAATTTGTCTTTTGCTCCATGTGTCACGACCGGGTCAAAAACAAAACCGAGGACTCAAATGCAGCAAAAACAAAAGGTGAACTTTAATAAAATAACACAATACAAAGAATAACAAAATACCCACGAGGGGGGAAAATACTTAAACAAATCTTAAACTAGAACAACACTAGGAAACAAACACAAAACTTAGACAACGTAACAGCACAGGACTACAGACACAAGGAGACTAAATAGGGGAACAAACAAAGGAGGGTAACGAACACAACAGGTGGAGCAAATTAACCAATAACTGGATAACAAGATGGGAGGGGCTAAACGGCAGACATGAGCACATGGCTCAAAACAATAAAACACCCATGTGCATGACAAGACAGGACAGGCATGTGACATAACCCCCTCCTTAAGGAGCGGCTACCAGACGCTCCACTAGGACAGGAGGGACAGACCAGGGCGGGACAGGAGGGACAGACCAGGGCGGGACAGGAGGGACAGACCAGGGCGGGACAGGAGGGACAGACCAGGGCGGGACGGGAGGGACAGACCAGGGCGGGACGGGAGGGACAGACCAGGGCGGGACGGGAGGGACAGACCAGGGCGGGACGGGAGAAACAAACTGTCCATCAGACGGCCAGGGTGGAGCAGATTGTCCATCGGGTGGCCAGGGAGGAGACGACCCCTCGGGCGGCCAGGGAGGAGACGACCCCTCGGGCGGCCAGGGAGGAGACGACCCCTCGGGCGGCCACGGCGGAGACGACACCGGCTCAGGAACTGGAACAGACTCCACCGGCTCAGGAACTGGAACAGACTCCACCGGCTCAGGAACTGGAACAGACTCCACCGGCTCAGGAACTGGAACAGACTCCACCGGCTCAGGAACTGGAACAGACTCCACCGGCTCAGGCACTGGAACAGACTCCACCGGCTCAGGCACTGGAGCTGGCACTGGAACTGGCACCACCGGCTCAGGCACTGGAACTGGCACCACCGGCTCAGGCACTGGAACTGGCACCAACGGCTCAGGCACTGGAGCTGGCACTGGAACTGGCACCACCGGCTCAGGCACTGGAACTGGCACCACCGGCTCAGGCACTGGAACTGGCACCAACGGCTCAGGCACTGGAGCTGGCACTGGAACTGGCACCACCGGCTCAGGCACTGGAACTGGCACCACCGGCTCAGGCACTGGAACTGGCACCAACGGCTCAGGCACTGGAGCTGGCACTGGAACTGGCACCACCGGCTCAGGCACTGGAACTGGCACCACCGGCTCAGGCACTGGAGCTGGCACCACCGACTCAGGCTCAGGAACAGACACTGGCTCCGGCTCAGGAGCAGACACTGGCTCCGGCTCAGGAGCAGACACTGGCTCCGGCTCAGGAGCAGACACTGGCTCCGGCTCAGGAACAGACACTGGCTCCGGCTCAGGAACAGACACTGGCTCCGGCTCAGGAACAGACACTGGCTCCGGCTCAGGAACAGACACTGGCTCCGGCTCAGGAACAGACACTGGCTCCGGCTCAGGAACAGACACTGGCTCCGGCTCAGACATAGGAACTGGCTCCGGCTCAGGAACAAACACTGAAGGTTTGAAGGGCGTCTCCAGGATCCGAGCTAAACGCTCTAAATAGCCGGTCAGTGCCCCCCCGGCCATGAGAATGGGGATTTCCCGATCTGTCTCCAACTGGGCAGACGTGGCTAGAACCATCTCTGGCTGGGCAGATGTGATCTGAACAGTCTCAGACTGGGCAGACGGGACATGAACAGTCTCTGGCTGGGCCGACGGGACGTGAACAGTCTCTGACTGGGCAGACGTGACGTGAACAGTCTCTGACTGGGCAGGCGTGACGTGAACAGTCTCTGACTGGGCAGGCGTGACGTGAACAGTCTCTGGCTGGGCAGACATGACATGAACAGTCTCTGACTGGGCAGATGCGACATGAACAGTCTCTGGCTGGGCAGGCGTGACGTGAACAGTCTCTGACTGGGCAGACGCGACATGAACAATCTCTGGCTGGGCAGGCGTGATATGAACCCTCCCGGGAACCTCCAGGATATTAAACAGCGTTGAAAAATAATTCAATGTCTCAGCAGACGTCCTGTCAGGGGACACAGACTCGGCAGGCATGACATGAACAGTCTTTGGTTGGGCAGACGCGACGAGAACAGTCTCTGACTGGGCAGACGTGACATGAACCGTCTTTCTTCTCCTTCTGCGTCTCGGAGTCCCCGAACTCTGGATCACTGGCATAGGAATCACTGGCGCTGGAGTCACAGGCGTTGGAACCATGGGAACAGGTGATGAAAAACGCTCGGGGCTGAACCTTGCCGGTCCTTGGTCAGAAAATGACCAAACTGGAGAGTACTGTCGGTGCCCACCTGTAGTATCTCCTCCCCTGCGTCCTCCACGAATTCCCCTAAATATGACCAACCGGGTCCCTCTAAAAGATTCTCTGTCCCATGTCGTAGGTAAGGGTCTGCGAGAATCCATTCTGCTGAGTCCTCAAAATGGCTGTTACGTTCTGTCACGACCGGGTCAAAAACAAAACCGAGGACTCAAATGCAGCAAAAACAAAAGGTGAACTTTAATAAAATAACACAATACAAAGAATAACAAAATACCCACGAGGGGGGAAAATACTTAAACAAATCTTAAACTAGAACAACACTAGGAAACAAACACAAAACTTAGACAACGTAACAGCACAGGACTACAGACACAAGGAGACTAAATAGGGGAACAAACAAAGGAGGGTAACGAACACAACAGGTGGAGCAAATTAACCAATAACTGGATAACAAGATGGGAGGGGCTAAACGGCAGACATGAGCACATGGCTCAAAACAATAAAACACCCATGTGCATGACAAGACAGGACAGGCATGTGACACCATGAGCATTTTTGACTCTCTGCCTGCTTTGAAATGGCTTGCTTTTACTTATGACTCTATCAACAGAGTCAGTTTTGGCATTAATGCATTCACCACGCAAGTTACTCTGCTGCTGCTTCACTGCCTCAGTCTGTCTCGCCATATCAGTGGCCTTTTCCAGCGTTAGATCTTCATCTAACTGCATTCGCTCTGACAGACGTATATTAAACCAACGACTAACCTGTCTCTGATTAATTTGTCGTGCAGTGTCCCATATTTGCAGTGCTCAGCCATGGAATACAGTGCAGTCACAAAGGAGTCGACTGGTTCGTTTTCTCCTTGTTTTCTCATGTTGAAACGTGCTCTTTCATAAATTACATTTTTCTTCACAACAAAGAACGCGTGAAAACCCTCTTTCACTGCGTCGTAACGCTCACTGTTTTCATTTGTCAAATTCAGCCCCTTCAAGATGTCGTCCGTTTCATCGCCCATACAGTACATGAGTGTATTTATTTGATTGGCTTGCGTGGAAGTATGGAGATTACTGGCCTGACGGAAACGTTCGAACCGTCGGATCCATTTTTCCCATTCGGTAGGTTTGGAGAAGTTAAATGGCTCAGGTGGCTGGATGCTGAACGCACACGGGCTCGGCGCAGGCGGCTCTCTCCCCCCGGCAGCTGCATCACCTAGAGCGCGTTGTCCTCCTGCCGCTTGTTCCATGACTTTGCGACTTCCAACTTATAAAACTTCACTCTACTCCGAAACAAAACTTCTTCCGCAAGCTTAGAGTATCCTACTCTGACACCATGTCGTATTCTCTAGTTTATTGCGTGAGTAAAAAAGCACACACCTCCCGTGACCTCTTCCAAGCTTCACATTTATTGAACTCCCCCACAATGCCCCCTCCTGGGCAGAAACAGTACTCAGGATCTAAACCATGTAACATTATGTTATGTAGTACACGTTAGTTCCACTACATAGATTATCCCACAAACTCAACCTGTAAGAAATCGAAAGGACATAAGTACTCGTTCATTCAACTTTCAACCTATAACCCATGAACTTGCAAAACCTACAATCAAATCTGAGATTTCTCAACGGCAATCGGGTGAAAGAGACAAATTTAGCCGTCTAGCCCCATAGACTCCCATTCATTTTGCACTCATGGGCGATCGCCCCCAGTGGAACTCTGGTGGAACTACAACCAAAATTCGGTACAATAAGACTTAATAGGGTGTGGGCAGGCTCTCCGTAGATGGGCTCTGGTATAACTTTTTATGCGTTTTGGCCGTTCATTTACACGACAACCATCGTTTTGGGGGCCTGAAAACACAAACTTTTGAAAATGGGTTTCAAAATGCAAGCTTTTGAAACCGATACCATAACTGTCTATGTGTAAACGACAAAAACTTGAATTTGTGAAAACAGTGACGTTTGCTTACATGTTCAGTCTGTCGGCGCTAGTGTTTCTTTACAAAGTGACATCGCCAACTACTGGCGTGAGATAAATGAACATTCTTTTAAACGAAAGAACCCAAATTAAGATCAGAAGAACATGGGTTAACACTTTCATTCCAGCCATCTAACTACTCTCGTCTCAATTTTCTTTCTTTTCTTAGTTTTCCTTTTTACTGTAATTTATTCCTGTGATGCAAAATGTCATACTTTTAAATGTTTCTGCTCGTCTACATGGTTGCTAGTCTGTCTGGTCTCTTCTCCCTTCGCTCTCTACCTTTGTTCTTCCAACAAAGCTTTGTTCGGGTCTAAGATTTTAAACTCAAATGTTTGTCCAACCTCCTGGAAAAGATCTGACCAATTAGACACTGTCTTTATTTGAGAGGTGGCATTTTCTTCACTTCTCATCGTAAATCATGCGTTATCTGTGATCTCCTTGCTCTCCAGCACTAGCAGAGAGAACAGAGGCCACAGTTTAGACATCATTACTATAAGAATACAAAACATTTTACACAGATTTCAATCAAGCCATCTTTTGAATTAAGAACATATGATCGTATTGATAGGAAACAAGACACACTTTCATTCAAACATCTAATAGTTATAACAAATCATGACTTATATATGGGATCTAAGCCTATTAGACACACATATAGGTGGTAGACACAACATAGAATTATGTAGTTGCATGATGTTTGATTATAAGTCCATCGAAAATTGTTCTGGGATGATTTTATGTATTTTTGTAGGTAAAATCTCAGTCTCTGTGGTTTGAAGAGATTTTACACCCTGGGTCATTCAGAGGTCCTTAAGAAAAAAGGGGTCTGTTTTGTATATCTGTCGTGGGGTCACGCAACCTCTGGTCGGGCACTGAGCTGTGCCATCTCTGAACCAATCAGTCTTTTCAAAACCATCTAACATTGACAACGGTCTTCCTTTAGTTGCTTTAGTTGCCCATAAAGTTCTTAGACTGGCTGGAGCCTGGATTTTATGGCTCTGGATTGGTGATTTGGGGTCTGTAATGTTGAGTTCTGTGTGGAATTATGTTTGAACAAATCACCTGGAAGATTCATTTGTGTTTGGTTCGCCCTCAAATCCTACACCAACATTGTAAATAAAAGAGCAAAGTGTTGATTAGAAAAGTTAACACGTCATCTCAACTGCCGTTAGAAGCTCCGGTTGCTCTAGAAATAAATTTGTGTGTATGACTGCTCATGACCATTGGCTGCTCCAGTCTGAGAAGTTTTTTGTTTTTCTTTATATTTTATGGGAAAAAAATGATGAGATTGTTGTTGTCAGATTTAATTGGTGATTTCAAATCTAACAGTTTTCTAATTTAACAGTTTTGGAGAATTGGATGTTTCCCCATTCAGAGAGATAGGAGCTGCACTTGGATGCCCAAGAGGCATTTCAAAGATGGCCGCTGAGTGAAATGACTTTGGCTAAAGCCAGTACAATGAGCAAGGAACAATGCAAACTTGAACTAAGGCTAAAAAAATGTTTTGTTTTACTTCACAGCAAGTCAGCTGTCAACATGGCAGCAAAGAGAAAGACACAGGTATAAAATGTTATACAATACAGTTAGCTCTTTGCATTGCTAGTCTATTACACATTGTCATCCATTTGGAAAGTTCTCATAATATTGATGTTTATATTTGTTTCAGTGCTGTTTAGATTTTTAGATGTTTAACAATTGTTTTGCATTTTAACATTTAGACATTCTCTGTCCAAGTTAAGTAATTAGTTCATTTCTAACCAGATTTTACATTTGTACAGAATGTCCATTCCATGCGTCTCTGGACGTATTTCCAGTGGAATTTGTACCCAAGATGCTTCTCAGAAAGGTTGGCATTAATCTGTATTTCAGTCTGTTAATGTTGTGTGTTCCATAGAACCGGTGAAGTTTTCATGTACAGAACATTCATTTAAATAATTTATTAAATTAAGTCATTACTTTATGTTTTTGCTCAAACTATGAATGGATCAGTATCCAAAAAATATTTAGCTCTGTTGTAATGTTAAGAACTCCACATTCACTGTATGTTAATGTGTAGGGTACTTTATTGCAAAAAATAAACATCTGGAATGGAATTCATATTTGAGAGCATACGGTTAGAAGATCACACACCAATACCCAAACAATGATTAATAAGGTGAAGAATTGTAAATTCATATTTTAATATCAAATATTCTGTACATTACTACAGCGAATATAACATATAATCTAACTATATAACATGTAGAGTTCAGGTGTATATTTCCATTGCTTCTGAATATGTTAACAGCAGTTGTTGAAGTTGCTCTTCAGTCTGAGTGGCATTTATGGGTCAGTTTTGGTTAAGATGATAAGAATCCTAAATGATGAATTGGACCAAAACCTGCTGTAGTGTGGGTATGTTGGAGCTTTGCTTGTGGAGAAAGGTCTTTTTAAGTGGTCGTGAAAGCTTTCTGTGAAGGTTAGGGGTTAGTTTCTGCTGTAGTAGCATTCACCTTTCAGCACGCCACCTTTCGTTACGTACATCCCTCGACCTGCAGCGACCCCTGCCTCTGTCTCTGTGCTGGTGGTGTTGCTGTACCACAGTAATGACACATGAGGATGGTGGCTTTCCGTGGTGCTTTGTTAAGTTTTTGATGAGTTTTAAAAATGTAGTAAGTGATGTAATGATATGTAAAGATTGAAATGTAATGAAATGTAATGATGATTTGTTTTGTAATTGGCTCTTTATTTTTACCTAATGCACAGGGATGTAAAGAGGTGTTGGTGCACTGGTTGCCTTGTCCATCCTGGTAAGAATAAGTAAACCTACATGGCATCTTAATTCACCTCTGTACATTTCTCATTTATTGATTGTTGTTTTTACTTTTTTCCCAGTAAGAAGACATGGCCACACACCTGGCAGCCTGAAGATCATGTTCAAATTACTCTCACTCAATGTTAAGTTACCGGTACATGAAGACAGTTTTTTGTTTGTTTGTTTGTTTTTGAACCACAGTTTCTGTTATAGTGGACAAATAAAGGTTTGTGTTTTCACTATGTCCATTTACATCTTTTGGCCTTTAAAAAAACACCACATTTTTATGCCTGAAATATCCAGGAGCTGAGCTAATCCCGGCTACCACAGGCCAAAGGTAGAAAATCACCCTGAACAGGTGACCAGTCTGTCACAGAGATGACACACACAATAGAGCCTCTAGTTCCTGATTAACTATTCCTGCATGTGCGGAGGACACTGGTGAAACCCACAGCAACACTGGGGAAAATATCAATCAGGAAATATGGAGTCATTTGTAGTCTTGCTCATAGACATTTTTGAATGTAAGCCCATTGTGTGTGTACAGTATAATATATATATACTTGTCTATTCATTAAATATATGGATATGAACAACCATATTCTCTCTAGACTAGAGGCTAGATGTACAAGGTATATTATATTAGCACATAGACACAGATTGCTCCAAATGGGCCCAGTGAGTTGAGTCTAGAGAAAGTGAAGTACCACTACTGCATTAATGCATAAGAACATTTGGTAAATGCCATAGTAGAATTATCAAATATTTACCCTTGTATAGTCAAACAATGCTTTTAATAATACAAAACAGAGAAGTTTTTCAAATAATAGTGCTTACACATCCCTTCTGATCAAATTCAGTTGGGTGACAAAAAGTTATAATGTATAGAAATTTGTGGGAGGAAATAACTGTTTTGTAAAAATATTATTTGTAGTCTTATAACATTGTATGTTATTATAGTTTTTTATATATGTTCATTTTATATATATATATATATATATATATATATATATATATATATATATATATATATATATATATATATATATATATATGCTCATTATAGTTCAACTGGTGAGATAATAATGGAAAGGTTGAAGGGTCCATTTCCAGGAATACACTATAGATACACTAAATATTACAGAAGCAGTTTGGTCAAGAAATACTGCAGCGCTTTAAAAATTATTACTATTACTATTTAATAAAAATGACTAATTTTTTGTAAGCAAAGAAAAAAATCTTTTGCTGCATCAGGTTAAACCCACAATGCAATCTGTCGTTTTAGTTTGATATTTAATGGGGGCAAATTTATCAAGTTTATAGTTAACTGGGTAGCAATTGTGAACAATTTTAATAGAAAATTCAACAATAATTTGGATTTCTTCTTTTTTTTTTTTATTAAATGCCATTCACATACAAATGATAGATTTTAACAAAAAAGATATAAACAATATTCCAATTTCAACATTACAACAAAAAATAAATAAATAAAATATAGTACAAATTATAATAAATTACACAATTAAAGAAAAAGAAATAAATAAAAGACAAAAAGAAAAAAAAGTATGAGATTGTCAAATAAATAACCTAAAAGCTTCACACAAAGACCTAGTACGTTTCGCTTTGCTGTTTTTCAACCCAAGTAGTAACTCAATATAACTCTTCATTTCTATCCGAAACAACAGAAAATTGGGTTTTTCTTTAGCCCATTTTCGCTTATGAATATGGTATTTACCCATTATCATACAGAGATTAATAATGAATGCCACATCTGGTGACAGTCTTTGTCCATTAAAATAAAAAAAAACATCTTTTTCAGAAAAACAAACTTTCATCCCTAAACATTTATAAAGAAAACATTCCAAATCTACCCAAAACATTCTGCTGTAAATGCAACTAAAAAATAAATGGACAGCACTTTCCTCCTCAGTGCCACAGAAATCACATTCAACATCTACATCAGCTCGAAACCGAAGAAAAAGAGTTTTAACTGGGTACACCAGATGAAGTATCTTAAAGTGTACTTCTCTCACCTTATTTGTTATGCAATATTTTTTTGGCAACAGCCATGCATATTTCCAGTCAATGCACTCAACTTTAGAAAGCCAGTATGTTTTAGAAGGTATTGAGCTGTATTCAGTAAGTAACTTCCTAATAAAGTAATTATTCCATCTTTTATCAGTAATATTAACTCCTTTAATTGCAACATCAGATCTGAAATTCACAGTCTCCTTATTCAAATTTCCTTTAAACAGACATTTTAAACTGGGTGGTATAGCATCGAACACTATACAACACTGAAAAAAATAAATCTGAGTGGATGTAAATGTTAAGTAATTAAAATGTGTGATATCAACAATAAAATGTTAAGTTTGTATCTTTACATTAATATATCTAGTTTTGAATTAATCTGCATTTGTTCAAAACACAAGACAATGTGCATTTTTTTCCTTTACAAAATTAATCTAAGTAATCCCAGCCAAGCTTTTTAGGTACACACTCACAACAAACAATACCTTGTTTTATTTACTCGGTACAAAAAAAAAAAAAAAAAATCCCCTTCCTGTTTCGTTGGTCTGACTCTGGAAACCCCATGCATTCCAAACGAAGACGAAGACGCGGACTGAATTAAGGTAAGAATAAAGTTAGCAAATTAACAGTTATAATGTTACTTGGGTTGGTACATTCTTTACAGTTTTCTAATTGTTGTACAAAAACGAGGCTTCAAATGTAATTTGAAGATTGTTGTACGTGGATTTTCTAATTAGCATTAGGCCTACCATGTGGTTGCTGGTAGGTTGCTTGTAACGGTCGGCCTAATTGAAACTTTGCAACTGGCGATAATAAAATAGTTCGTTCTAGTGTAATTTGAAGCTCACATTAGAATGCAGCAATAAAATAAGGCATGTAAGTGAGTGTAAGCACGTGGATTTTCAGAACATCCATGAATAATGTAAGGTAACGTCATTTCTTTTCAATCTGGGTCTTATCTTATTCTTTAAAAAATATGTTTTTGTGTTTAAGTGACTGATGGGAACAACAATCTTTTAAATCGGTCAAGACCGCGGCAGTCTGTAGAGGCGAAAAAATTAACAGTTGGCAGTTGGCAATTGCGTATCTTTAATTTACATCCAAAAAATCGGCTTATTCGCCACTGACATCAGATTATTATTCTAAGTGTCTGACAACATTATGGAAAGGTAAGTCTACGTGTTTGTTATAGAGTAAGATTTAGTTTTCAAACTATTTCGTCATACAGAATGCATACTCCATTTAGCGCGATTTGGTATGATTTGCTATGATTTGGGTTTCTTGCATTGGTCAGTTACTAACCATAACACTGTGTCCTACCAGGTGATTCTCCTGACAAGTAGGCTACACTGGATAAAGGTATGTACTTTCAATATATTATATTTAAATTTCATAATAAATGTAGTGAGGAAACTAGGGGTGAAGTTATAACTCAGTTAGGCCTAGCTCATGGGCCAGAAAAAAATTGTTTTCATTTCAAATGGCAAAGTTCCAGTTGTCCTGTTTGTTCTTTTTATTTATTTTATTTTATTTTTTATTTTTTTTGCATTTCACAGAACAAATTTATAGTCCTGTCAAAAATTTTGTAAAAAAAAGTGACTTGTTAATGTGTATGCACCATATGTTTCTGGCTGCTCAAAGTCTGCCATTGCATTAGTTGCATTGCATTGCATTGTAATCTATTTTTGTCTTTCCAGACATCAGGCCACCTAAATGTCGTTCTTAGTGTATTTCTAGGGTTACTTTTTCTAGTTGATATTCTGTTTCTCTTTCCCTGTGTCTCTTAATTCTTTTCTTTCAGTATCTCATGATGTCTCTCAATCTCTCTTGGTCTCCTTCTCAGTTCGAGGAGGAATTCCAGAGGATCACACTGAAGCCACTACAGTCCACATTCTTTGGGAAGTTGGACGAATACACGCCTAAATTGTTGAGACTCTACAGGAGGACGGGAGGAGCTGTTGGGAAGAAACTTGATGAGACCCTTGAAATCATGAATGAGGCATGTACTTTTAAAATTGTAGCAGTTACTTTAATGTTGTAGCATTCCGATATCTGTACTTAAAGGGTCACACAAAAATTGAATTTCTGTAATTAATTTCTTACCCTCATTTCATTCCAAAACCGTAAGACCTTCTTTCATCTTCGGAACACAAATTAAGATATTTTTGATAAAATCTGACAACTTTCTGACCATCCATAGACCGCAACATCATTGCAACTTTTAAGGTCCAGAAAGGCGGTCAAAACATCGTTAAAATAGTCCATGTGACTCCAGTGGCTCAACCATAAAGTGGCGAGAATATTTTTTGTGCACACAAAAATAATGACATTATTCAACTATTTAATCTCTTCCATGTCAGTCTCCTATGCTGTTCACGTAGTAAACACAGCGTTGCCTTTCCGTGTTCTACTTCAAAACGCTGGCGCAGTATTGGCCTCTGGTTGGCCAGCTCCTGCGTCAGCATCACATGCATGCATCATTGTGCTTAAGTGAACAGCATTGGCCAGTATTAAGCCGTTGTTGAAGCAACGTAGGTTACTACATAAACAGTGTAGGAGACTGACACAGTAGAGACGAAATTGTTAAAGTCGTTCTTTGTGTTTTTTTGCACACAAAACAAAATACTCGCCGCTTCACATTAAGGTTGAGTCACTGTAGTCACTTGAACTATTTTAACGATACTTCCTTTCTGGGCCTTGAAAGTGGTTGACGTTGCTGTCTATGAAGGAGTGAGACAGCTCTCAGATTTTATCAGAAATATCTTAATTTGTGTAATCTTACGGGTTTAGAACAATATGAGAATGAGTAATTGACAGAATTTTAAGGGTCAGTTCACCTGGAAATGAAAATTCTGTCAGTAATTACTCACCCTCATGTCGTTCCAAACCTGTAAGACTTTCGTTCATCTTCGGAACTAGCCTGGGAAAACTACTTCCCAGACTACTTCCAGCGAATTTTAATTCTCTCTCCAGGATAGTCTGGAGAAGAGCCCATTCAAACTCATTTCTGTGCCGCCGAAATCGCGGCACCAATCAGAAACGTTTGGGGAGGGATTTACATGATGACGACAGCGCAGCGACGCTGAAGGAGATTTCATTACAAAGATGGATGCAAACGTGGAACATCACTCGTTCGAATCATAGACAGTATATAAACGAATCAGTTATCGTGTCTGTTTTGAGCGATTTAAACTTACCGTTTTCATTAAAACCGGAGCAAAGAACAACACTCGAAGCATACGTCATCTCCTTCATCGATCTGATTGGTTTTAAGACTATCCGCGCCCAGAGGAATTTGAGCTACGTCGGTTGGTGACGCCCCTTTGGAAATGATTTGTCTACATAGCTTCGCCAGACCCTACACTCAGTTTCAACTGAGAAGGGTCTGGTTTTAACCAGGCTACTTCGGAACACAAATTAAGATGAAATTTTTTTTGATGAAATCTGAGAGCTGTCTCACTCCTCCATAGGCTGATTGGTAATTGCATCTATCAAGGCCCAGAAAGTTAGTAAAGACATCGTTAAAATAGTCCAAGTGACTACAGTGGCTCAACCTTAACTTTTTGAAGCGACGAGAATACTTTTTGTGTGAAAAAAAAAAACACAAAACCACGTAATCCCAACCACGTAATCCCACCCAAATCCCGACAACACGCAGCACATTTTTCGAGTGACTTTCGTTCTTCGAGTGACTTTCGGGCACAAATTGTACATAAGTATATAGATCAAAACTACCACAGCAACCACGTAATCCCACCCAGATTTCTGTTCAGAGGGAGAGCAAAGAGCTAAATGCATTCTTCACATTAGCAAACAAAAAGTAGGTTAAATTCTCTCTGGTATATTTTCTGGTATATTTCACAGGTTTGTGATGACGATGATGCTGCAGCCATCCAAGAGGCCATCACTTCATTTTTGCTCAACATCTTTGTGGTCAGCAAAGCCAGGGATGGTGGTCTCGAGAAGCAAGCTGGAGTAGCCATCGAGGGAGCAGAGGTCCTAGCACATGTTTGCACCTACCTTATGGGCCTTATTTATGCCTTGGAAGTTGGAACTAAGCTATCCAAAGAAACTGAAATACACCTTTGAGGTATTTCAGAAGATCTTCATGTCCTCCAAATGTCTCCAAAAATCCATGACCTCAAGATCAGCTTACTGGCCTTAAAACCATAGACAGTAAAAGAAATGGACACAGCGACCCCATAGGTTTCAACGGAGACAAGTGAAGTCAATTAGAAGCACTGACTTCCTGGGGGTCGGGCGAACTGCGCAGACTCAAACTGAGCTTGACGACGTAGATGTGACGTGAGCGACCCGTCTGTCTTCTAGTAGCTGTGCCAAGAGAAATCTGAATCATTCCCTTCAGAAACTCGCAGAGACGGAGAGCGTGAGTAGGAGCTGTCCATGAGCTGGAGCAGGACAAACTTTTGCTAAGTATTCTGATTAATTACTTTGTCATTTTGCCTCCACGTCCCCCCGATTGCCCGCGAGCTTCTCCTCCTGTCCATACGGTAATTTCTCTACTGTGCGACAGAGAGTCGCAGGTTATGATGCAATTGTTAGCCTATTTTTACAAAAACTGCTTCTACGGGGCCATAACGTAAGATACAAGGTAATGGAGCCTTTTATACATTTTCGTGTTTCTTTAGAAGTAAAAAATGGACAAATGGAGTCTTTAAACGCCTCAGATGTAAAGTTATTCGCTGTCAAAGTGACGCCAAAATGAATGGGAGTCAATGGAATGCTAACAGCAGGTGATGGTCTGCTAATCAATGGCGGCGCCCCGGGGAACCTTCAATAAAATATGAAACGCTGCCCCCCTTCTTAAAACCATGCAGACATTGTTGAAGGTAGAGGGTTTGAGTTGGGTCCCTCTGGTAAAGTTTTAAAGTGTATTTCTCAGGTTATTTCAATGCACTTTCTCAAGTTACACCAATACTATTTTATATAGTGACCATGTTTGTGAGTCTGTTAATGTTTAAGGTGCAGTTGAAGGAAAGATGACCGTTAAGAAGTCAGAAACGTTACTCAGCGAAAATATATTGCACAATGTGAGTTTATTTCAATAGAAATCCAAAGAAACTGAAATGTAGATTTCTTAGATTGTGTGAGCGTGTTGTTTTAAAGTCTTAGAGTATTTTACTGTACAGGACTGAAAAACACAATTTTATAGAAAACATTTTGTAAATGTCTTTTTTTTCTGAATACAATAAAGCCTGTCAACTTTCACTTACTTTCACAATGTCTCAACCTGTGAGGTGGATATATTTTATTATACTTTTTTTTTATTTTATATACTGACCGTGTCAGTTTTTACTATCAAATGGCCAAAATGTCAGCTTTAAGTAATGTAATAACTAGATTTTCATATTTGATGAGTACATTCTACTGGCATTCTGTTTACAAGTACCAGTGTTGAACTTTTACTATAGTAGTAAAAATTTACTATTTGCATTTATACTTTAAGTAGAAATACTCAGTTGCTACAGTAATTGTAAAATTTGAGCACTTGTAACTTTAAAATACGCTAACAAATTTTTTAGACAGTAGATCCCACTTGAAATTTGTAATCTGGAAATGTCAAAATTAAGTTGGATTCAATCAAAAATACACATTTAGAACTCTTAAAGTTATGTAGATCACACACACAGAAAAATGACTAGAGCAATGCTAAAATTAAGTTAACTTTATGTGCAAAAATTAAGTTAACTTTATGTGCAATTTTATTTCAACAAACAGAAAAATTAAGTAGTTTGTACAAAGACTAGTCTTGTTGGATCTACGTAATAAAATTATGCAAAAGAATTCATCATATTTTTTAAGTAAATCGAGCAGAGAATTTTTATCAGTGAATATTCTTTTGGGATTATTGGAATACTATACTTTTGAAGAAATTCTACATATGTATACAGGTGCCCATTCTCATTAAATAACTGTTTAACAAATATTATGCCATTATCAACCCATTTTTGAAAAAACAAAGTTTTATGCTTAAATGTTATATACCGGTTATTCCAAATTATACATTTGTTTGGAGAAAAATTGTGTTTGTAGATAAGCATCCATGAGAGAAGCACCTGCCTATGAAAATTACTTAGTCTAACGGGAATCTTACTGATTTCAAAGTTGCACTGCAACAGAAAAGCAACCCCACCCATCTTTTCAAAAAGTAGATTAGGAATTAAATACCAAATTTTATTTTTGTATTGAAAGTAATGCTTTAGCCATCTATTTTTTAAAATTGTATTTGAAGTGCTGAAGTCAAGCACATTTAAACCTCCATTACCAACCGAATTAGTTAAGGTACCTTTTTTAATGTAATGAGCTCTATTTCTCCAAATGAAATTGAAAAGATTTTTATCGACTTCTTTAATTATGTTATCAGGGACTTCTAGTGAAATAGCAGGATAGATCAGACGAGATAAACATTCAGTTTTTGATAAAAGAATTCTACCATTAATTGACAAGTCTCGCATCAACCATAAATTAAATCTATTTTTAACTTTTTGAACTACAGATTGAAAATTAAGCTGACCCCTTTCCTTTTCGTCTTTACATATTTTGATTCCTAAATAGGTAATAACATTCTTTACAGGGATGCCATTAATATCAAGAAGTTCACTATCTTTTAGCGGGTACAACTCACATTTGTTTAAGTTTAATTTTAACCCGGAGACTAATGAAAAGTTATTTAAACAATCAATCACACTTTTAATTTCTAATGAATCTCGAACAAATATTGTTGTATCATCTGCTAATTGACAGCATTTTATTTCTCTTTCTAAAATTCTGATGCCATTAAATTTAAACATTTTAATATAAAGAGTCATGGTCTGAGTTACAAGTAAAAACAAAAAAGGTGATATTGGGCATCCCTGCCTTATGCCTCTTTCTAAAAGAAATCTGGGGGTAGTACCATTTGCAAGTTTTACTGAGCTATTACACCCATTATATAACGTACAAATGGCCCTTTTAAAGAAATTACCAAAGCCAAAAAAATCTAAAGTCTCAAACATAAAATTGTGGTTAACAGTGTCGAATGCTTTATAAAAATCTACAAAAAATATAAAACTTTCACTATCAATATACTCATTATAATCAATTAAATCTAGAACCAAACGAATGTTATTACTTATATGTCTGCCCTTCATGAATCCTGATTGGCAATCATCTATAATTTGTTCTAAGCAGTTTTTCAATCTTTCTGCAAAAATAATAGCAAATACCTTAATATCATTATTAAGCAAAGTAATCGGTCTCCAGTTGTCGATAAGGGTAGTGTCCTTATTAGCCTTTGGTATCAAACTAATCAATCCCTGGCGTAATGATGGAGGTAACTCGCCACGTTCTATAGCTTCATTAAACACACATAATAAAAATGTAGATAATTGTTCTTGAAATTCCTTGTAAAATTCGCTAATCAAACCGTCGTTACCCGGAGATTTATTATCTTTAAGTTTACTGATCCCAGATCTAACTTCATCTATAGAAATATCTTTGTCGCACAATAACATACAATCCTCATCTATACATTTGGCATTTGCTTTAATGCTATCTAGAAATTGTCTTATGTTGCCATCAACCTCTTTACTATATAACGTCTGATAAAAGGTTGATATATAATTAGAAATTTTAACAGGATCTTCAGATACCTCCCCATTTATATTTAGTTTTAATAGAGAATTTAGCTCAGTGTTTCTCTTTTCTAAATTAAAAAAATATCTGGAATTTTTCTCCCCTTCTTCAAGCCATTTCCCTCTAGACCTTATAAATGCCCCTTTGGCTTTATATTCATACATCTCGTCTAACTGTAACTGTAATTCAGATAACCTGAGTTTGTCCTGTTGATTCGTTACATTATTACTTGTCAAATTAACTATCTCTTTTATTACTTGTTCCTCTCTAGTCCTTTTAGCCTGTGCTATTATTTTCCCTCTAATAATGGCTTGTTTTCTTATAAGATACTTCATGTACTCCCAATTGCTACCAAATTTATTTGAACTCTTTGCATTGTTCCAGCAACTCAAAATAATAGTTTGTACTTCCTTTTTAAACAGGTCATCTTCCAATATTGCCTTATTTAATTTCCAGTGTGTTCGTTTTCTTACATTATTATCAGCATTTCCAGATAAGTCAATAACTAGATAGATGACTTTATGGTCAGTAAGGACAGAGGTTTCTACAGTAACATGGCTTACTTGATCTTCTAGTACACTGGATATGAGCCAAAAGTCTATCCTAGACTGTTTACTTCTGTCACCAGAACAATTTGGATTTCTTCACCACTACTACTAACCGGTTGGATGACGCATTAGTGATACTGAAAGCTGATTGGCCTTGTGGTTATATATGCGGAAAAAGGGCCAATTTAATTAATTTATATGATGTCCGATTTATTCTCCCTTGTGCCTTTTTGCGCGCATTTTCCACGGGTTTTAATAATAAAACTGTTCTGAAAGAATGAATATCATATAAAAGAAAACGTCAACATTAAATTTGTAACTGTTTAATAAATCAGAGTCCATGTGCGCGTGCATGCGTGATTCGAATTTAGTTGCTAGGAAGGTTATGAATTCTGACTGCGTATATATTTACACTCGAACCGATCGCTGTCTGTACGTGCTTTATAGTGTTTTAAAATCTTAGATGCTGTAGCGACGCATGTTATGAATGCTGCCTATATTTACACTTGAATCTTGCAGTGATTCAAATTTTAGTTGCTATAGTGACGCGTTTTATGAATTCTGCAATCTGCATGTATCCACAATTCCCGATCGACCGCTGTCTGTTGTTTGAGAGACGAGGGCGAGGCGACTTAACAGACTTTTGCTGAGAATTTTCTGTGCGAAACTTGAGACTTTGAAGCTGTTTTCTGGATTTCTGAGAGGAGACTTTTATTCTAGAAGGACATCGGAGAATATATCCTTTACATTTGTGAAAGCGTCATATAATTTCTGAGAATAACTTGTTACTTTTATTTCTTTGTTTGATATTTTTTCAGGGGAGTATTTCTGAGGAGATTTATATTGTATTGTGTTGTGTTGTGTTGTGTTTTGTGTTCTTGATTTTATTGCAGTTTGGAGGAGATGTCGATGGCTCACGATCAAATGATGGGCGAAAGAGGAGGTGAGTGCTTTAATTTTTCATTTATGGTTTATGGTATGATGTTGTACAATGACTGACTACATTAATTTGAAGAACCCATTTGATCACATTTATTTGATTCCTTGCATGCGAAATAAAGTTTTGAATTTGAGTAACTTAACTGAAGTAAAAATGTGTAATTGACCACAGACATTGATTGCTGATTATTACTATTATTAAAATATTACTAACTCTGTGATCTGTGAAATATTCCATCCTAAGATCACTCCAGACCCAGGAGCGCTGCTTTCCCTCAGACGGCTGGTCAGGAGGTTTGGAGACCCGGTTCTGGTGACCGTGGAGATTCGCTGCCCAGAGATGGACGAAGTAAGTTACACAATTTCCTTACTTGAGTGAAAGTAAGTTACAGATACTACTGGTCAAATATTACTCAGTTAAGTTACAAGTAAAAGTTGAAAAGAGTTTTTAAAAGTACTTAAGTATCAAAAGTAAATGTCAATGCATTTTATTATTGTTGTTTGTGATAGTTACAGTACCTTGTGCCTCTGAATCTAACGTTATGCCTGCCTATACCTACCCTCATATCAATATGAAATTTATTTCTAGAACACAGTTCCTGTAGTGGGATTGAATGTGAGATTGAATAAGTGCTCTTAATAACATCCACAATAGTTTCGGACACCCTGTTTCGGGCTGTTCCCTCAAATAGTGCCCTATTTAAAGTTTTTTGGCTTTTAGTATGAATATGTCAGCCACTGTTATAAGCTAGTGTGCTCCAAAACAATGACAAAATGTGCATTTAGAAGACCAAACCCAGCGCTGAAAATGAAAATCAGATTGATGTCAGAATCCAACTTTCTACTCAAGGACCTTGACAGAAATGTAGTGGAGTAAAAAATACGATACTCGTCTTTCAAATGTAGTGAAGTTAAAGTAAAATGGAGACACAGACACTATAGCCAGGATGTCCTGATACTATGCCACACACTGTAGCCTATCAGACAAGCAAGTAACATCTCAAAACCAATCATGATAATTGGGGTTGTGTTTATTAATGAAGCCTCAGCCTTCAAATAAAAACAAAAAATTTGTACAATGCCATTACATCTGCATTGAAAATAAAATACAAACTAGATGTACCGCATGGCGGTACAAAATATGACCGCCGCTCAGGCCTGCACTGGCTTTCCACAAAAAGAAATGACGTGGAGCAATTTGGCTGTATTGCGTGTTTATGTATATACCTAAAAAAAGTAGTAGTATGTGCATGTCTGTCTGTGTGTGTGTGTGTGTATGTGTGTGTGTTTGTGTATGTGTGTGTCTGTGTGTGTGTGTGTGTCTGTGCGTGTATGTATGCGTGCGTACATGTGTGTGCGCGTGTGTGTTTGTGTGTGTGTCTGTGCATGTGGATTTGTATGTGTGTGTGTATGCAGTGGTGGTTCTGGACCACAGTAACTGGGGGGGCCAGGCAGGGGCCACTTGTGTTTTTAGGGGGCACACCTTTAACATTCATCTTAACCTATTTTCAGTATTATTTCAAGTCATTTTTCACCATGTCATGCATGACTGCAATCTCTAGAAAAAGCTAATAAATTATATTAGCTAAGCTAATAAAACAATTTCAATTCAAATTAATGTTTCATTATGTTTAATTGTAGTGTGATATAATGATCAATAATAACACATTTTTAGCATCTAAGCACATCTAGGCACTTTTTTACACCTGGGGTGGGCGATATGGCAATAATATCATATCACGATTTTTTTTCAGGAAAATCACGATTTTATCACAATTCTTTTTTCATGTTGGTTTTACTATTTTGCAAGTGACTGAGCATTACAGCCAAACTAATGTCCCTATTTTAAAAAAAACAATGCCTTATAGGTAACAAAATATAAAATAAAAAAGAATGGCAGACATTTAGGCCAAAGTGGCGAAGATAAAAAATTGTTGTCATTATTGTCTTTGTTATTAAAAATTATGAACAGAGATACATATTACACATACACAACTTAATATACAAATGAAATAAACAGTGCTTTATTTTTTCAGCTATAGGTGTATTTAACAGTAGAATTGAAGAAAGTAATTAAATAAACAAATATGAAAATAAAACACAACAGACTTAAAGTTCTCAGTCAAGAGCAGTGAATGATTTCCTCTGTGTGTTTTGTTGTTTTATTAACATTAAAGGGATAGTTCTCCCCCAAAAAAGTCATAATTTACTCTCTTAAGTTGTTTTAAACCCGAATAAGTTTCTTTCTTCTGTTGAAAATAAACGTTATTTGAAAGAATGTGAGTAACCAAACAGTTGATGTACCCCTGTGACTTCCATAGTATATTTTTTTCCTACTATGTATGGAAGTCAATGGGGACCAGCAACTGTTTGGTTTTGGGTGAACTATCTCTTTAAGGACAAGCGGCAGCATGTTTATTATTAGGGCTACTGTCTCTTTAAGAACTGCACGCGACGCGTCTAATATACACGCATATGACAAGCAGATTTTAATTAATTTTCTCTGTTTGCTTTCACTTTAGACATAACCAACTTTGTTTATGTAAACATTGTCTGTATTTGACAGTATTAGCGCAATATAAGACTCAAAAGATAACTTAGTCCAGTAACAGGCTTTTAGTGCATGTGCGCGTCGAATGTACGCGCTCAGTAAAGCGCATATTTGAACAGCGCATCAGCAGCGAATGACATGTTTAACCGGCAAGGCTTTAAAGCACATGCAAATAATGAACTTTTGTGAACTGCAGTGTCCCGTTCCTCTGCGTTAACATTTGATGTGAATATACGTCGTGCTGCAGTGTAGCCTATAGATGAAGGCGCCGCAACTGATAAAATGCGCAGTTGTTTGGTGTGATTTTACGATTCCAAATTTAGGGGGGCCAGAGGGGGGCCAAGCTTGTTGACACAGGGGCACTGGCCCCCCCCGGCCCCCCCCTGGCCCCCCCCTGGAACCGCCACTGTGTGTATGGGTGTGTGTCTGTGCGTATGGATGTCAGTGTGTGTGCATGCTTGCGTTTGTTTGTATTCCTGCATGTGTGTGTGTGACAGTTAGGGTTGCCAACTTCAGAAAAGGAAAATGCGGGACAATCGTGGTTATTTATAGGAAAATGAGGGACACTCAAAATATTTGTACTGTATCACACAGTGTACGTCATTTCAGTGTCTGCAGTTAAGTTTGTGTTTAAAAGGTTATCAGACATAAACACATTTGTATTGCTTAACCTATTTATGTATTTAATTCTAAAAATAATTTTAATGTCATACATGAAAAAAGTCACATTACAAACAAACCATAGTTCAAAATAACAGCATTTATCTAAAATAGAAAGCTTTTTTAACATTATACACTAGGCTTACAGTTCAAAAGTTTGGGGTTAGTAAGATTATTTTTTGGGGAAAAAAATAAAGAAAGTAATTGCCTACTTTTATTCAGCAAGGATGCATTACATTAATCAAAAGTGACAGTTAAGATAATGTTACAAAAGCTTTCTATGTACTTTCTAAAAGCTTTAAAACATTAATAATAATCAGAAATGTTTTTTGAGCATATTATTCCCTCAGGTAGATTACATGTTTTCTTGCGTGGCTGGATGTTAGACTCATGAACAATAATCACGTTGTTTGCATTCGCCAAAATTGATTAGCCGAAATCAAAACGTGGACAGTGAAAGGAAATTACCGTTAGCGCGAGACGAGTCCGGCTTGAAGCGGAAGCGACCAGACGGCAGAGGATGTTCGCAAATCAAACAATGATTTGTCTCAAAACAGTGATTAAAAAAAGCTGTGATTGGATGATGACAGGTGTCGGTGATCATTCTCAAGTGTCGTGGTCAGCACTGCTGCTGTTGCTGTTGTATCAGTCAGTGGTTTATCAGCTTGTCAAAAAACGGGACACGGGAGGTCACGCAAGGGACAAATAAATTAGGCCCAAAATGCGGGACGTCCCGCCTAATTCGGGACAGTTGGCAACCTTAGTGACGGTATCATCCTAAACTAGCAACCCTTCGCTCAACACCACCATCTACAGGCCGATGAGTGTACAGTCACTAAATGTGCACATAAATGAATTTATTTTATACCCCTCCATGGATGAAATTCTACGAAACTTAGCATACCCCCAGATAGGGTTGGGTATCGTTTGAATTTGAACGATTCCGATTCCGATTCCAATTCCTTGTTTCGATTCCGGTTCTTAACGATTCTCGATTCCGATTCTTTTAAGAGGTAGGGTCAAAAAAGTTTAGATCAATTTTAATTCTATGAATTTTTTACTTTTTATGAACTTTACTATGAATTTCTCACAGGGCTGTTTTCAACTACAGTACAATATAAATATCAAATCTATTTTAAACAATTTTTTTAGGATATTTTAAATGAGCTAGCTAACCAACGGTCTTTCTGAAGGAAATAGTCTGACCTAAATGGGCTATCAGGTAAAATAGGCTAAATAAGGTTGTTTACACTCATGTGTAAATGTGTTTTCATCATTTATTTATTTATTTATTTTACGTTCGCCGGCATCGCGCGCAGTTTTCAAACGAACGAGCAGAGGACGAGAGAATATGGTTGTAACTTGCAAGATACCGAAGAATAAGAAAACATCATATAAGTACGTTTTTAAAGTTTAACGTCAGGGTTGTTTGCTCTGAATACATTTTATGAGGCACTGTGAGTTAATAGGGGAACGTGAGTAAAATGAATCCGATCGCTCAAACCACTTCAGGAGGTGGCCTGGGCCGCATTCCAGACGAAACTGGACAAGTGTAAATGCATCTGGTTGTTGAAACCACATATGTAAATTGTCCTCCTCCCAAAAATGCAAAAAAAATAAATAAATAAACGTGTGAGAGCGTGTTATAGGCTATGTAATGTAATAGCCAGATACGACGATACTGGAACACGCGCGTCACCGCAGATGAGAAGCTGAGCATCTGTTCATTAAGCCAACGTGCAAACTATCGCAAAGTAAAGTGAAAGTAAGTCGCAGACGCTTAACACATAATCATCATCATTAAAAGTAAAGAAAGAAATGATCTTACCAGGGCTGTTGTCACTCTCTCTTATTGCGGTCTTTGATTTTGAAATTAGCTGATGATCAATAAAATGCAGCTCATATCTGTTGCTTTCAGTGACGTGCACAATCTGCATATAGCGCGGGAATTGAAGATCGGATTTAAATCCGTTTCGCAAAAACACATTTATGTGACCAGGTGTAAATGGAATCGTTTTGATTAATCAGATAGCTATCCAATCTGAGAAAACGCATGAAGTGACCAGGTGTAAACAGCCCCTAACAGCGGTGTCTTCTTCCGGTCGGCAGACTGGGAATCGAAACTAGGAATCGAACATCTCAGAACTGCATTTTTTGGGTTTGGTGGGGGCCCAGCGCGGGGGGGGAGTGGCCCCCGGGGACCAAACGAAATTTTTCCGTAAAAGTCTAGTGGGGCTACATGCCCACCAAATTTCATGTTCCCCGGTGTTTCGGTGTCCCTGGTATCGTTGACGAAAAATTCAGTAGATGACAAAAAAAACAAAAAAAAAAACTTTGACAATCCCTATATGACCGCTTTCGCTAGCTACGCTAGCGGCGGTCATAATAATGAAATGTCACTGCCCACAGAAACCCCAAATTACACAAACTTGTAATTATAAAACATACATAAACATACAAAACATAAAAAAAAACATACAATACATAAAGTTACTGTATAACAGGGGTCTCCAACCTTTTTCCCTACCTCAAGGGATACAATAATCTTTTTGAGTTTGTTATATAACATGGTGCTTTTTAACTTTACCTTTAAGTTTTTTTTTTTTTACTTTTGACCATAATATGCGAAATAATAAAATATCTTGAGATCTGGTTCTGGTTCAGACAGTTTTAAACAATTCCTGAAAAATTATGAAAATATATATTGATTTTTTTTTCTCTATAAATCTATAGTATGTGTTATCAAAAACAAATATTTAGTATTAATATAAATGCAAAATAAATAAACTGCCATAACTTCTAAACAAAAACATTACTGCATTGATTACATTTAATAACATTACGTTTAATAACAACTTAATAACTTTAATAACATGACTATATATAAAAGCATTTTTAATATGAATATATACAGGCACATTTCTGCCAAAAAAAGTTTGTTTTACTACAGTCTTACTACAGTAAAGTTGTGGAGTGAAATGTTTTCTAACTGGTTTGTTCTTGGAACAATGTTTCGCCTGTTTTTTCATCTGTCTTTTAACTAACTTAAATCACATAGTCATCTGTGGGTTTATAATAGAGAATTCTGCGCTGAATTGAAATGCTTCTCAGTGGATCGCGCAGCTCTGTGTAATAATGTTCGCGTTATCGAGATCAGCCCTGCTTGCTTTGGCCGCGCACAGATCAAACAAGTTTCGTTCCGCTTTTTGAGCGTTTCCCATTTGATGTTTATCAGACGCAACTGCTATAAAGCCTACTATAACTTATAACTATTCAAATATAATGTAAGCAAATTTAAAAGTGCAATAGCTAGGTAAGCCTTATAAAACTATTAAGTCAGTGGCTAGTAGGCCGACTCTTTTTTTTTTACACGTAGCATATAAGTGATCGTATTAGTGCCCCTGCTGTTGGCTGTTCATATTGCTTTATTAGACTTTTTTTTTGTGCCGACGGCCCTCGGTTGGACGGCCGTTCTGGACTTTTCCAGAACGCACAGATTGTCAGTCCGTCCCTGCTCAAATAAATGTACTTTGTTACTGTCCACCTCTGCCGCTGCCAGACCCGACCCAGAGCCAGGATCGTCCTGGATATTTAACATCTCTGTCTTCTGAGTTTTCTGTTTCTGTGTCCACAGGTCAGGCTCGCGGGACGAGGGCGAAGCGGAACCCAGATGATGGACGTCCGTCCACTTCGTCTAAACACTCTCGCAGAGGTCAGAATAGGCTTTTAATAAAGAAGTAATGGCTTAGTTTCTATTTCTATTTTCAATGGCTGATTTGTCAACTAAAGTAACGGTAACACTTTATTTTGATGGTCCCTTTTGAACATTCTGTCGACTATAAGTAACTCTGCAACTACAGATGGGTCTAATAGTTGTTTTCATTTGTTTTTTCTTCATTTCAGAAAAAGCTCCAGAACGTACGAAGAGACCTGGTTGTCTCCTCAGGATCTGGAGGGCTTTGAAGGCTGTTTTCTGCTGCTGTTCCAGTAGTGCTGTGGATGTTGTGGAGCCTTTTATTCTGGAACCATCATCACCTGCTCCAGATCACTCCGGCGTCAAGCCAAGTAATGGTAAATCATTATTTCTCCAACATTTTAAACTGTATTACTTGTTTTCCACTCAAAATAAGGCTTGTTTTTACAGAATATTACAATTATTTCCCCCATTATAATATTATTTTCTCGACCAGCGCTGACTAGCAACAGACACTCTACTGACTATAAGTAACTCTATTCTAACCCTAACAGTCTACTAATACTCTAGTAATGAGAGTTAGTAGACATGTAGGTGTAATGTTACTTATAGACTTATAGAATGTCTTAAAGGGACCAAAATAAAGTGAAACCAAAGTAACAATTTGATGTGACCAGCACTGACATTGATAATTAATATTATAAATAAAAAAAGAAATAAAAAAACAGTTTTTGATGTCTGAAATGTTCCATCCTCAGGCCGCTCCAGATCCTGGAGAACTGCTTCCAGACATTCTTCTCCGGGCATCGCGTCATCCTCATCTTGGTCCCTCTCTGAGACCCATGTCGAGAGGTGGTGTAGAGAGCCGTTGAGTCTGAGCAGCCGAGGCTCGTACTGCGCCGAGTGGAGGTGGAGTGGCGATGGATCGGAGTCCAGGTCCGACAGCCTCGAAGGGTTTCTGTGTCCTCCACTGCCGGGTCAAGTTTCTGTCGAGCCAACAGAGACATCAACTGGCCGAACTGCTCAGGGTGCCGTGGAGGCTTCTCCAGTGAACAAGAGCTCAACAGGTGAGACTGAAATAAGGCTGGGCGGTGTAAAGTCTACAGAGAGAGATTTTGCTATTTCATGCATAACTGAGTCAAGTTTTTAACATGTCCGATTTACTGTTGCTCGACCAGCACTGATATTTTTTAAATAAAACAATGGATCTAGCAAGCTAATAATTGTCTCATATTTTTCTGTTTGTTTTTCAGAGTCCTTTGAGTCTCTCTATAACGTGGAAAAGATGATTGGATCTGGAGGATTTGGAAGGGTGTTCCGGGGAACGCGCAAATTTGATGGCAAAAAGGTAAATCTTACTGAATTGGACAAACATTTTGCTCTTGCATGCATCAAAACACATTTAAACAATTTGCAGATGGTTTAATACTAAGTACAAGGTGCTTGAATACTGTTACTGTCATTGAAACTAGGTTTTTGTGTGTGCAGGTTGCCATCAAGCGGATGCGCAAGATTGACAACGATCGCTATCTTAATATTGTAAGTTGGCCAAAACCTGAATGTGTGTGGAGTTGTTTAAGTGCAGATTACTGTAGTTAATACACCCGTAGGAAGCATTAGGTATAAGGCCCAATCCCAATTCTATTTTATACCCCTTCGCCTACCCCTAACCCTTGCCCCTTGAAACAGAGTGTCAAGGCATAGGGGTGAAAATATTCCCCTAAGAAATGGGACACCACTACTACACCGTTACATGTCATTATACATCGTAGCTAGCACCTACGTCACAGGAGATGCGCCAATGTTTATCACAAACTTCCAAGATGCTGTCATCAGCTGTAGTCTTGCGTGAGTTACAGCTATTTTTTGTATTTTTCTTCTGAAGTTTGCAGAAAACAACAGAGATGACGATATCTTCGACACCTAAAGCTGCGTTCACACCAAACACGAATAGAGCGTCTGGCGCGAGTGATTTCAATGTTAAGACGCGTTTACGCGCATCTGGGGGTCTTGCGGCGCGAATGAGTCGTTTAGTGCGGCGCGGTGGACGCGAATTCGCCTCATTCGCGCGCCCACTTCGCTTCAAACTTTTGCTTTTTACACGCGTCATATTGTTAACGAACTTCAACGATTTTTTTGCAACCGTTTCTTTGAAGAACATGACCGTAAATATGAACACAAGATTGAATGTGACAAAGAAAATTATTATTGGCAGTCATGTTGCGTCTGTAGCCGGTGTATGCAGGTACATTTCTCATACCCCTTCGTTTGAAGTGTGGTCCCGAAAAATCTTCGTTTCAAGGGCTATCTGGCCCTTCCCCTTCACGTGCACACGCAAAACAGAGGGGAAGGGGAAAGTGAAGGGGTAAGGGATAGAATTGGGATTGGCCCTAAATGTGATCAATAAGCCTAGAGGCACCAAATAACTTTGAGCTGAAAAGGCTCTTTTGAACGCATCTAAAAAGATCATAGAATAGTACATTTCAAAATGATGTTTTCTTCAGATTTTTACCCAGCAAACCTTCTATCTGCTTCTTCTCTCTAGCCTGGGCATCCCGAACCTCTCGTTACAGAAGTGGCGCTGCTGATGATGATGAGGCGAGAATCCATAAGCCCCTTCGTCATACAACTGTACGAGTGGTTTGAAGATCCTAAAGGATTCACTCTGGTCATGGAGTATCCCGAACCCTGCGAGAGCTTGCTGGACTCAATCACTCGTCAGCCTTGGAGTGACTGGTTCTCACGGGTCGTCATGATACAGGCTGTGCGGGCAGTGCAACACTGCATCCATCGTGGTGTTTTCCATAATGACATTCATGCGCAGAATTTCCTGTTGAAGAAAGACACGATAGACCTCAAGCTGATAGACTTTGGCTGCGGTCAGCTGTTTAGTAGTGAAGGCTACGAGAGCAACATATACAGGGGTGAGGAAACCTGAAGGTAGTGACTTACTAAATATTTGATGATGCTTTAAAAAAAAAAGCTCAACGATGTGCAAACGTCTTTCTTACAGGAGTTCCGGGTTACTGCCCACCTGAAGTCTTTACAGAACCTCGATTCCACGCCGTCCCAGCAAATGTCTGGTCTCTAGGAGTGTTGCTGTACGAGTTGTCGAACACATGTCTCCCTTTTCTTAATAGAACGGAAATCACACAAGCCAAAGTTATATTTCAGAACCGCAACTTATCCAAATGTGAGTGAATAATGATGATAACATTGATATAAACACACATAAAGCAAATGATTTGTACAGAAAGTTAAAGGTTGAAGTGTGTCAGAATTTTTAGATATAGCTCAACGTATAGCGAAAATGTCAGGTCACATGGTCATGACTAACCAGCTCTCTCCTTATTAAAATGTGTACAGACTGCAGGGATCTGATTAGACAGTGTCTAGCCCGGGATCCAACTAAACGCCCCAGCTTAGAGCAGATGTTAGAACATCAATGGTTTGATCGTCATCTACACTAGATTGGAGAAGTTGAGGAGATTCACTCGATCAGTTTCAGGTGTGAGGAAGTTTAACAGGCAGAGGAGGATTATAATCTTTTGTCTTCAATTCTGGATTATTTGTAGTGAGATTTTCAAATTTGTGTTCATTAGTATTCATCGTTATCTTACTGTGATTGTGCATGTTCTTGTCAAGAGGATACAGTGTTGCTTCCGGTTCCTCCGCCAAAGATTAAGCTCTCACATAGGGGTGAGTAAAATGGCTGGGCTGGTCCAGTGGTGTAATTCAGTCATCAAACTTAAGGGAATGGTTGGCAATATGAGTTTTTCTGTCATTTAAGTTGCTGATGCTTCTGGTTTTGGAATTTCTTTTAACAACCTCAGGACAAAATGCAATGCTGCTCCAGTTACCTGCACCCCCAGAACTGGCTAACACCGCCATTAGACAACCAGAGAGTCCTGCATCTTCAGACAGTAATTTCATGTTTTTATTTATTCTACTTTACAATGCAAATGGAATATAAAGTATTTTTAAGTCTGGGCTCAAAACAAAGTCTTTCAACCTTCCTGTTCCTTTTTCAGTTTCTGGATGTTCTCGTCCAACGCTTCACCGTTCACCCACAAGGTCTGAATCATCAGAAGCATTTAGTCCAGAGTCAGCCAGTAAGTCAGTAAACATTTTTTTTACTACCCTCTACACACACCTTGGCAATAGAATCGCCATTGGCTAGTAAATTTCTTCATGTCCATGATCAGTTGCATTCTTCATAGTTGTCAATTCTCCAACCTCAATTATTGTAATATTACTTTTCAGTGAGCTTCAACGCTTTTTTTGTTTGTTTTTTTCAGGATCTAGAGGTTCTCGCACACCTCAGCGTGGAGTTCGAAGGCCATCACAGTCCGGGAGCAGAAAAGGTAGGGCAGTGAGTCCATGATTAGTTGCATTCTTCATAGTTTTTAAAGACAGCTGCTCCTGCAATAATGTCAATAAGTGAGGTAGGAGAATTAACAACTATTTCAATGAGCTTCAACGCTGTTTTTATTGTTATTTTTCTTCAGGATCTAGGTGTTCTCTCACACCTCAGCGTGGAGTTCGAAGGCCATCACAGTCCGAGAGAGGCTTATTCCCCATGTCTCAAGCTAGTACGTCCATGGTCAATATTTATTATTTAGTATCATTCTTTAATAATCATAAAGTAAGATTTATAAAATACTTGACAAAAATAAATGAATGTATTTTCTTCCACAGAATACCAGAAGTCAGTGCTTGGAAAGCTAGTTGAAATTCTAGATGAGATAAAAAGAGTCGGGAGGCACTATGAGCCCCTGAATTCTGCTGTCCATGTTGCTAGAAACCTTAGAAGAGTTTGCTCAAGAAGAGGCACATCTCAAGGACCGCAACCTCTGGGAACAAAGGGTAAGATTTATACAGAAATTGGACTAAACTATGTCAATTAGACTAGACCCCCCCAGTCTCCAAAAAGTCTAAATGATCTATATTGTACAAAAATATTCTTTTCTAGTGCATCTGTTAACATGCACAGCTTTATAGAATGTGTAATTGAGGGACACACAGTGAAGGCGTATTTTCATGCCTTTGTATTAGAGGTGTACTACTGTCCCATAATATTTTGCATGGACTCAACATGTATGGATGAGTCAACATGACCAGTTCCCATTTAAGCTCAATCTGGCAACAATCAGTATATTACCAACACCATGGGTTTATTCATAATGTATTGAGTGTCTTTTCATGTGTCATGTACAGGTGTCCCAGCTCTCAATGGTGGGAGGGAGGAATGATAAAGACTGCGTCCATAAAGTGATGGACAGGTATTAAACAACTGTCACATGCTCAGAATATAGAATGTAATTATGCAGTTACATTTTTACTCATTGCCTGCTCTGTTTGCCCTCCTCTTAGCACATAGAAAATCAAAAATGCGGAAAGAGATGATTCATTAGGAATAATGCAAGCATAAAGGAATATTTGTAGAATGTAGGCGTGGACCTCACCCTATGATTTTGTGCATGTATTCTCAGGCTTTTCACCAACAGCCTAATGGCTTCTTTCAACATGAAGGGGCGCGGGGTAGCAGTGCGAAACAAGCCTTCCAGGATACCATTTTTTACTCTGTGGTAAAAGGTAACTGCATTTTTCATGTTTATATATATATATCTAATTTAGCTTACCAATTGTATTTCTTTTGGGAAGGTATGCAAATCCATGCAATTGTTAATTGATTAAATGTAAATACAATGTGTAGTGGGAGCCTTAATGATGTTATTCATGCACCATCTAATATATTTTCTTTTGCAGCTGCAGTAATGAAGTGGAGTAAAACTGCCACAGAAGTTGAAATCAGGGCTGCTATGGCTGAGACACTTGAACATGCTCCCGGGAGAGCTGGAGCTGGAGGTCGCAAAGTGTGAACATTTGTAGTGTCAATTTTCTGAGTTGTGTTTTGTGTTGACTCTTGGAATGTGAAATCCGTGTTTTATTGCACTATATTTTATTTAAAATGTGCTGTTTTAAGTATAATAAAGCTATTCTCTCTTTAAAGCATTTATTTCATTCATATTTTAATCTAAAATGTTATTTGGCATGTTGATGTGTTGGGACTTGAGAATTGACAATTGTCAATAGGCATCGAGTAAACGTTGAAGATTGACGTGTTTTCAATGTTGAAAAGTTGAAAAATGTTTATATTTTATTTAACATTTGTATCTCTTGAATTGAAATGTTGCATGTATATTTGTAATAAATGTGAAAGAAAATCGTAAATGGGCTTTTTCGTTTGGACTTGTTTTGGGATCCTTTATTAATTTGGATGTATTTTTTTATTATTAATATGGATTTATTATTATGCAACAATAACAAATACAAAACAGTAACAAACAATAATAGACAAAATAGATACAAATTAAATGAAAACAATATCACAGGCAGAAAAATGGCACATCTTTCACACTGTTTACATGTCTGACATTTATGTATATTGTGACATTTGTTAAACGCTATTTATGATGGTTTATTATTAATTTTGACCATCCTTGGTCGTCAGTGATATATTGACTCACTCACTCATCGCCATCTACTGGTGTAATGATGGAACAGAGAGGAGAAGAAATCAGGAAAGGACTCTGAAATATGAGTGTTTTTGCTGCTAAACAGACACTGAAGAGGACATAACTGGACAACACTATTACATCACATAATTAACTATTATCTTTCAGGTCATTAGTGCAGTTATTCAAGTCATGGTCCCGCAATAAAAATAAGAGTTACACAACTGGCTACTCGTGGCCATACACAGATTGGAGGAGTTTCACTTTTATATTTTATACACTTTTTTTATATTTAGTTTTAACGAAATGTCCCTACAAAGATGACAGTATCGGAAATCCTTTTCCCTCTAGAACCATTTTTGGGTCCCCATGAGGAAAACAGCTTAAAGGCGTGGTATAATGGCCTTTTCACAAGATGTAAAATAAGTCTCTGATGTCCCCAGAGTGTGTATGTGACGTTTTAGCTCAAAATACCCCACAGATATATTTATATAGCATGTTAAAGTTGTTACTTTTGAGGGTGAGCAAAACCGCGCCGTTTTTATCTGTCCCTTTAAATGCAAATGAACTCCTGTGTGTGTGTGTGTGTGTGTGTGTGTGTGAGAGACTTTTGACCTGAATACGCACCGCATTATGGGGACATTTGGGTTTATGAGGACAGAGGCCATGTCCTCATAAATCGACAGTGTACATGATCTTGAGGGGCACATTGTCACGTGTGACATTTTTTTCACCTCCTAATATGCTCCTGGCACAGAGCTCTTACGAAGAAAAATAAGGATGCTGGGTACTGTGCGAAAAAGAGGGTTTTCACGACGCGTCATCAGGCCGGAAGTCGCCATATTGGAGGCACTCCGCATCACAACAAAGCACAGGCACTGAAGTATATCCCGAACGTCGTCAAGGAAAATGTTTCAGGTTGTACCAATAGGACAGATCGAGAAAAACATTTGGAATATTATCGACTTCCAAAAGTTATTAAAAACCAGGGAGAGGAATGCCAGAAATTATCAGAGGAAAGGAGGCTTTTGTGGTTGGCAAAGATCTAACTTACGTGGGAAAAATCTGGACAACATCCGGATTGGTTCTGCACATTTCTTGTCAGGTATTGTGAAATGTTGATTGCAGCGGCTCATAACATTTCCTATTGTAATGATAATAATATTTTTAATAGTAAGTAGTAAAAACAATTATTGCTTTTATTGTTTTTACTGTGTGCTTATTTTACTGTAAAGCACTTTTTAAAATTGCTATATAAATAAAGCTGACATTGACATAATATAATTCATATCAAGCTACTGCATGTGGCATTAATGACTTAATATGTTATTCTTATCGTTCTTAAAATGTAGAGCTAAAATGTGCTGTATTTCTCATTATATTCCAGGTAAAAAGTCTGACCTTTACCAAAAGGATGACCCAGATTGGGTGCCATCTGTTGGACTGACAGGTCAGCACGGAGGTTCACCTCAGTCAACCAAAGAAACAGGGAACTCACGCTACAAGCGTCGCATGAACCGAACCCAGCAGAGACTGAAGGCTGAGACTGATGATGACCCCACCACAAGTGATTATGTCAGTGATCATTTTTGCTGCACAGGGGCTCAAACTGAATTGACTGGTGATGTCATTGAGGCTATGACCACTAAACTTCAAAGTCTTAGAACTGAAAACATTCAGTTGAGCTCTGATGTTGCACATGTGTCCACTTCCTATGACCAAAGTGCCTTTGTTGATAAGGATGAAAAGGTTTTATTTTTCACTGGCCTACCTACATACCAGATACTGTTAGTACTCTTCACATTCCTTAGTCCCCACCTCCCTGTGAGGAAGTCACTTGATAAGTTTAAGCAGTTGATGCTGACATTGATGCGTCTTAGGCTTAATGTTTCCACAACCTTCCTGTCATATGCATTCAACGTGTCAATAGCCACTGCTTCAAGGATAGTCACTGATGTTTATTCGCATGAAGCCACTTATCATATGGCCAGAAAGAGATCAATTGCAAAAAACCATGCCAATGCAATTCAGGAAACATGTGGCGTTATTATTGACTGTTTTGAGGTTTTTATAGAACGTCCGTCTAACCTTATAGCCAGAGCAGAAACATGGTCTTCCATAACACAATTAAATTCTTGATTGGTATTACACCCCAGGGCACAGTCTCCTACATTTCAAATGCATGGGGAGGGAGAGTAAGTGACAAATACATAACTGAAAACTGTGGACAAACTTTTTGGACAACATACTTCCTGGTGATCTAGTTCTTGCTGACCGTGGCTTTAATATTCAGGCCACTTTAGGTTGTAGAATGGCTCATGTACAAATTCCAGCCTTCACTCGTGGAAAGTCACAGTTAGCTCCTGTTGACTTAGAAACCACAAGGAAAATTGCCCACGTCAGGATTCATGTAGAGCGTGTGATTGGTTGTGTGCGCCAGAAATATACTATTTTGGGCGGAATATTGCCAATTGATTTCTTGATGTGCAAAGATAGTGATGGGTATTGTACCATAGATAAGATTGGACTTGTCTGTTGTGCTCTGGTGAACTTTTGTCCATCAGTAGTTGATTTTGACTAAAGTATATTTTTATATGGACTTTGCCAATAAAAATATAAATTAATCTATGTCTGGACTTGTCTATATAGCCTAAAATGATCTATAAATGATTGTTAATTTACAGTCATTAAGTCATTGTTTTGTTGTGGACGACAACACACAGCATATCACTATCATCAGAACACAGATTTATTAAAGGAAAAACACACTTTTATCAGAACACTTATAAATTATACACTACTATAAATTATACATTATAATATAGTGCAATACACTAACTGTAAACACAATTTTGTATGTAACTTGAGTATAACTTTTTTTTGTCAGCATAGCTTTACAAAAATCTCACCAACTTGAAATCAAATGCCAAAAATATTTAAAGAACGTCACATTTTCAAAAAAGGTGCACAATTCTAAATGAATTAAATATAATTTAACCTACATTAAAATGAAGTGCAAAACTTCACAGCAGCCAACTAAAAGTTTTATTTTTCGTTTTATTACTTTGGAGTAGGGTTGCAAAGGGGCGGAAAATTTACGGTAAATTTGGGAAGTTAAACTGGGGAATTTTGGAAATATTCCATATTAGAAACTTTCCATGGGAATTTAGGGGAACTAACTGGGAATTAATTGTAATGTAATCGATCATTATATCATATCCAAGCATAAATGTAAACAGAAGTCATAAGAAAACATCCATGCAAAATGTTTTCAACAGATATTTTAACAGATTTTTTTGTAAGTAGTACAGAACAAGTTTTAATTATTTTATTGAACAATCACTTGTTTCATGGAATAACAAAAACAGGAATATTGGGTTAAATTAGAGCCCGACCGATATGGATTTTTGGGCGCCGATACCGATAAAAAAAAGCCAGATACCGATATATCGGCCGATATTATTTATGTGTATATTATAATACAGTAGCAATATTATTTATGTGTATTATAGTACAGTAAGTTTGGACACACTTTCCAATTGGTGTGTACAAACTTTTGATGGGTACTGTATATAGAATACACAGTATAAACAGAATAAACATATAAACGTTTTGCAATGATCACTCAAATGTGGTGATCAAACACTTGTGTGACAAAGATATGTAATGGGGGCAGGGTGAATGATAGAATGAGAATTTGAGCTGTAACCAAACTAGTTTGCATTGCATTTTATATTATATTATATTCTAAATACTGTTGCATAATTTTCACTAACGACTTTGTCTTTTAATTTAGTCACGTTATTTAAAACATAACTTGTATCAATAAATATATCAAAAGTGTCACTGACAAAACCTTATCTTCTATTTTTAATCTTAATTTCTCTAATATCTACCAGTGGAGGAAGAACTCAGATCTTTTTAGTAAAGTAAAATTAATAATATCATAATGAAAACGTTTATAATTACATATGTACAGTAGTTTTATACTATTTTAAATAAGTAGCAAGCAAAATGTACTAAACGTGAAACTAGGCTACTCTTAATGCAAAATGGCCCTATATAAAGTGTTATAATTATATAAATTATTGGAATATTGCTTGATGTTGTAACGTAGCAGAATGAGCTTTAACACTGTGTCTACTCTACACCGGACGCGGCCGTTATTTTTTGCCACTTTTGCCAGTTCTTTGTGACAGCTTTTAGGTGCTTTATTGGCAGCGCCATCCTTACATAAATCACCGCACGCTGCATTTTTTTTAAATATTAATTTATCGGCCATTATAAATGCCGATACCGATAGTTAGGAAAATGCCTAATATTGGCCGATAATATCGGCCCGCCGATATATCGGTCGGGCTCTAGGTTAAATATTACTCATCCCCCAACCCCACTCAATCAAAAATGCACCCCCATCCAAAAATCCCCACAAAGTCCCATTCAAAACATATTGCAGGAGGCAGAGAAAAACAGCCATATGAGATAGCTAGCATCTGCCTTATGTGGTAAATAAAGTTATGCTAGCTTATTTAGCATCTAACTTATCAGCTTGCTATCTACTAGATGAATACATTTGTATGTGATATTTGCAATTTAAACATTCACTAAATATATTTCCCCATAATATCATCAAAACTTACTTCACTTTGTTTAGTCCACAGGCTCAAATGTGTGCCTTCAATAGTCTTGTGCTTTGGGCTTCTGTACATGTGATGGAGGCATGCACAGTGCCAGTAGGGGGTGTGGCCTCAGTAGCCATGCAGTAAGCAGTGTGCTATGTGCATGTGATTGAGGAATGGCATGGATATTCAAGTGTATTTGAATGGCATCTGTTTGTTTTAGTCAAGATTATGCTAAAATATACTTTCTTCAACTATATCTAAGTTCCCTATGAAGAGCCAACCCTCAACTTTGAAAATTCCCAGTTTATTCCCGTTTATTCCCATAAATTCCCTTAAATTCCCATTAATTCCCATGGAAAGTTTCCATCTTTGAAAATTCCCAGAATTTTGCAACCCTACTTTGGAGGTTTCTTTCCTTTTTTTTGGCAGAGACTGGGGTATCTTTTGGCACTGTGGGCAATACCATTTTCCCTTTGGTGCAATCTTAACATTAATGCACGAGTAGTGAATCCACTTAATATGACATTTTGCATTATCACATAGAATCATCTTTCCAAACTCAACCTGGCCACAGAAACACCAGGTTTTTTCTTGGTCACTGGCACTTGCAGCAGCACAACCAGAGCCATGTGATTCAGCTGAGGCAAATATTCCAGGTTGTGAGGACACAGTGGCCATGGTAGATGAAAGCCTTGTGTAAAACTTGCCAACTAACTCTGGCATAATGGCTGTGTCGAAAATGTTCTTGCTTTTCTGGCATATCATACCCCAGAACTCTTCATCAAATAAAAATTGCTCAACATGCAAATCCTTTTCTGTCCAAACCACAAAATAGGCAGATTCCAGTTTGCACACCCCAAGTTGAGTTTGCACCTGGTAGAAATACTGGTGGTTTCGGTTAAGTGTCAGTTTCCCTTCACCGTCCTTCTCCAAGTAAGATACACTCTCTAACTTGTCACTTTTCACACAGAATTATTCTCAAGGCTATAGCCTACAACACAGTCCTTGCTTCAATGTCTTTTTACAACAACAACTTCTTTTTAGGTTTAATAGCGGTTGTCAAACTTTCTTTTAAGTCACTTTTAATGTTGTAATTATGTTGTATGATGTAGTTTATATTACCCTTGGCCCTACAGTATGTGTGTTTTGTTTGTCTGTTTAGTTTACTTTTGTCCCTTTTAATGTTGTTGTTTACTAGTTGTTGTCAGCAACGGTTGTGGTAAAGCACACGGAGATGAAGATTCAGGCAAACAGCCTTTAATAAACTCCAAAGACAAATCCAAGAACAGGTAATCAAAGTAAACACAACCTTAACACAAATGAGATCGGACAAATGACAATTGGAAAGACTGTCTGCAACTAAAATACAAGGCAAATGAGGGTAATAATGACAAACACCTGTGATCATTAAATGAATCTCCATGACAACTTATAAGTGGCGGGAAAACTGGTCAAAGGAAATCAGGAAACGAATGAAAACGAACTAAAAGTGAATGAAAATGGAACTAAGACAAAAAATAACTGAATGTCTGAAATTTGTATACATTTGTACTTTTGTTGATAAACCTAAAAATAATAATAATAATAAATTCTTGTAAACGCGGGGGAAAAAAACACACAACTTTCACACATTCTAATTGACAGATTGTTGTTGTTAATGTTATTTCAACAAACAATTTGCTTCGTACACTTCGTACACTATCATTCAACTGAACTGGGCAAATGCATGTCGAGAGTTTACACAACACCTTTTTCAACAAAAAACGTATAACCAGAGAATGTCTAATAAGGCGAGAAGTTTCACTCTCAGTACACTTCCGGCTTCTGAACTGTTGCAGTTCCACTCTGATTCCATATGAGGGCGCTCACAGGACGAGTGCAGAATGAATGGAGGTCTATGGCGCTATACACATCAAAATCCACTTTTCTCAGGATATAATTTTTTGTCTAGTAATTTGAATGTTGTATTCGAAAGGAGATGCAAAGAAATTACACATTGCTGCTGGGTGTTAGATTTTTTAGAGTCACTTATTTGCTTTAAAAAGTATTTTAAAGTGTCAATGACGTCATACACATCGTACGACCAGAGATACTGCTTTACGGCAATCCTTCAGTCACTTTGGTGCTTTCGCGCTCTGCACTTTCTTTTCACTCGAGGCATCGACAACACAGCTGACACAGGTAAACACACGTGCTAGAAGAGTTTTTGTTTTGTTTGTTTCTGGTCCCGCTTCAGATGCCACGATGCCATCAAGCGGTATCTCTGTTCGTAATCAGTCCTTCACTGACCAATCAGCGTTCATTAGCAGAATGCTAGCGTGTTATGGGCAACAACAACTCTGTCGTATTCTCTAGTTTATTGCGTGAGTAAAAAAGCACACACCTCCCGTGACCTCTTCCAAGATTCACATTTATTGAACTCCCCCACAATGCCCCCTCCTGGGCAGAAACAGTACTCAGGATCTAAACCATGTAACATTATGTTATGTAGTACACGTTAGTTCCACTACATAGATTATCCCACATCTCCCCTTTTAACAGAAGCAATAATAAATAAAAAACAATGACATATTTTCCTTAGTAGACATCGCTTAGAGAACAACTCAACGAAGAGCAATAAACAATATCTTTTGTACAGATAAACATTACCTGAAAACTGTTCATTCCAGGCTACGAAAAGTTATGAAAACACATTATCAACAGATACACATGTATATATTTTTTTTCAACATACATCAGCAACATTTCTCCTTTCTTTCTTTTTTCTTTTTTTTTAGCCACTGAAGGGGAGTAGTAAACTGCTTGACTACTGTAAGAACAGTCCCCTGAGGCTACAGTGGAGTGACTATAAATCCAGTCTTTTAGGTTTTACGACTGGCCTCCCAGATCTGGTTCTGGTTACTGCTCCTGTTGGACTGACAGAATATGTTTGGGGTGCCAGTGCATTTTGTGTCTCTGTACTGTTCTCGGACAACTGGGAACCAGCATGGGTGTCACACCCACCCTCCTTTACATCCATAGGAGAGAGGAAATGACGGTTCCTACGAACAGTTCCATGAGGCACATCCACTCGGTAAGAACGGGGTGTTGGATGTTTCTCCACCACAGTTCCAGTCACCTTTTGATCTGTGACCCACACCTTATCGCCAGGTGAGAGCTTATTCAGGTCATGCACTCTATGCCGTTTGTTGAAATATCTCATATCTGTACTTCTTTTCTCTCTCTCTCGAACACTTATAGCGGTGCCATCAGGTAACAAAGGGTCCAGCAGTCTCGGGAGGGTTGGCACCGTAGTACGAAGACGGCGTCCCATGAGCAACTGGGCTGGGCTGTACCCATTGTGAAGTGGAGTTGACCTATATGACAGTAAGGCAAGGTAGGGGTCTTGCTCTTTTTTGAGGAGGTTTTTTACGGTCTGTACAGCCTGCTCAGCTTCTCCGTTGCTGCGTGGATGCTTCGGGCTACTGGTGACATGTCTGAATCCATAAGCACCTGCGAACTCTGAGAAAGTGCTGGATGAGAACTGTGGCCCGTTATCACTCACTAATGTCTCCGGGATGCCGTTGCAGAACTGGTGAGTGAAAGATCTGCCAACTCAACATAACGTGAATAGTAATCCACAACTAAAAGATAAGTTTTCCCTTTCAGGACAAACAGATCTGTCCCTAGCTTTTGCCAGGGCCTCTCAGGAAGATCCAATGGGATCAACGGTTCAGTGTGATTAGTGCGCTCTTTAATGCAAGCATGGCATTTCAGAACCAGCTCGTTCAACTGCTGGCTAAGTCCCGGCCACCACACACTTTGCCGTGCACGTGCTCTGCATTTAACTACGCCTTGATGCCCTTCGTGGAGCCTGTCGAGAACATCATTCCGCAATGCAGAGGGAATGATGAGTCTTGTACCTTTCAGAAGAAGACCGTCATGAACAGATAGGTAAGCTCGCTCAGACCAGTAAAGCTTCTCAGTCCCTGTACAACAACCTGACTCAGGCCATCCATCCTGACACATTTTCATGACATTTGAGCAAACACTGTCTGATTTGAGGTGCTCTCTCAGGTTGTCCAGGAAAGATTGACTTGCTGGGAGATGCTCCACAATGCTGTCCACGTAAATGTTAGTGCTCTCCATAAACTCGTCATCCACGATTTCTTTATGAGCAGGTAGCGGAGCATGTGACAGAGTGTCAGCAGTCCATAAGCTCTTTCCAGGAACATGAGAAATCTTGTATGAATAGCGCATCAGTCTCATACGGAAACGCTGGATGCGGGGAGGAAGGGCATCCAAATCCTGGCCACCAAGGAGACTCAACAGTGGTTAATGATCGGTTTCCATATCAAAATACTGACCAATCAAAAAGTCACGAAATCTCTCACATGCCCAGGTCAGCCCAAGGGCCTCCTTTTCTACTTGCGCGTATCTTTGCTCAATAGGAGTAAGAGACCGTGACGCGTAGGCAACAGGTCTCCAATCGACACCTTCTTTTTGCAGCAGGACTGCTCCCAGTCCATACGATGATGCGTCTGCAGATACTTTGAGTTGCTTGTTTGCATCGTACAAGGCCAGCACTGGAGCAGATGACAAGTCTTCTTTCAAGTTCTTAAAAGCTTTAACTTGTTCTTCCCCCCAGAACCAACAATTTTTCTTGGACAGGAGATCTCTGAGTGATTTATCTTTTTCCGCCAGATGGGGAATTAATTTTCCCAGCTGGTTGACCATACCAAGAAAACTCCTTAGCTCACTGACGTTTGTTGGCTCTGGCATCTCCTGGACTGCTGCGGTCTTGGCTGGGTCTGGTTGCACTCCTCTGTCTGAGATAATGTGGCCAAGAAACTTGACTACACGCTGCGACAAGGCACATTTGTCTAAGTTAAGGGTGACGCCAGCATTTTCCATCTTTTGGAGCACTGCGTGAAGGCGCACATCATGCTCCTCTTGAGAACGCCCCCACACCAGCACATCGTCCATGTGACAGACCACACCGTCCAGGCCCTCAGTGACTTCAGTTACCATACGATTTTGGAAGTGCTCAGGTGCCGATGCGATACCGAAGGGCAAACGATTGAAGAAATACCGCCCAAACGGTGTGATGAAGGTCGTCAGCTTGGCAGACTGCTTTGCTAGAGGTATTTGCCAAAATCCCATGTTTGCATCTAACTTGCTAAAAACACAAGCTCCCGCTAACAACCCAAGAGTCTGTTCAACTGAAGGAAGTATGAATTTCTCCCTTCGCACTGATTCGTTGAGCTTTGTTAAGTCAACACAAATGCGTGGATCACCTGACTTTTTAGGCACCACGACAATGCCTGCACACCACTCTGTGGGTTCTTCCACCCTGCTTATGACCCCCATCCGCTCCATGCGTTGTAGTAGCATTTTTTACTTTTGGCATGAGTGGAAGAGCGATGCGTCGTGGAGTTTTGAGGGAAAATGGCACTGCTCCTGGGCTCAGTTCAATGGTGTAAGGCCTCTGTAACAGTCCTAGCCCACTGCACAGCTTTGGATATCGTTCCTGTAGTGTGTGAATGCTTACGCCATCGACACGTGTGACAAGACCCAGTTTGGTGATGGCGGGTCTACCCAGCAGTGGTGAATGAAGACTCTTAACAACATACACATCCTCCAATATGTGCTTGTCTCCTTTCAGAAGCAGCATGTTTGAAACTCCAATCACGCTAAGTGGTGAACATCCAGGTCCAAGTAAAGGCTTGGTCACTCTCTGGAGTGCTGGTTTGTTGCCTTCTTTAAATATCTTGTGGAACACATGGTCTGGCATAACAGTGACATCAGCGCCTGTGTCGATTTTGAACTGTACTTCACAGTCTTTTATTTTAATATTGATCAGCCAGGGGTCACCCTCGGCAACCACAGTGCCTAAAAATATATCAGGGTCTTGTTCTTGAATCTCATTCATCTTTTTGGATGAAGCACACACCTTTTGGTAATGTCCCCTCTTCCCACAGGCATGACAGAGTACCGTATTTGCAGGGCAGTGCGCTTTCAGATGAAATGGGCTTTTTCCACACTTGTGACATCTTGACTGACTGTTTAAATTTGTCTTTTGCTCCATGAGCATTTTTGACTCTCTGCCTGCTTTGAAATGGCTTGCTTTTACTTATGACTCTATCAACAGAGTCAGTTTTGGCATTAATGCATTCACCACGCAAGTTACTCTGCTGCTGCTTCACTGCCTCAGTCTGTCTCGCCATATCAGTGGCCTTTTCCAGCGTTAGATCTTCATCTAACTGCATTCGCTCTGACAGACGTATATTAAACCAACGACTAACCTGTCTCTGATTAATTTGTCGTGCAGTGTCCCATATTTGCAGTGCTCAGCCATGGAATACAGTGCAGTCACAAAGGAGTCGACTGGTTCGTTTTCTCCTTGTTTTCTCATGTTGAAACGTGCTCTTTCATAAATTACATTTTTCTTCACAACAAAGAACGCGTGAAAACCCTCTTTCACTGCGTCGTAACGCTCACTGTTTTCATTTGTCAAATTCAGCCCCTTCAAGATGTCGTCCGTTTCATCGCCCATACAGTACATGAGTGTATTTATTTGATTGGCTTGCGTGGAAGTATGGAGATTACTGGCCTGACGGAAACGTTCGAACTGTCGGATCCATTTTTCCCATTCGGTAGGTTTGGAGAAGTTAAATGGCTCAGGTGGCTGGATGCTGAACGCACACGGGCTCGGCGCAGGCGGCTCTCTCCCCCCGGCAGCTGCATCACCTAGAGCGCGTTGTCCTCCTGCCGCTTGTTCCATGACTTTGCGACTTCCAACTTATAAAACTTCACTCTACTCCGAAACAAAACTTCTTCCGCAAGCTTAGAGTATCCTACTCTGACACCATGTCGTATTCTCTAGTTTATTGCGTGAGTAAAAAAGCACACACCTCCCGTGACCTCTTCCAAGCTTCACATTTATTGAACTCCCCCACAATGCCCCCTCCTGGGCAGAAACAGTACTCAGGATCTAAACCATGTAACATTATGTTATGTAGTACACGTTAGTTCCACTACATAGATTATCCCACAAACTCAACCTGTAAGAAATCGAAAGGACATAAGTACTCGTTCATTCAACTTTCAACCTATAACCCATGAACTTGCAAAACCTACAATCAAATCTGAGATTTCTCAACGGCAATCGGGTGAAAGAGACAAATTTAGCCGTCTAGCCCCATAGACTCCCATTCATTTTGCACTCATGGGCGATCGCCCCCAGTGGAACTCTGGTGGAACTACAACCAAAATTCGGTACAATAAGACTTAATAGGGTGTGGGCAGGCTCTCCGTAGATGGGCTCTGGTATAACTTTTTATGCGTTTTGGCCGTTCATTTACACGACAACCATCGTTTTGGGGGCCTGAAAACACAAACTTTTGAAAATGGGTTTCAAAATGCAAGCTTTTGAAACCGATACCATAACTGTCTATGTGTAAACGACAAAAACTTGAATTTGTGAAAACAGTGACGTTTGCTTACATGTTCAGTCTGTCGGCGCTAGTGTTTCTTTACAAAGTGACATCGCCAACTACTGGCGTGAGATAAATGAACATTCTTTTAAACGAAAGAACCCAAATTAAGATCAGAAGAACATGGGTTAACACTTTCATTCCAGCCATCTAACTACTCTCATCTCAATTTTCTTTCTTTTCTTAGTTTTCCTTTTTACTGTAATTTATTCCTGTGATGCAAAATGTCATACTTTTAAATGTTTCTGCTCGTCTACATGGTTGCTAGTCTGTCTGGTCTCTTCTCCCTTCGCTCTCTACCTTTGTTCTTCCAACAAAGCTTTGTTCGGGTCTAAGATTTTAAACTCAAATGTTTGTCCAACCTCCTGGAAAAGATCTGACCAATTAGACACTGTCTTTATTTGAGAGGTGGCATTTTCTTCACTTCTCATCGTAAATCATGCGTTATCTGTGATCTCCTTGCTCTCCAGCACTAGCAGAGAGAACAGAGGCCACAGTTTAGACATCATTACTATAAGAATACAAAACATTTTACACAGATTTCAATCAAGCCATCTTTTGAATTAAGAACATATGATCGTATTGATAGGAAACAAGACACACTTTCATTCAAACATCTAATAGTTATAACAAATCATGACTTATATATGGGATCTAAGCCTATTAGACACACATATAGGTGGTAGACACAACATAGAATTATGTAGTTGCATGATGTTTGATTATAAGTCCATCGAAAATTGTTCTGGGATGATTTTATGTATTTTTGTAGGTAAAATCTCAGTCTCTGTGGTTTGAAGAGATTTTACACCCTGGGTCATTCAGAGGTCCTTAAGAAAAAAGGGGTCTGTTTTGTATATCTGTCGTGGGGTCACGCAACCTCTGGTCGGGCACTGAGCTGTGCCATCTCTGAACCAATCAGTCTTTTCAAAACCATCTAACATTGACAACGGTCTTCCTTTAGTTGCTTTAGTTGCCCATAAAGTTCTTAGACTGGCTGGAGCCTGGATTTTATGGCTCTGGATTGGTGATTTGGGGTCTGTAATGTTGAGTTCTGTGTGGAATTATGTTTGAACAAATCACCTGGAAGATTCATTTGTGTTTGGTTCGCCCTCAAATCCTACACCAACATTGTAAATAAAAGAGCAAAGTGTTGATTAGAAAAGTTAACACGTCATCTCAACTGCCGTTAGAAGCTCCGGTTGCTCTAGAAATAAATTTGTGTGTATGACTGCTCATGACCATTGGCTGCTCCAGTCTGAGAAGTTTTTTGTTTTTCTTTATATTTTATGGGAAAAAAATGATGAGATTGTTGTTGTCAGATTTAATTGGTGATTTCAAATCTAACAGTTTTCTAATTTAACAGTTTTGGAGAATTGGATGTTTCCCCATTCAGAGAGATAGGAGCTGCACTTGGATGCCCAAGAGGCATTTCAAAGATGGCCGCTGAGTGAAATGACTTTGGCTAAAGCCAGTACAATGAGCAAGGAACAATGCAAACTTGAACTAAGGCTAAAAAAATGTTTTGTTTTACTTCACAGCAAGTCAGCTGTCAACATGGCAGCAAAGAGAAAGACACAGGTATAAAATGTTATACAATACAGTTAGCTCTTTGCATTGCTAGTCTATTACACATTGTCATCCATTTGGAAAGTTCTCATAATATTGATGTTTATATTTGTTTCAGTGCTGTTTAGATTTTTAGATGTTTAACAATTGTTTTGCATTTTAACATTTAGACATTCTCTGTCCAAGTTAAGTAATTAGTTCATTTCTAACCAGATTTTACATTTGTACAGAATGTCCATTCCATGCGTCTCTGGACGTATTTCCAGTGGAATTTGTACCCAAGATGCTTCTCAGAAAGGTTGGCATTAATCTGTATTTCAGTCTGTTAATGTTGTGTGTTCCATAGAACCGGTGAAGTTTTCATGTACAGAACATTAATTTAAATAATTTATTAAATTAAGTCATTACTTTATGTTTTTGCTCAAACTATGAATGGATCAGTATCCAAAAAATATTTAGCTCTGTTGTAATGTTAAGAACTCCACATTCACTGTATGTTAATGTGTAGGGTACTTTATTGCAAAAAATAAACATCTGGAATGGAATTCATATTTGAGAGCATACGGTTAGAAGATCACACACCAATACCCAAACAATGATTAATAAGGTGAAGAATTGTAAATTCATATTTTAATATCAAATATTCTGTACATTACTACAGCGAATATAACATATAATCTAACTATATAACATGTAGAGTTCAGGTGTATATTTCCATTGCTTCTGAATATGTTAACAGCAGTTGTTGAAGTTGCTCTTCAGTCTGAGTGGCATTTATGGGTCAGTTTTGGTTAAGATGATAAGAATCCTAAATGATGAATTGGACCAAAACCTGCTGTAGTGTGGGTATGTTGGAGCTTTGCTTGTGGAGAAAGGTCTTTTTAAGTGGTCGTGAAAGCTGTCTGTGAAGGTTAGGGGTTAGTTTCTGCTGTAGTAGCATTCACCTTTCAGCACGCCACCTTTCGTTACGTACATCCCTCGACCTGCAGCGACCCCTGCCTCTGTCTCTGTGCTGGTGGTGTTGCTGTACCACAGTAATGACACATGAGGATGGTGGCTTTCCGTGGTGCTTTGTTAAGTTTTTGATGAGTTACGGTAAATGCTTTAAAAATGTAGTAAGTGATGTAATGATATGTAAAGATTGAAATGTAATGATGATTTGCTTTGTAATTGGCTCTTTATTTTTACCTAATGCACAGGGACGTAAAGAGGTGTTGGTGCACTGGTTGCCTTGTCCATCCTGGTAAGAATAAGTAAACCTACATGGCATCTTAATTCACCTCTGTACATTTCTCATTTATTGATTGTTGTTTTTACTTTTTTCCCAGTAAGAAGACATGGCCACACACACCTGGCAGCCTGAAGATCATGTTCAAATTACTCTCACTCAATGTTAAGTTACCGGTACATGAAGACAGTTTTTTGTTTGTTTGTTTGTTTTTGAACCACAGTTTCTGTTATAGTGGACAAATAAAGGTTTGTGTTTTCACTATGTCCATTTACATCTTTTGGCCTTTAAAAAAACACCACATTTTTATGCCTGAAATATCCAGGAGCTGAGCTAATCCCGGCTACCACAGGCCAAAGGTAGAAAATCACCCTGAACAGGTGACCAGTCTGTCACAGAGATGACACACACAATAGAGCCTCTAGTTCCTGATTAACTATTCCTGCATGTGCGGAGGACACTGGTGAAACCCACAGCAACACTGGGGAAAATATCAATCAGGAAATATGGAGTCATTTGTAGTCTTGCTCATAGACATTTTTGAATGTAAGCCCATTGTGTGTGTACAGTATAATATATATATACTTGTCTATTCATTAAATATATGGATATGAACAACCATATTCTCTCTAGACTAGAGGCTAGATGTACAAGGTATATTATATTAGCACATAGACACAGATTGCTCCAAATGGGCCCAGTGAGTTGAGTCTAGAGAAAGTGAAGTACCACTACTGCATTAATGCATAAGAACATTTGGTAAATGCCATAGTAGAATTATCAAATATTTACCCTTGTATAGTCAAACAATGCTTTTAATAATACAAAACAGAGAAGTTTTTCAAATAATAGTGCTTACACATCCCTTCTGATCAAATTCAGTTGGGTGACAAAAAGTTATAATGTATAGAAATTTGTGGGAGGAAATAACTGTTTTGTAAAAATATTATTTGTAGTTGTGATAGCAATCCGTCTAAATTTCCATCTTTGTTGCTTCTCCGTCTTTGGGTGAGCGTGATTTGAACTCGAATAACATACCGTAGTCCAGCAACTTCCTTTCAGCAAAGTTTAATAACAAAATTAACTGGAAAATGTTACACGGTCAAAAAACTGTATCGCTCCAACATTGCATCACAAGAAAAAACTAACCGTCATTGCCGGAAATGACATCATCGTCAATACGAAATATTATATTACACATATAAAATTATTTACTCTTAATTATTTACTGATTGCTTGATACACACAATTATTTATTCCACATCTACATAAAGAAATGTGATTTATGGCTCTTACACATCCGGCCCCTAATTGGTTGGGCAGGAGAACAAACAATTACTATAAACATTCTAATACTAAAGAGCCATTATACTTGAACATTTATGCATAAGAAATAGCTTAGTTCTTCACCTTTTCTTTGATTATCTTACTCTTGATAGTTCTGTTAATCTGCAATCTTAAATTGCCTCTTGAATTAAGCACAACTTATTTACAGGTCTCTCCAGTGTATTTGTCTTGGTCTTTAACTTTACACGACGTACCGTTCCATTGGAGTCTGGTAAAGTTTGAATTACTCTTCCCATTATCCATGAATTGCGAGGTGAGGAACTGTCCACAACTAACACCACATCACCAGGTTCAAAGTTCCTTTTAAATCTTGACCATTTGCTGCGTTCCTGCAGAATGGGCAGGTACTCACGAGTCCATCTTATCCAGAACAAGTCTGCTAGATACTGGACTTGCCTCCAACGCTTTCTCACATATTGGTCCTCCTTGTTAAAGACACCTGGTGGTAAGCTTGGTTGAGTTTTCAACAACAATAAATGGTTAGGCGTCAGAGCCTCAAGGTCATTTGGATCTTCTGATGTACTAGTTATTGGTCTGTTGTTGATGATGCTTTCCACTTCACACATGATAGTATGTAGACTGTCATCATTGATAGTTTGTTCCTTTAAGAGAGTGTTGAGTATCCTTCTTACAGTACGGATTTGCCGCTCCCAAACACCACCTTGATGAGAAGCAGTTGGACTGTTGAATATCCATTCGATCCCTTTTTGTAACAGTGCATTTTCGATTTTGTTATGGTTCAAGTTGCTCAGTGCTTCTCGCAACTCTCTTTCTGCGCCGACAAAATTTGTGCCATTGTCCGAGCGCATAACTGACACTTGTCCTCTTCTACTTATAAAACGCCTTAAAGCGTTTATGCATGAATCAGTGTCCAAACTATCAGCTATCTCAATGTGTACTGCTCTGATTGTTAGGCAAGTGAACAACACTCCGTACCTTTTTACAGTACTCCGGCCCCGTTTTACCTCGAAGGGTCCAAAGTAATCCACGCCCACGTTCGTGAAAGGGGGTTTATCAGGTATCAATCGGTCTTCTGGCAAACTCGCCATTTTTTGCTCTCCAATTCTTCCATTGAATCTGCGACAAACTGAGCATTTATGTATAAGCTTCCGAATTGCTGAGTTGGCTTGTGGGATCCAGAATTTTTGTCGGAGAGTGGATAACATGTAGTTTCTACCAGAGTGACCACATCTTTGGTGAATGTCATTTAAAATGAGAGTTGAAACCCTGGAACCTTTTGAGAGGATTGCAGGATGTTTAGATTCCTCTGGCATGGCTGCTCTGTTGAGTCTACCACCCACTCTTAGTATCCCATCTTGAAGCACAGGATCAAGCTTGTACAGCTGACTTTTCCTCTTAACAGGAATATTTTTTCTCAAGGCCTCAATTTCATTCTGAAATTGTTGTTTTTGACTGTATTGAATGAGCTGAATTTCAGCTTGATTCAAGTCCTTCAGTCTCAGTGACTTTTTCTCCATTGTTGATCTGTATTGTTGCATCTGCTCCTGTAAAAGGGATGATTGTTTTTCTGGATCTTTCTCTGATTGTGCAATGGATTCTTGAAACTGTCTTCTTGCTTTACATAATTGTGACAGTGTTTCCTTGAGTCTTAACATCCATGCCACTGCCTTTTTCAGACTAAACCAGCTTGAGTAGTAATGAGTTAACTTACTCAGAATATCATTGTTTTCTCTAATGTTGAGAACGTTGACCTTAAATTCACCTTTGATTTCAGGGTCTTGTTGTGCACCTTGACTCATTTGATCCGGTCTTTGTGGCCATTCTTCTTCTGGTTTCAACAAAAAGTTGGGCCCTTTAACCCACGTTTCCTCTTGTATAAAGTCCTTCGCTTTAAGACCTCTGGTAGCTTGATCTGCAGGGTTTTGTGTTGTTCTGACATACCTCCACTGTAACGGAGTAGTAGCATCTCTTATCAGTGAGATCCTGTTTGCTACGAACGTTTTGAAGCGTGCACTCTCATTGTCAATGTAGCTAAGCACTGTAGTGCTGTCTGTCCAGAAAACAGATTGCTGTAATGGGATTTGAAGCTCTTGTCTTAGTATTTTGTCTACCTTGACGGCTATGGTTGCTGCTGTCAATTCAAGTCTAGGGATTGTGATTTGCTTGAGTGGGCTAACTCTTGACTTACCCATCAACAACGAACAATGTTTTTGATTTTGTTCATTGGTAAGTACCAGATAAGTTGCTGTGCCGTAAGCATTCTCGCTGGCATCAGAGAAATGATGCAGCTGCGCTTCTGATGTATTACCAAACTTCTCTGGTTTTACACACCTTTTGATCTGGAAGTCTGAGAGGTAATTTAGATCTTCCAACCATCTGACCCACTTATCAGCACGCTTGCCCTCAATTTGTTCATCCCATCCATATCCTTGTTTGCACATATCCCTTAGAAGGAGCTTGACTGGTAGGATGAGTGGCACCAGAAAACCAAGAGGATCATAGATTGAATTAACAACCGAGAGGATACCTCTTCTACTCAACGGCTTCTCCTGTACCTTGATGTCGTATGTGAAGGTGTCTTTTTCTGTACACCACTGCATGCCAAGTGCTCTCTCGATGGGCAGAGAATCCTGATCCAAGTCCAGGTCCTTTATTCCACTGGCCCTTTGTTCTTCTGGGATGGACAATAATACTTTCCTACTATTGCTTACCCACTTTGTTAAGCAGAAACCTCCTTCAGCACACAAATTTCTAACATCCTTTGCTAAGTCAATTGCTTCTTGTTCTGTAGATACAGATTTCAAGCAGTCGTCCACATAGAAATTGTGCAAAACTGTTTCAACAGCCTTTGGAGATGCTACATCCTTTCTGTCCTCTGCTGTCCTTTTCAATGCATAAGAGGCACAGCTAGGTGACGAAGTGGCTCCGAATAAATGCACCATCATCCTAAATTCTTCTATAGGTGCGTCTAGATTGCCCTCTGGCCACCAAAGAAAGCGAAGCAGATCTGCGTCCTCCTCAGGAACCCTCACCTGATAGAACATCGATTCCACATCTGCCATCATGGCTATTGGTTCTTCTCTAAATCTGGTAAGGACACCAACAAGCGTGTTTGTGAGGTTTGGACCTTGAAGCAATTGACCGTTCAGAGACATGCCTTGAAATGAAGTAGTACAATCAAAAACCACTCGAATTTTGTTTTTCTTTGGGTGGTATACCCCGTGGTGTGGTATATACCACATTCTGCAGTCACTGCGACCAAGCTGTTCTGTGGGAACTTTAACTGCGTATCCTTTCTCTATTATGCTCCTCATAAAGCTACTGTAGTCTTCAAGCAAACTTGAGTTCCTTTGAAGCTTTCTCTTCAAGTTAGCTGCACGCAGTTCAGCCACACTTCGATTGTTTGGCATATTGACTGCTTCATTTTTCAATGGTAGTTTCACACAGTAATGTCCATTCTCAAACGTAGTCTTTTCCTGCACCGCTTGAATGAACTGTTTGTCCTCTAAGGACATTTCCTCTTTCTCTTCATAGTGGCGCTCTGGAAAATCAGAATTGTACTGCTGAATCAACAATTGCTCTATTTCCACCACTGAGAGCCGATTAACTGAATGATGAGGCAGTTTGGACTTTTCTGAAGTGTTGCTTTCTTTTTTGATGGGTCCGTTCACTACCCATCCCAGTGCAGTTTTTACAGCATACGGTCCATCTTGTTGACTGTTTATGATGTACCACGGTTCCATTGCCTTTGAATTGTTGGCTCCAATTAGAAGATCTACATTTGCATCGATATTAGGTATGCTTACTTTGCTTAAGTATGGCCATTTTCTGATGTCTTCTTGTTTAGGAATGTTCTCATTTTGAACAGGGATACTGCTGTGTGTGAAGACTTTAGGTAACTCAAAGTACTTTGTGTCTTCCAATGCACACACTTCCAAGTCTGTAAGGATGAAACTGTTTACCAATTTCTGCTCTCCTGGCTTATCTTGACACATAGTGCTCAGTAGAATCTGCGTTGGCTTCCCTTTCAGGTTCAGTTTCCTTTGCAATTCCTCAGTACAAAATGTAGCTGTACTTCCTGCATCCAAGAAAGCATAAGTTTCTACATATCTGTCACTCCTGTTTGACTTAACCTTTACTGGCACAATTGACAGCACACAGTTATCTCCTCCAGATTCTGTGTAATCACCTGATTGGTGGTTAAGCGAGACTTGGGCACATGAGATCTTCCTGTCTGGTATTTCAACATCTTTTGTTCCTTTTTGGTTCTCCTTAATGTGTAGAATGTCTGGATGTTTTTGGGAACATTCTTTACATTCCATTCTCTTTTTGCAAGTTTTACTAATATGGCCTTGGGTTAAGCATCCAAAGCATAAGCCTTTAGACTTCAGAAATTCCACACGCACCATATGTGGCTGCTCCTTTATTTCACTACATGACTCAAGAGCATGATCCTTTGTGCAATACATACATGGTTTCTCAAAGGCATTGAGCATTTTGGGTGGGCTGACCTGTTTCCTTGACACATATTGAGATTTTCTTTCCTCCAAGCAAATGTTGGTAGCAAAGCTACTCCTTGTTATTCCTTTTTTAGTAGGATATTTCTCTTTCTGATTCACTTTAGCTGCCACAACATTGCGATGGTCTATTATGTCACCAAAGAGGGGGTCCATGGCCACTTTAGCTTGACGATCTATGTAGTCAACCAAATGAGTAAATCTTGCTCTTACTCCTTGTCGCTCTTTGATGTCGTAAGCCTCTGATCGCCACCTTTCTTTCATCTTGTATGGTAGCTTTGAAAGTATAACTCTCATATTAGTAGGATTGTCCATTTCCTCCCTGAACTCTCCATCTTCCATTGTATTCCGACAACCAATCAGGAACAGAGCATATGCACTCAAGGCCTTTCCATCATCAGGCTTAATCTGAGGCCACTTTAAAGCTTTATCAATATAAGCACTTGCTATGATTAGCTCGTCTCCATAATGCCTTTGTAGCAATCGTTTTGCTTCTTTAAAACCTTTGCTTGATGACATATATTCACAGCTTCTAACTATCTCTTGTGGCTCTCCAGCGGTGTATTGTTCGAGATAATATAGCTTGTCTTTTTCATTGTCTGTCTTATGTTCTATGGTATGCTCAAAGGACCTGATGAAGGATTTGAACGTCAGTGGATCACCAGTAAACACTTGGATGTCTTTACTTGGAAGCTGAATTTGTGTCTGCTGTTTCACAAGCAATTCTGTTAATTCATTTTGCTTCTGCATAATTTGAATAATGCTGTCATCTGCTTGACGATTACTACTGTAGTCTGTGACTCTTGATGTGTCTAATTGTAGCGGTGCAAGAAACACTGGACTTGGAATGGCCTTCATTTTACTTTTCTTCTCAGATAAATGACCTGGTGAATCATCAGTCTGCTCTGTTTTCAGTTCTTTTGGCTTCTGGTGGACTCCCCTTCTTGACTTAGATTGCATGCTGTGGCTGCCATCTTCTGAGATTTCATGTTCTTTCAGTACCTTTAATTTAGCATTGCTTTCTGCAAGCGCTGTTTCTATTTCAAGTTCCTCCATTTTGGCTATGAGCTGCATCTTTTCGATTTCTAGTTGTTGTTTTTTCTTTAGGGAAGCTGCCCTTGCTAGCAGGGCTGCACGTTTTGATTCTTCACGTGCATATGCAGATGATACGGAGGAGGAAACAGATCGACTTTCTATATCTGAATCACACTGCTTTTTAGATTTACTCTTGTACACAGATACTTGTGAGGCACTGTCATGAGGCGAAACATCATCCTCCATATCAACATTGTCATCTTGGCCTTTTTTATCACCAACAGCAGCAATCCAGTTTTTTGTTTTATTTTCAAAAAGTCTCATGGAATCCATTTTAGGCTGAAACCAATTTTGTTGATCTGCAATCCTTTCATCTTGAGGCAAAATATCTTGAACTTGTACATTTAAATCCTTAAACTCGGTTAGCAATTGTACAAAGTCAAATTGCATCAAATCTTGTACATTCTGCAGATTATCCTCATCAATCATCAACTTTTCAATGGTGTTGATTTTACTGGTAAGAGATGATAATTTCGCTCTTCTCTGTCCAATGCGTCTGTGTAATTGCTCCTCTAATGCTCTTTCAGTTGGTTTAGGCGCCCTCTTGTGTTCAAAAACTGCAACGTTATCCTCTTCTCCTTCAGCCATCTTAATTCCACTAATGCACAAACTGCTTGCACACGATTAAAAGCACGTGTGCATTTCAGCTTCTTCAAACATGCATTTGTAAATTTAATAGCTCAGTTGTTTAAAGTCCGTTACCTCAAATAATGGAACTTCGATGAGTGACAACGCTTTTCTCTGTGACGCTGTTTAAATCCACCGTAGCATTTAAGCACCAATGTCCACTATTCATAATCCACGATACGTTAAAGTGTTCATTCACAGACGAGCCCTTTTTAACGTCCTTGTCACGGATTCAAATGCGCGCCGTCCGCGCACCTTCAGTTTCACTTTCCATATCCACCGAGCGAGTTTTTTGACTTTCAATGTGATAGCAATCCGTCTAAATTTCCATCTTTGTTGCTTCTCCGTCTTTGGGTGAGCGTGATTTGAACTCGAATAACATACCGTAGTCCAGCAACTTCCTTTCAGCAAAGTTTAATAACAAAATTAACTGGAAAATGTTACACGGTCAAAAAACTGTATCGCTCCAACATTGCATCACAAGAAAAAACTAACCGTCATTGCCGGAAATGACATCATCGTCAATACGAAATATTATATTACACATATAAAATTATTTACTCTTAATTATTTACTGATTGCTTGATACACACAATTATTTATTCCACATCTACATAAAGAAATGTGATTTATGGCTCTTACAGTAGTCTTATAACATTGTATGTTATTATAGTTTTTTATATATGTTCATTTTATATATATATATATATATATATATATATATATATATATATATATATATATATATATATATATGCTCATTATAGTTCAACTGGTGAGATAATAATGGAAAGGTTGAAGGGTCCATTTCCAGGAATACACTATAGATACACTAAATATTACAGAAGCAGTTTGGTCAAGAAATACTGCAGCGCTTTAATAATTATTACTATTACTATTTAATAAAAATGACTAATTTTTTGTAAGCAAAGAAAAAAATCTTTTGCTGCATCAGGTTAAACCCACAATGCAATCTGTCGTTTTAGTTTGATATTTAATGGGGGCAAATTTATCAAGTTTATAGTTAACTGGGTAGCAATTGTGAACAATTTTAATAGAAAATTCAACAATAATTTGGATTTCTTCACCACTACTACTAACCGGTTGGATGACGGTGAATTTTATTCTAGAAGGACATCGGAGAATATATCCTTTACATTTGGAAAGCGTCATATAATTTCTGAGAATAACTTGTTACTTTTATTTGTTTGTTTGATATTTTTTCAGGGGAGTATTTCTGAGGAGATTTGTATTGTGTTGTGTTTTGTTGTATTGTGTTGTGTTTTGTTGTGTTGTGTTTTGTGTTCTTGATTTTATTGCAGTTTGGAGGAGATGTCGATGGCTCACGATCAAATGATGGGCGAAAGAGGAGGTGAGTGCTTTAATTTTTCATTTATGGTTTATGGTATGATGTTGTACAATGACTGACTACATTAATTTGAAGAACCCATTTGATCACATTTATTTGATTCCTTGCATGCGAAATAAAGTTTTGAATTTGAGTAACTTAACTGAAGTAAAAATGTGTAATTGACCACAGACATTGATTGCTGATTATTACTATTATTAAAATATTACTAACTCTGTGATCTGTGAAATATTCCATCCTAAGATCACTCCAGACCCAGGAGAGCTGCTTTCCCTCAGACGGCTGGTCAGGAGGTTTGGAGACCCGGTTCTGGTGACCGTGGAGATTCGCTGCCCAGAGATGGACGAAGTAAGTTCCACAATTTCCTTACTTGAGTGAAAGTAAGTTACAGATACTACTTGTCAAATATTACTCAGTTACAAGTAAAAGTTGAAAAGAGTTTTTAAAAGTACTTAAGTATCAAAAGTAAATGTCAATGCATTTTATTATTGTTGTTTGTGATAGTTACAGTACCTTGTGCCTCTGAATCTATGCGGTACGGGCGTCACGGTTCGGTGCATGAATATACACGGAGAATACACGGTATAAAAATAAATATAACTCGCGTGCAAACTAATTAATGCGGAACTACTGTTAGATACACGGGTTCTTTAGGGACACTTAATTTGTAGCTCCGCCTTAAGCTCTGAAGCAGAGCTGTGTTTTTCAACGGCTCTGCTCTGAAGCTCCGTGGCAAGATGGACAGGCTGCGATGTCAAGTTTGCAATTGTGTGTGTGTGTGTGTGTGAGTGAGTCCGTGCTTGCGTGCTCGCGCGTGTGTGTGTGTGTGTGTGTGAGAGAGAGAGGCGCGGGCGCGATCGAACAGTGGAAACATAAAAACATACTCCTCATTTTGTTTATAGGATCTCATTCAAACTGCAAAGTGTTTACTTATTTTTACTCGCAATAAAACACAATTGTGCTTTTGTCAAACTGTAGCCTACTACAACTGTCACCCAACACAGTAAGTTACACCTTCTACATTGATTAAAAAGAAAATCAAATTTGTTGATAAAGTCAAATGGTAGTAGGCTAATATTTTATACAGAAATAAATTATTTATAATTCAGATGAGAATAAAGTTAGTGTTAATTAAAATTGTAAGGAAAAAAATATATTGATCTGAAATATAGCAAATTAATTTTAAATTCATTCAGGTACAATTACCAAACATATCTCAAGGTCTTTTTGTCTTTTTATTAATTTAATTAATAAACCAATTATATAAAACCATTGTCAATGCACTACAAATAAACTGGTTCTATGCCTTCACTTTATTAATAAAACTTATTTAAAAAATACAAGGCTTAAGGCATTTATTTTCCTTTGGTGGTACAGCCTGAGACATGCACAATTAAAAAAAAAGTGCCTTCTACATTTTTGTTTTGCTTTTCCCTCCATTGTACCGAACCGTGATGTCTGAACCGAGGTATGAACCGAACCGTGACTTCTGTGTACCGTTCCACCCCTACTGCCTATACCCACCCTCATATCAATATGAAATTTATTTCTAGAACACAGTTCCTGTAGTGTACCAACCTTTTTGTGGGCTACCTCTAGGGATACAATAATCTAGAAGGGCTACTTGTTTGTTATACTCAAAAATATTTATTATACATATAACATGGTGCTTTTTAACTTTACCTTTAACTTTTTTTTTTACTTTTCACCATAATATGCAAAATAATAAAATATCTTGAGATCTGGTTCTGGTTCAGGCAGTTTTAAACAATTCCTGAAAAATTATGAAAATATATATTGATTTTTTTTTTTTCTATAAATCTATAGTATGTGTTATCAAAAACAAATATTTAGTATTAATATAAATGCAAAATAAATAAACTGCCATAACTTCTAAACAAAAACATTACTGCATTGATTACATTTAATAACATTACGTTTAATAACAACTTAATAACTTTAATAACATGACTATATATAAAAGCATTTTTAATATGAATATATACAGGCACATTTCTGCCAAAAAAAGTTTGTTTTACTACAGTTTTACTACAGTAAAGTTGTGGAGTGAAATGTTTTCTAACTGGTTTGTTGTTCCGCCTGTTTTTTGCTGTTTCATCTGTCTTTTAACTAACTTAAATCACATAGTCATCTGTGGGTTTATAATAGAGAATTCTGCGCTGAATTGAAATGCTTCTCAGTGGATCGCGCAGCTCTGTGTAATAATGTTCGCGTTATCGAGATCAGCCCTGATTGCTTTGGCCGCGCACAGATCAAACAAGTTTCGTTCCGCTTTTTGAGCGTTTCCCATTTGATGTTTATCAGACGCAACTGCTATAAAGCCTACTATAACTTATAACCAGGGGCGATTCTAGGATTTTCATTTTAGGGGGGCTCAGCCCCCAATGAGGGTATGATTTAAAAAAAAAAGTTAGTTTATGGTCTAATGCGCATTATTAAGTAGTTTCATTCAATCATCCAGTAACTTGCATATGGCAGGGTTTTATAATCACTGAGGTGCCAAATGCGAGGTATTTAGGGGGGTTCGGGGGCATGCTCCCCCGAGAAAATTTTGATTTCTCTGATCTACATATGTGCATTTTAAGATGTTTTGAAGGCCAAAAAAATTGAATAACAACAGCTTTAAAACCATGTGCGGGTAGCTGTTTTTTTTCTCTCCTCATCAGCATCACACTCTTTTTCTCTTTGTTTTTATCTTGCTCTGTCTCTTCCCCTCCTAAAGATGAGCTTTGACTGATATAGGCTTTTCATTTTTGTCTGTCAGTGAAGAAAGTAAACATAGGGTCAACTGATAGGTTGATTTATGAATCATTTTCTCAGACAAAGCTACCAGGAAAGCTAGGTAACTAAGTTTATTAAATTCATTCACAATATGTACACATTCATTATTGATCTAGGCCTAATACATGGCCGTAGACAGGGCTTTATAATCAAAGAGGTCATAAATGTGAGGTTGTTATGGGGTTAAACATTTTTATTTCTCTGATATGTGCATTTCAAGACGTTTGAAGGCCAAAAAGGATAAGAAATAGATTTAATACCTGCTCTCTCCTCATCTCCATCACTCTCTTTTTCTCTCAGTCTCCTGATCTTGCCCTGTCTCTTCCCCTCCTAAAGCTGAACTTTTTTAATTTACTGAAGGCTACAAATTGTATTATATTAATTCTCAACATGTACACATGCATTATTAATCTTGTGCCTATGAAAACAGCTTTGTTAATGTTTCTTGTCCCCTCACAATGACATAATTACACGTTATATAGGCCTATTTTCAGCTCAAAATGGCGAAATTAGACACAAGTTTATTAGTTTTCTAATTATTTTTGTCATTCGTTTAACATTTATGACCTAAAAAACTGTCAAATATAAAATGTTTAGTTTAGCTACCTCAGTGTCTTAACTCGCACTTGACCGTAAACTGAAGCGTCAGTCGTGCTGCTAAAATTCCATGTAAAATTCGCGCTCAGCAGCTTCTGTGAACATAAAGCCCGCCTACTTTGATTTGATTGGTCATCTCAAATATTCTGACACTGACGAGAAGTGAAAGACCAATGAGGCTCAGATGAACAAACACACACACACACACACGCGCGCCTGTTTCTGACCTGCGCTCTGCTTGGCGCTGCTGCCGACTGAAGATGAAGAACATTATTTAACCTTGTCAAAGACAAAAAAATATATATACAGTATATATTTTTAGAATAACATTTCTTACTCCAAGTTTTAGGGGTGCTGAGCTCCTTTTTAGGGGTGCTGAAGCACCCCTAAAAAGGGGCTAGCCTCGCCCATGCTTATAACTATTCAAATATAATGTAAGCAAATTTAAAAGTGCAATAGCTAGGTAAGCCTTATAAAACTATTAAGTCAGTGGCTAGTAGGCCGACTCTTTTTTTTTACACGTAGCATATAAGTGATCGTATTAGTGCCCCTGCTGTTGGCTGTTCATATTGCTTTATTAGACTTTTTTTTGTGCCGACGGCCCTCGGTTGGACGGCCGTTCTGGACTTTTCCAGAACGCACAGATTGTCAGTCCGTCCCTGCTCAAATAAATGTACTTTGTTACTGTCCACCTCTGCCGCTGCCAGACCCGACCCAGAGCCAGGATCGTCCTGGATATTTAACATCTCTGTCTTCTGAGTTTTCTGTTTCTGTGTCCACAGGTCAGGCTCGCGGGACGAGGGCGAAGCGGAACCCAGATGATGGACGTCCGTCCACTTCGTCTAAACACTCTCGCAGAGGTCAGAATAGGCTTTTAATAAAGAAGTAATGGCTTAGTTTCTATTTCTATTTTCAATGGCTGATTTGTCAACTAAAGTAACGGTAACACTTTATTTTGATGGTCCCTTTTGAACATTCTGTCGACTTTAAGTTACTTTGCAACTACAGATGTGTCTAATAGTTGTTTTCATTTGTTTTTTCTTCATTTCAGAAAAAGCTCCAGAACGTACGAAGAGACCTGGTTGTCTCCTCAGGATCTGGAGGGCTTTGAAGGCTGTTTTCTGCTGCTGTTCCAGTAGTGCTGTGGATGTTGTGGAGCCTTTTATTCCGGAACCATCATCACCTGCTCCAGATCACTCCGGCGTCAAGCCAAGTAATGGTAAATCATTATTTCTCCAACATTTTAAACTGTATTACTTGTTTTCCACTCAAAATAAGGCTTGTTTTTACAGAATATTACAATTATTTCCCCCATTATAATATTATTTTCTCGACCAGCGCTGACTAGCAACAGACACTCTACTGACTATAAGTAACTTTATTCTAACCCTAACAGTCTACTAATACTCTAGTAATGAGAGTTAGTAGACATGTAGGTGTAATGTTACTTATAGACTTATAGAATGTCTTAAAGGGACCAAAATAAAGTGAAACCAAAGTAACAATTTGATGTGACCAGCACTGACATTGATAATTAATATTATAAATAAAAAAAGAAATAAAAAAACAGTTTTTGATGTCTGAAATGTTCCATCCTCAGGCCGCTCCAGATCCTGGAGAACTGCTTCCAGAGATTCTTCTCCGGGCATCGCGTCATCCTCATCTTGGTCCCTCTCTGAGACCCATGTCGAGAGGTGGTGTAGAGAGCCGTTGAGTCTGAGCAGCCGAGGCTCGTACTGCGCCGAGTGGAGGTGGAGTGGCGATGGATCGGAGTCCAGGTCCGACAGCCTCGAAGGGTTTCTGTGTCCTCCACTGCCGGGTCAAGTTTCTGTCGAGCCAACAGAGACATCAACTGGCCGAACTGCTCAGGGTGCCGTGGAGGCTTCTCCAGTGAACAAGAGCTCAACAGGTGAGACTGAAATAAGGCTGGGCGGTGTAAAGTCTACAGAGAGAGATTTTGCTATTTCATGCATAACTGAGTCAAGTTTTTAACATGTCCGATTTACTGTTGCTCGACCAGCACTGATATTTTTTAAATAAAACAATGGATCTAGCAAGCTAATAATTGTCTCATATTTTTCTGTTTGTTTTTCAGAGTCCTTTGAGTCTCTCTATAACGTGGAAAAGATGATTGGATCCGGAGGATTTGGAAGGGTGTTCCGGGGAACGCGCAAATTTGATGGCAAAAAGGTAAATCTTACTGAATTGGACAAACATTTTGCTCTTGCATGCATCAAAACACATTTAAACAATTTACAGATGGTTTAATACTTAGTACAACGTCAGGTGCTTGAATACTGTTACTGTCATTGAAACTGGGTTTTTGTGTGTGCAGGTTGCCATCAAGCGGATGCGCAAGATTGACAACGATCGCTATCTTAATATTGTAAGTTGGCCAAAACCTGAATGTGTGTGGAGTTGTTTAAGTGCAGATTACTGTAGTTAATACACCCGTAGGAAGCATTAGGTATAAGGCCCAATCCCAATTCTATTTTATACCCCTTCGCCTACCCCTAACCCTTGCCCCTTGAAACAGAGTGTCAAGGCATAGGGGTGAAAATATTCCCCTAAGAAATGGGACACCACTACTACACCATTACATGTCATTATACATCGTAGCTAGCACCTACGTCACAGGAGATGCGCCAATGTTTATCACAAACTTCCAAGATGCTGTCATCAGCTGTAGTCTTGCGTGAGTTACAGCTATTTTTTGTATTTTTCTTCTGAAGTTTGCAGAAAACAACAGAGATGACGATATCTTCGACACCTAAAGCTGCGTTCACACCAAACACGAATAGAGCGTCTGGCGCGAGTGATTTCAATGTTAAGACGCGTTTACGCGCATCTGGGGGTCTTGCGGCGCGAATGAGTCGTTTAGTGCGGCGCGGTGGACGCGAATTCGCCTCATTCGCGCGCCCACTTCTCTTCAAACTTTTGCTTTTTACACGCGTCATATTGTTAACGAACTTCAACGATTTTTTTGCAACCGTTTCTTTGAAGAACATGACCGTAAATATGAACACAAGATTGAATGTGACAAAGAAAATTATTATTGGCAGTCATGTTGCGTCTGTAGCCGGTGTATGCAGGTACATTTCTCATACCCCTTCGTTTGAAGTGTGGTCCCGAAAAATCTTCGTTTCAAGGGCTATCTGGCCCTTCCCCTTCACGTGCACACGCAAAACAGAGGGGAAGGGGAAAGTGAAGGGGTAAGGGATAGAATTGGGATTGGCCCTAAATGTGATCAATAAGCCTAGAGGCACCAAATAACTTTGAGCTGAAAAGGCTCTTTTGAACGCATCTAAAAAGATCATAGAATAGTACATTTCAAAATGATGTTTTCTTCAGATTTTTACCCAGCAAACCTTCTATCTGCTTCTTCTCTCTAGCCTGGGCATCCCGAACCTCTCGTTACAGAAGTGGCGCTGCTGATGATGATGAGGCGAGAATCCATAAGCCCCTTCGTCATACAACTGTACGAGTGGTTTGAAGATCCTAAAGGATTCACTCTGGTCATGGAGTATCCCGAACCCTGCGAGAGCTTGCTGGACTCAATCACTCGTCAGCCTTGGAGTGACTGGTTCTCACGGGTCGTCATGATACAGGCTGTGCGGGCAGTGCAACACTGCATCCATCGTGGTGTTTTCCATAATGACATTCATGCGCAGAATTTCCTGTTGAAGAAAGACACGATAGACCTCAAGCTGATAGACTTTGGCTGCGGTCAGCTGTTTAGTAGTGAAGGCCACGAGAGAAACATATACAGGGGTGAGGAAGCCTGAAGGTAGTGACTTACTAAATATTTGATGATGCTTTAAAAAAAAAAAGCTCAACGATGTGCAAACGTCTTTCTTACAGGAGTTCCGGGTTACTGCCCACCTGAAGTCTTTACAGAACCTCGATTCCACGCCGTCCCAGCAAATGTCTGGTCTCTAGGAGTGTTGCTGTACGAGTTGTCGAACGCATGTCTCCCTTTTCTTAATAGAACGGAAATCACACAAGCCAAAGTTATATTTCAGAACCGCAACTTATCCAAATGTGAGTGAATAATGATGATAACATTGATATAAACACACATAAAGCAAACGATTTGTACAGAAAGTTAAAGGTTGAAGTGTGTCAGAATTTTTAGATATAGCTCAACGTATAGCGAAAATGTCAGGTCACATGGTCATGACTAACCAGCTCTCTCCTTATTAAAATGTGTACAGACTGCAGGGATCTGATTAGACAGTGTCTAGCCCGGGATCCAACTAAACGCCCCAGCTTAGAGCAGATGTTACAACATCAATGGTTTGATCGTCATCTACACTAGATTGGAGAAGTTGAGGAGATTCACTCGATCAGTTTCAGGTGTGAGGAAGTTTAACAGGCAGAGGAGGATTATAATCTTTTGTCTTCAATTCTGGATTATTTGTAGTGAGATTTTCAAATTTGTGTTCATTAGTATTCATCGTTATCTTACTGTGATTGTGCATGTTCTTGTCAAGAGGATACAGTGTTGCTTCCGGTTCCTCCGCCAAAGATTAAGCTCTCACATAGGGGTGAGTAAAATGGCTGGGCTGGTCCAGTGGTGTAATTCAGTCATCAAACTTAAGGGAATGGTTGGCAATATGAGTTTTTCTGTCATTTAAGTTGCTGATGCTTCTGGTTTTGGAATTTCTTTTAACAACCACAGGACAAAATGCAATGCTGCTCCAGTTACCTGCACCCCCAGAACTGGCTAACACCGCCATTAGACAACCAGAGAGTCCTGCATCTTCAGACAGTAATTTCATGTTTTTATTTATTCTACTTTACAATGCAAATGGAATATAAAGTATTTTTAAGTCTGGGCTCAAAACAAAGTCTTTCAACCTTCCTGTTCCTTTTTCAGTTTCTGGATGTTCTCGTCCAACGCTTCACCGTTCACCCACAAGGTCTGAATCATCAGAAGCATTTAGTCCAGAGTCAGCCAGTAAGTCAGTAAACATTTTTTTACAACCCTCTACACACACCTTGGCAATAGAATCGCCATTGGCTAGTAAATTTCTTCATGTCCATGATCAGTTGCATTCTTCATAGTTGTCAATTCTCCAACCTCAATTATTGTAATATTACTTTTCAATGAGCTTCAATGCTTTTTTTGTTTGTTTTTTTCAGGATCTAGAGGTTCTCGCACACCTCAGCGTGGAGTTCGAAGGCCATCACAGTCCGGGAGCAGAAAAGGTAGGGCAGTGAGTCCATGATTAGTTGCATTCTTCATAGTTTTTAAAGACAGCTGCTCCTGCAATAATGTCAATAAGTGAGGTAGGAGAATTAACAACTATTTCAATGAGCTTCAACGCTGTTTTTATTGTTATTTTTCTTCAGGATCTAGGTGTTCTCTCACACCTCAGCGTGGAGTTCGAAGGCCATCACAGTCCGAGAGAGGCTTATTCCCCATGTCTCAAGCTAGTACGTCCATGGTCAATATTTATTATTTAGTATCATTCTTTAATAATCATAAAGTAAGATTTATAAAATACTTGACAAAAATAAATGAATGTATTTTCTTCCACAGAATACCAGAAGTCAGTGCTTGGAAAGCTAGTTGAAATTCTAGATGAGATAAAAAGAGTCGGGAGGCACTATGAGCCCCTGAATTCTGCTGTCCATGTTGCTAGAAACCTTAGAAGAGTTTGCTCAAGAAGAGGCACATCTCAAGGACCGCAACCTCTGGGAACAAAGGGTAAGATTTATACAGAAATTGGACTAAACTATGTCAATTAGACTAGACCCCCCCAGTCTCCAAAAAGTCTAAATGATCTATATTGTACAAAAATATTCTTTTCTAGTGCATCTGTTAACATGCACAGCTTTATAGAATGTATAATTGAGGGACACACAGTGAAGGCGTATTTTCATGCCTTTGTATTAGAGGTGTACTACTGTCCCATAATATTTTGCATGGACTCAACATGTATGGATGAGTCAACATGACCAGTTCCCATTTAAGCTCAATCTGGCAACAATCAGTATATTACCAACACCATGGGTTTATTCATAATGTATTGAGTGTCTTTTCATGTGTCATGTACAGGTGTCCCAGCTCTCAATGGTGGGAGGGAGGAATGATAAAGACTGCGTCCATAAAGTGATGGACAGGTATTAAACAACTGTCACATGCTCAGAATATAGAATGTAATTATGCAGTTACATTTTTACTCATTGCCTGCTCTGTTTGCCCTCCTCTTAGCACATAGAAAATCAAAAATGCGGAAAGAGATGATTCATTAGGAATAATGCAAGCATAAAGGAATATTTGTAGAATGTAGGCGTGGACCTCACCCTATGATTTTGTGCATGTATTCTCAGGCTTTTCACCAACAGCCTAATGGCTTCTTTCAACATGAAGGGGCGCGGGGTAGCAGTGCGAAACAAGCCTTCCAGGATACCATTTTTTACTCTGTGGTAAAAGGTAACTGCATTTTTCATGTTTATATATATATATATATATATATAATTTAGCTTACCAATTGTATTTCTTTTGGGAAGGTATGCAAATCCATGCAATTGTTAATTGATTAAATGTAAATACAGTGTGTAGTGGGAGCCTTAATGATGTAAGACGTGGTTTATTCATGCACCATCTAATATATTTTCTTTTGCAGCTGCAGTAATGAAGTGGAGTAAAACTGCCACAGAAGTTGAAATCAGGGCTGCTATGGCTGAGACACATGAACATGCTCCCGGGAGAGCTGGAGCTGGAGGTCGCAAAGTGTAAACATTTGTAGTGTCAATTTTCTGAGTTGTGTTTTGTGTTGACTCTTGGAATGTGAAATCCGAGTTTTATTGCACTATATTTTATTTAAAATGTGCTGTTTTAAGTATAATAAAGCTATTCTCTCTTTAAAGCTTTGTTTCATTCATATGTTAATCTAAAATGTTATTTGGCATGTTGATGTGTTGGGACTTGAGAATTGACAATTGTCAATAGGCATCGAGTAAACGTTGAAGATTGACCTGTTTTCAATGTTTTCAATTTTCATTTTCAACCTTCAGTGGACCGTAATTAGACGTTGAAGATTTACGTCTATTCAACGTCTAATAGACGACTTTTTGCTAGCTGGGAATGTTCTTGTTATAGTCAAAGCACCTTCATTTATATAGCGCTTGATACTATACAGATTGTTTTAATGCAGCATCCCTGTAGTAAACAGCAAAATAACAGAATCAGTAAACCAAACAGAATTCAATTCTGTTCTAGCTCTAAAAAAACATTCATGAGTTGACTTGTTCATATACTCTTTGTTTTGGATAGGAAATAACATGCTTGCTGAGAGCTCCGAGCTCGAGACTTGACCCGAAGCCAGAAGTCCAACACCAACCTGACAGAAACTCAGAACGCGTTTATTTTGTTTAACGTGTTTATATTTTATTTAAAGGACAAATCCAGTGAAAAATGAACCTGGGGGTAATTAACACATGGTTACCGAGTCGATCGTTCCCTGCGATGCGTTTTCATGAAAATCGAATGTAAAGAGTTTTATCTCTAAAAACAGATTAGCTCATAACGCTAGTATATGGGGCACAGAGTAAGTAAAAGTAAATCGCTAGTTAATACCACTAACAAGGCTCAAAATAGCCTCACACTAACACGGTAGCATAATGAGGGTCCCTACATGCAAACCGAAGCATTGAGAACTTTGTAAGTGTACAGACAGTTTAATAAGAAGATACTTTATAAAGACAGTACATTACGCGTTTACATGCAGGAGCCATCTTGGAAAACAGTCTCGACTAATCGATGCATGCTATGATTTTTTCTCATATTTCATACTGCATGACAGCATGGGCACAAGCCGCTCCCACTACAACTAAATGCATAGGTTCTGCATACAACCGAGCAATAAAAATTATGGATAAAAAACCAATACGCCACCATCACTGTACTATCCTTAAGAAATATAATTTAATGAATTTTGAGAGCTTTAGTAATTTTAGCTTTCTTAAATTAATTCACAAGTGCATTATCATTTAGCACCTGAGCCATTAAGTTCATTTATTGAGAGACAAAGCAGCATTCGAGTCACTAGGAGCTCCACAAATCATGACTGTAATATTCCATACTGCAGAACCAGCTTTGGTCAGACGACCTTCTCTGTGAAGAGCTCCAAACTTTGGAACTCAATACCATTTGACATCAAGACTGTACTTAACTTTAAAGTGTTTACTTTCAGGCTAAAAAACTGGTTAAAAACAAACCAAAAGTGTACTCATTTTTAATTATGTAAGTAGGTAAGAGTTGTATATGATATGCATGTCTATACATCATGTTTATATATCTTTTTTTTTTTTTCTCTTTTTTTTTGAGGTAGTGTAGTATGTAAATTTTACTGGTAAATGTTATTGTGTATAAAGGCCCAACCAGGGACAGGAGTTGTTTATATATCATGTTTATATTGTTTTAAATTGAAATAGTGAAGTATGTAAATTTTATTGTGTTTAAAAGCCCAACCAGGGACAGGAGTTGAAAATTAGCTTTTGCTATAAACTTTTTATGCAGCACTTCAGTGACAAGCTTTGCTTTGACACTATGTTTGTTTGCATTGTCCCTGTCAAATAAATAAATAAAAAAGAATTAAAAAAAAGAATTGTGAAAATACACAATTCTGAATGAAAAAAGACTTTGACATGTCAGTAAATATGCATCTTATGGCAGTTTTATTTACACAATACACACAAAGGTACAAGATTTGCAGACAAGCCACCAATAGGCTTTCGAAATGTGCTCACATGTTCTCAATTCACCATTTAGGTTTTTTTTTTAACTTCATGCTTAAGTTCATATAAATATCTTTTATCTTTACATCCAGACCCAAACTTAAAAAAAAAAAAAAAAAAAATCTCATTTAGAAATGAAATTCAAAATGCTTTGTGATGATTGATGTACACTATAATGTTCAAAGGGTTGGGGTTAATGTGTCTGAAAGAAGTCTCTTCTGCTCACCAATACTGCATTTATTGGACCAAAAATACAGTAAAAACAGTAATATACTTTTGCAATTTAAAAGAACGGTTTTCGATTTGAATATGTTTTAAAATGTAATTTATTCCTGTGATCAAAGCTGAATTTTCAGCATCATTACTCCAGTCTTCAGTGTCACATGATCCTTCAGAAATCATTCTGATTTGATGCTCAAGAAACATTTCTGTTTATTTTTGTTCAGCTTCACATTTCTGAGAAAACCATGATGGATTTTCTTCAGGATTCTTTGATGAATGGAAAGTTGTTTCAAAAAGATTTTTCTTTACTGTATTTACTGTCACTTTGATCAATGTAATGCATCCTTCCTGAATAAACACATTCATTTCTTAAAAAAAAAAAAATTCTTACCTCAAATTTTTTGAATGGTAGTGTAAGACCAACATAAACTCAACATGCCCAGAATCTCATTCAAAGCATAAAAAAAGTCTCAAAAAAGTTGCCACAGAACATATGCTTTGGAAGAAACTTCATTTTCAATCGATTCCAAACTCTAAAACACCATGTGTCAAACACAATCTGAAAATAAGAGGCAACATCTGATCTGTGGCAAAGGTCATAAACCGAGGTCCAAACGTCCTGCAGCCGAACACCGAAACGAAGCCACGCTTTCACACAACCAGCCAGAGAATGGAAAGCCCTTGAGCCGAGACATGTTTGACTGGATATACGCTGATATACGCTCATATACAGCTATAGCTTATTCACTGGCAGAGGTAAAGCAGCACTGAAGCATCAGGACCGGCGCGGCTCGATCCGGTGGGACAGCTGGGATAGCGTGCGCTGGTTGTCAATCACACCAATGTGACGCACATAGCCTCGCACATCCTGATGGCTTTTACCTGTCACCTGTGGCGCTTCTTGATCTATGGATACCAAAGAGAGAGAGAGAGAGAGAGAAATGCATCAGAATCAGCTGACCTGAAACATGATTCTGATATGAAGTTCACTGTTGTCTTACTGAATGGCTGACTTCGGCAGTATCTCATGATTCGGACTGTGTTAGCAATCATTCTCTGGAAAACACACACAGAAACATTCAGGACGTCTCTTTTAAAACTGTCTCTGAGATGGAGAGATAGATTCCTTTGCCAGACTCACCATTTTCTCAAAGTTGACCAATCTTTCGGTAAATGTCTTGTTGCCCTCGTGTGTGAAAGTCATATCTGAAAGAGCAATAACGCAGATGTTCAACATTTTAAGCACTGATGAAATCTGCATATTTTCTGGGTCATAATTAAACTATACAGTTCTTTGAAACATTCTGTTGTTTGTTTTGTGGATTTCATTGAAATGTTGCAGTTACTGTAGGCTCTCATTGCTTTGTACTGCATGAATTATATATCCCAATGTACAGCATGGAAGAAGTGCAGGAGTGCGAAGTTAATGTCTGAACACAGCCTTTTCATTGATTAAGAATGATTTTTAATAATAACAAATAACACATTTTTTAAATCAAAATAATAATTATTGTTAAATTATCTTAAAATATTTTCAATGATTTGACCATTTAACCATAAATATTAACACCAGTTTTAGATCAATTATAAAAAATCTAATTATCTAAAACTCAATAATTTAAATTAGAAACATTTAAATTTGGACAAAATTTATATATATATATATATATATATATATATATAAATTTTGTCCAAATTTAAATGTTTCTAATTTAAATTATTGAGTTTTAGATAAATATATATATATATAATTTAAATTAGAAAATGTATTTATTATATATAAGATTTATTATTTATGTTTAATTATATATCTGAATTTATGAATATTTATTTATATATAAAAAATAATATAATTATCTAAATTATATAATTATCTAAAACTCAATTATTTAAATTAGACTAAATTTATTTATTTATTTATTTATATTTACATATATATATTATCTAGAGGTGTGTGCTGTATTCATTTATTAGTGAATTAATTAGAAATGTGGAAAATGCCACTAAATCATGTAAATCATGAGAAAATGTGTGACACGCTTTAATAATTAATTTTATAAGAAATGTAAACAAATATATTATGCCTTATATTATGCCTTAATTAATGTATGAATTTCTTCATGAAACATTTAAAATATAGAGTTCCCATACTTTCATTTTTCATAGCTGTGCTGACTTTACTATTATTCAAAAGTGTTGAAAATGCCACTAATAAAGAGCATGTTTTGTTGGTGCTTGTGATTCCAGTGTAAAGTTCACCTTTAATTAATAAAGGCATGAAAGGGATGATCGGCGGCTCTAACTTGGCCATTGTAAGTCGATACGCTCTGTGATTTCTGGAGGGATCCTGCAATGAGAAAAACAACGTTCTCTTTAAGCATCTGTAATACTGGGTTAAATGCTTAGCTTACCAGAGGCTGCCATGTTGAACTCACCATCAGGTTTTCAAACTCTCCATAAAACTTCTTGAACTTGCTGGGCAGTTTCTGTGAGAGAGCAAACTCTTATTCTGTGAGAGCTGAATCAGTGTTAAACATGCCGTGTCTGTTATGTGTGTGTATGCTGAAGTTGTGCGCATGTGTGTAGTGAATGCTCACCTCCCATGTCTGACTGAGTCGACAGACTGCAGGGTTTCCCAGTCCCATGATAATGGCAAAGAAGGAGTTCAGATTCTTAAACTCTTTACAGCTTAAAAAGAGCAAACACACAGAATTTAGAAAAGTGCAGTCTGAACACCATAGTATCTGTGCTGATTAATCCTTACACACACGAATGCTTCGCCAATCATTTTTACATATTCTTTAGCAACACAGATCTATATTAACATGGACGGATCTTTAACTGTCACAATAGTATACAACTTTCCTGATATTTTAATAACAATTACAATAAAATTATAAAAAAAGAATTATAAAGATATTTGCTACATTTTTGGAACTTGGAATGGTTCACTTTGAGCGGATGCTTTTTACATTCATCACTGTCCTCGGCAGAGCTCACTTCCCAGTACATTCAGCATCTGGCTCATATTCGCCATCATTTCTCAAAATCATCGTTTTCAACATTAGTTGAACGATCATTTTTACTGAGTCATCAGAGATTAGATTTTTGTAGCGCAGAAAAAAATAATACTTACACTACTACATTTAGCGGGTTGTGGAAGCTTGTTTCCACCCCAGAATAAAACATAATTATTACGTTAGAATTACGTTATATAAAGTCGCTATTGTGTGTTATAGAAATGAACTCGCAATTATGACTTTATAACGCACAATTGCGACTATTCTGAGAAAATATGTCAGAATTGCGAAATATAAACTTGCAAAAAAAAGTCAGAATTGTGAGTCTATATCTCGCAATTTTGACTTTATAACACACAATTGCGACTTTATAGCTCACAATTGCGACTTTATAGCTCACAATTCTGAGAAATTAAGTCAGAATTGCGAGATGTAAACTGTAAAAAGTCACAATTATAATTTACATTTTTTTTATTCTGTGGTGGAGACAAGCTTCCATAGCGGGTCGCTAGCAACCCTACAAACTGTCATTCTTTTGTAAGTTCATTTTTTTCTTGTTATATTGTTTAAAATGAATAGTTTCAGGAATACATTAAAAAATGAGGGGGGAGAGTAGTGAATGACGTCCCGGGTCGAAAATGACCCGAGGTCTGCGTTTTCAGGGTTAATACACATCACACACTCTCTACTGTGACACACAACTTAAAACTATATTTAAAAAAAAGATAATATAATATTATTGAAATAAAAGTCCACTTAAGTATACTTGAAGTACACTTTCATGACTGTTTCTTAACACAACACACTTAAGTAGACTTTTAAAAGGTGCCCTTTGTAATAATGTCAAAGTACAAATTTTACTTTAAAAGTACATTTTAAATGATTATGTTTTAATAAAATTTAAGTACACTTATTTTCAGTTGTGAGTTCATCACTACAAATGCCTAATTACAAATATATTTAAAGTTTTACTAGAAATTTTGTTAGTTTATTTTAGTTTACCATAAACACTTATCAGTCCATTTGCAATACACTTTAACCATAATTTAAGTAATTATGAAATTACAAGATGCACGTCCTATACTTAAGTGGGTCAAAAAAGTTCAACTAACGTCATTATATGTCAATTTTAACTTTTAACATTGCAGTTAATTGTTAAAAAAATATTACATTAACTCTGCAGAATAAAATGATTCATCACACACATTAACGTCACATGTTAGTAAAAACCTCAGAGACTCACTGTGCTGCGATCTTGATGAACTTCTTGAGCAGTTGTACGCGTTTGCTGAGCGTGGGACACAAGCAAACCTCTGTGACCACCCAGAGCTGCACCTCATTAAACCTCCGCAGGAACAGATCCAGGTTAGCCGTCGTCTTCTTGAAATGCGGACGGCCAAACGTGTGGTAGATCAGCTCATGCTAAAACACACATGCATACACATTTACTAAAACTGACTACCAGTTTAGACCTGGTGGTTAATAAATGTAGGTAACACTGTGATTGTTACACGTTACATGTAGTTACTATAGTAATAACTATAAATTATGCATAATTACATGCAACAGAGCCTAACCAAACCCTATGTAGTAACTAATATTACTCAGTACTTAAATGTATAATTACACTGTAACAAGGAGACACCTTAAAATAAAAAGTGTAACCTTCTTTTGAAAAGAGTACTTAAAGTCCCCCTGTGCTGAAAATCAAGTTTTTAATGTTGAATATGTCTATGTGGTGTTTTTAATATGCTTTAAGACAAACCATGTGTAAATTCATAAGTCGACACCATTACTGAGTATTTTCTCCTTAAAACTGCAGTGAACCAAAGACAGTCTCAAAAACACGCTTTGAAATCGCTGGTGTTTCTGACGTCACAAACTACCTTGTAACCAATCAGATCAACGTGTGATCGTCAACCAGTGGATCTCTGAGCTGAGTGAGTGAGTGGAGGCGGGGCTCATTTGCATATTCATAGAACCGCGCATACTAAATGAGGCAAGAGTGTAGAGTTACAATTCAAGCTATTTTAAGGCATGAAGATTTTTTTCAAGGAAAAAACGTTAAAATATGGTGATCAAATATGAGTTTTAAGGGATACAATTATTGACTACAGGGGGACTTTAAGGAAATTATATACTTTTTTATAAGAATATATGCAATTAGCTGAACTAACTGCACATTTATATGTAATATGATAATTACCGTACTTCTATTGTCTTTGAAATATGGTTAAAGTTTACTGCTAAATGTACTGACAAGCATTTATGATAAACTAAAATATACTTTAATGTAATTTCTATTGAAAAGTGTAAGTTATGCATTTAAATGTTTGCAATTACACAGTTAAGCTGCAATTAATTATCATGATTCAACAATACAGTAACAGTAACACTTAAGGTATTATTGGTACGGTGTATTTATATATTTGAATACTGAGTTATAATAATTAACTACATGTTCTTACTATAGGGTTAGGGTAGGATTGGGGTTTGGTTGAGGGTTAGTTGCATGTAATTATGCATAATTTACTGTTATTACTATGGTAAGTACATGTATCATATGAAACAAGGACACTAAATTAAAGTGTTACCAAGAAAATTGACATTAAACATTATTAATCTGACATTATAACAATTTTGACATGGTTGCTGTCAGGCTTCTGGGTGGATGATGAAGTAGGAGGCGAACACGAAGATGAAGGATCAAAGGTTTTAATTCTCAATAACAACGGTACACGGAACAGGGAGCGTGTGCTCAGGAACAGACTACCTAACATTAAACAAACCTAACATAAACATTGACCGACCAGTGATGAGTGAACAGAAGGAACTTAAATACACAGACAGATGAACACAAGACAGGTGATGCAGATGATGATGATGACGAACAGGCGGGTAATGAAGGGAGTGAGTTCAGGTGTGGAAACAAGGAGGATTCTGGGAACTGTAGTGCAGACAGGACGATGACAGACGGTGAATGTGACATTACTCCCCCCTCCCGGTAGGCGCGTCCTCGCGCCGTAGAAAGACCAAAGGGGTGGGAGGGTGGGCGCCCTGGAGGCTGACGGGGAAGACAAGGCAAGGGAGACAAGGCAGGAAGCCTCCAGGGCGGAGCAGACTGTGGGTGTGGTCACGGTGGAGCAGGCTGTGGGCGTGGCCAGGACGGAGACGACCCCTCGGGCGGCCACGGCGGTGAGGACCCTTCGGGTGGCCACGGCGGAGAGGACCCTTCGGGTGGCCAGGGCGGTGATGTCCCCTCAGGCGACCACGGCAGTGAGGACCCTTCAGGTGGCCATGGCGGTCCGGACCCTTCGGGTGGCCAAGGCGGAGAAGACCCTTCAGGTGGCCACGGCGGTGAAGACCCTTCAGGTGGCCATGGCGGAGAAGACCCTTCAGGTGGCCATGGCGGAGAAGACCCTTCAGGTGGCCATGGCGGTGAAGACCCTTCAGGTGGCCATGGCGGAGAAGACCCTTCAGGTGGCCATGGCGGAGAAGACCCTTCAGGTGGCCATGGCGGAGAAGACCCTTCAGGTGGCCACGGCGGTGAAGACCCTTCAGGTGGCCACGGCGGTGAAGACCCTTCCGGTGGCCATGGTGGTGAGGACCCCTCAGGTGGCCATGGCCCCTCGAGTGGCCAGGACGGAGCCCTATGGCCCCCCCCAAAAAAATACTTGGGAAAAGTCCCGGGTACCAGAGAGGGTTCGGTGCTGGGCAGCGACGAGGGCTCGGTGCTGGGCAGATCCAGCGACGAGGGCTCGGTGCTGGGCAGATCCAGCGAAGAGGGCCCGGTGCTGGGCAGATCCAGCGATGAGGGCTCGGTGCTGGGCAGATCCAGCGACGAGGGCTCGGTACTGGGCAGATCCAACGATGAGGGCTTTGTGCTGGGCAGATCCAGCGATGAGGGCTTTGTGCTGGGCAGATCCAGCGATGAGGACTTTGTGCTGGGCAGATCCAGCGATGAGGACTTTGTGCTGGGCAGATCCAGCGATGAGGAGGGCTCTGAGCTGGGCGAAACCAGCGGCGAAGAGGGCTCTGTGCTGGACTGGACCAGCGGCGAAGAGGGCTCTGTGCTGGACGGGACCAGCTGTGAAGAGGGCTCTGTGCTGGACTGGACCAGCGGCGAAGAGGGCTCTGTGCTGGACTGGACCAGCGGCGAAGAGGGCTCTGTGCTGGACTGGACCAGCTGTGAAGAGGGCTCTGTGCTGGACGGGACCAGCTGTGAAGAGGGCTCTGTGCTGGACTGGACCAGCGGCGAAGAGGGCTCTGTGCTGGACGGGACCAGCTGTGAAGAGGGCTCTGGGCTGGACGGGACCAGCGGTGAAGAGGGCTCTGGGCTGGACGGGACCAGCGGTGAAGAGGGCTCTGGGCTGGACGGGACCAGCGGTGAAGAGGGCTCTGGGCTGGACGGGACCAGCGGCGAAGGCTCTGGGCTGGACGGGACCAGCGGTGAAGAAGGCTCTGTGCTGGATGGGACCAGCGGCGAAAAGGGCTTTAAGCTGGACGGAACCAGCTGTGAAGTGAGCTTTGAACTGGACGGAACCAGCTGTGAAGAGGGCTTCGAACTGGACGGAACCAGCTGTGAAGAGGGCTTTGAGCTGGACGGAACCAGCGGTGAAGAGGGCTTTGTGCTGGACGGGACCAGCGGTGAAGAGGGCTTTGTGCTGGACAGGACCAGCGGCGAAGAAGGCTCTGAGCTGGGCAGGACCAGCGGCGAAGAAGGCTCTGAGCTGGGCAGGACCAGCGGCGAAGAAGGCTCTGAGCTGGGCAGGACCAGCGGCGAAGAAGGCTCTGAGCTGGGCAGGACCAACGGCGAAGAAGGCTCTGAGCTGGGCAGGACCAGCGGCGAAGAGGGCTCTGAGCTGGACAGGACCAGCGGCGAAGGAAGCTCTGAAAAAAGGTCAATTAAGTCCTTCTCGTCCGGACTCTGGCTGAGGACAGGAACAGGAGACACTGGGTGGACAGTCTCTGGCTTGGCGGGCACGGCGCATACTGCTTTGGACTCGGCAGATCTAGCGTGAAGTGCGGGCTCGGCTGGACTGGCGTGAAGTGCTGGGTTGGGTGGTGTTCTGGACCGGGTCGCAACACTCTCCAGACACCGGGTTACCGTCTCCTTCCAACTCAGTCCGGTGGTGTCTGGGAGGTTGAGAGGACGATGGAAAGAGGCCCCGATCCAGAACAGGGTGCTGAGGGTTTCGTCCTTCAAAGAGCTTAAGAGGGCGAGCTGCCAAAACTCCTTGGCAAAGCTCAGGATGTCGTGGTTCTCCTGAGCCACGAGGATGAATTTGAGGTGTTCATCCATTACCTGGGTCGGTCAATCTGTCAGGCTCCTGGGTGGATGATGAAGTAGGAGGCGAACACGAAGATGAAGGATCAAAGGTTTTAATTCTCAATAACAACGGTACACGGAACAGGGAGCGTGTGCTCAGGAACAGACTACCTAACATTAAACAAACCTAACATAAACATTGACCGACCAGTGATGAGTGAACAGAAGGAACTTAAATACACAGACAGATGAACACAAGACAGGTGATGCAGATGATGATGATGACGAACAGGCGGGTAATGAAGGGAGTGAGTTCAGGTGTGGAAACAAGGAGGATTCTGGGAACTGTAGTGCAGACAGGACGATGACAGACGGTGAATGTGACAGTTGCAAAGTGCACTTTTTAAAAGTGTGTTAAGAAACAGTCATTAAAGTGTCCACTCTTTAAGTAAACTTAAGTAGAGTTTTATTTTATTAATATAATACTATTATCTTTTTCACAAGTGTATGTATGTGCATTGATTAATGTTTAACTGTGAATGAAAGCCTAAATTAAATATGCTTATCATATAAAGCGATCATGTCTGTTCAGCAGATTCATACACATTACTTCTACAATCTCTTTATGAACTTTTTAAAGCATCAGACTTTTAGTGGAAAGAACTTGCAATGGGGGGACAGAAATCTCTCAGGTTTCATTAAAAATATCTTAATATGTGTTTCGGAGATAAATGCAAGTCTCATGGGTTAGGAACGACATGAGGGTGAGAAAATGATTCTCATTTTTGGGTGAACTAACCCTTTAAGTGAGAGGAATGTTAAAACAGCAGCAGAACTGTGTGTATGTACCTCATGTACACAGTCGAAGAGCTCCCAGTCATAGAGAGTCATGTGATGAGCCAGATCTTTAGAGCTCATGAGCTCAAACGTGGACATGGACCCCGCAGACGGGCCCTCCTGCTCCGGCAGTGGAGTCTGCACAAACAGTCAATCCATTTATCAGTTCATCAGCCAATGCATGTGTGTTTACAGCAGATGCGTGTTTTAAATGCGGTCTCCAGGGGCTCTCACACACCAAAGTGTCGATCTGGTCCCTCGAGCAGACAAACAAACGGCCATTAATACTCAGAGATGAGAAGATGGACACATCAGATGGCTTTAAAAGCTCTTTATCTGAAAAACACAAATATACAGTCATCAGTCAGTGTCACAGAGTAATCTACTGTTAAAGTTGGTGCTTTTCAAGAATGTGGAAGCACAGATGTCAGTTATCAGCTGCTTCTCAAACGACTAAACAGTGAAGTTATGCTTAATACAAAAATAAAAAAAAAGATAAGTGAAGCTTTTTTGCAATATTTACATTCCAAAAGTTTAGGAAACTTAAGAACAGTGTTTAGCACCACTCACATATTCATCTGAAAATGAACAAATCTAGTTTAATATGCACTATTAGTTACTGTGCATTATGTAAGACAGTCACCAAAAGTCATAAAATCAATCATCATCATCATTTAATTTCACATTCAGACATTAACTTTAAACAGTATGGAGGAAGCTTTTATGTCTAAGGTCATTAAATACCAACCACTCCAAAATACCATCTCAGAGTTAGGTTATCGGAGCCATTACTTGTGTTCATATTTGGCAGCTTAGGACACACACACAGGCTGGTTGTAAGAGGGCTTCATCAGCTTGGGATGCCCAAAAACAGGGTTAATCGGCTAGCAAAGAACTGTGCTCTGTCTGCTATTATAGGCAGCCGCCATATATGGCAGAGACGGTGTTAATTGTACCCATAACAACTGAGTGACATGCTTCATATTGTGAAGATATATGCCATTGTATGCCACTGGGCCATGATTTTGTACATCTATTTGACTGCATCTATAGTAATTATGTCCCTGTAAATCATTTATTTTAAGTGGACTTAAATAAATTGTTAAAATGTGTCCTATTTGTTTTTAAAAAAGAATGCCCCTTCCTTGCTATATTTTATCTAATGATATTTTATCTTACACATACACACACACACACACACACACACATACACACACACACACACACGTACACACACACACACACACACATACACACAGAATCTGAAATGCTAAAGCAAGATGGGAGCAGCAAAGAGCTCATATTGTCAGCCAGAGGTCAAAGAGATAAGAGTCAGTACAACAGCACACTCTGCAAACATGGTATTAATAAACCTGCAATTAATCAAACACAAATGAAAACAGAGGAAATGGCTGTCAATACAGCGATAAGCATGGGAAAAATGGTTAGGCAGTGAGTGTGTGTGTGTGTGTGTTTTTACCTCCGGCGGAGTTGAGGTGGATGAGAAGAAGATCATCTCCTGACCCCAGCTTATCGGTAACCGCGGAGATGACCTCTCTGACAGACGCAGCGACAGGCACTCTGATAGTGGAGTAGGTGTGATCACTGCAGTAAACCTTAAAGAGGACTACAACAACACACAGCTTTTAAGACACTGGTGAATCACATTTTAAATAATAAAATGGCTTTAATTAAAGATACATGGCTTTGGATCACATTTGTTCAATACTGTGGACTTTTGCTTAATTTTTGCAGAAGTGAAACAACATCAAATGATAATTTTCCTAAACTCTTAACCTCTTTTTGAAACTTTGTCGGACCCTTCCGGTCTATTTTTAGTTATTTCACTTTTGACTCTATGACTGATGTCTCTCTATCTTTTCTGATCTGCCTCTAAATGAATAAATGACTGAATAAATAAATAAATAAATACCTTTTACGTAAGTTAAACCCCTATGATCTCTATATACTCTATATAGTATATGTGTCATACTCTTAAGACCCGTTCACACCAAGGACGATAACTAAAATCCTAACGATAAAGTTCTAAAAATCATTCTAAATATGAAAGAACAGCAGAGCCCACACCACAACTATAACGATAACGCCACAGAGGAACAATCTAGTTTGAATCACTTTCAGAACAATTTTTTCCCTGCTGATGAATGATAAAAACATTGACAGCCAATCAGAATCCATCCTGCTTTATAGAGCTCGAGCATTTAAAGCGACAGACGGTAAAATTGCAGCACTCGCTTACAATAAACCGAATGATATTGTGCATTGGTGTGAACACTGATATATCGTTATAGTTATCGTTCTTGGTGTGAACAGATCTTCGGTCATACTCATGTACTGATGCAACATTTGAACTGGAGAGCAGACCCGGACTCACTCTCGTCTGTGCTTTTGATTGGCTGTCTCTTCTGCAGTCTGTCGTTCCCAGTGCTGAACTGACGCAGAAGGACTTTGTGCTGCAATGAGAGAGGACTGTCACATGACACTTCTTCAGCACTGAAGGAAATACTGCAGAAACTGTGTTTGTTTTTATTTTCCCCTCACCTTTTTCTGGGAGGGCCGGCCATCTTCGGAGCTGCGAAAAATGAGTGTTATGAATATGAGCAGATAAAAGGTTTCTGCGAACTAAATCTGTCAACCTCATGAAGCACACTGTACTTTGTATACTGTACTTCATACTTTCATTTCAGGAAGCTACATGCATTTAGTATAATTGTAACAAGTCCACCTTCAGGCTGGGTTCACGTGTCTTTTTTCACATTTTTAACATAAGAATAACTTTTATATTGTTAGTAATACATCAAGATGAACACTTACTTACAGCAAATATGATCCATCAGGCTTTTGAGGAAGGTTTATTTGTTAATCTCTCACTCATCATTGTTTTGCACAGCATTATATGTTTTAAAACTTCCTAAAGCTAAGCATTTTAATATTATCTTACTAAGACATTATTGGCAGATATTGAGTGATGACTGATATTTATATGCATTTTATATAAGTAGTCTGTTATACTGCTATAAAGATCTCAATGATTTACATTACAAGCATCAATATTTCATCTTACCATTTGGTCATCTAAATATCAGCAACTGCACCAAATTTGATATTTTTGCTCAGTTTGTGGAATAAAATTGAGACATTTTTTCCTCCTCGAGAATGAGCCCCATATTCTCAAACTTATCAAACTATATGAGTCATAAAAGCCTGATGTATCATACATGACACTCGACAAAAAACACGTATACTTTTTTATTTAAATTTAAAAAAAGAAAGAAATTTCATAAATTTTTAATAATCTGTTCCATTTAAAAAAAAATATATTATTCTGACTATTATTTTATATGTCAGGCTTTCCAGGGTTAAAAACTTATGTCAGACTCTGCTCTTACTTTTGCTTTATGATCTTCTCTAGTTCGGGAAGTTGATCTTTCAGAGCTGGAATGAGTCTTGAATCTTCACACACGGTCTCATAGAACTCCTGCAACAGACAATGACAATCAAACACACACTTCCTCACAGCGGGACCAGAAAGCCTCCGGTCTAGACCAGAGAGGAGTGAAGCTGCTGACCTGGAGGAAGTTGTAGGAGCTGTCCTCCTCCTGGAGATGGTCTGTGTTGATGGCGGCCCACTGTAACACCAGACGAATCACCCTGCGCTTGTTATTGAGAGTGTAATCCATGCGCTCCTGTTCACTGCCCTGGGACGCCTCAGCATGATAGGTGCGCGAGCGCTAAGGACTTCACAGCCAAAAACCAGAGACACTCGCACGCAAGCGCAAGCAAAATAAAACAATATTCATGAAGTACACAGTTTAACCGGGCTGATGCAGAGCTTTTGTTACGCATAGATCTACAACTACTTGTTTCAGCCAGTACAGCTGTGAAGGATATTGGGCCACGAGCAGCGGACACAGCTGACTGTTCGGGACAAAGACACAGTGCATAAGCAAGAAGTCATCCAGAGCAGGGTCTACAGGGATGGAGAAAGAAGGAAGTTAGTTAGGAGCGCTCAAGGGAAGCGGCAATTTGTGAAGCATGAAGCTTGGCTAATAGCTACTTCTGGTTAATGATTGGTTTCTTCACAGTGCATGTACAGTAAATGCATGTTTACAGGCTTCCCACTCTTGTTTTTCATGGCATTTCCAGTCATTTGTGATTTTTAATAATCATTTTTGATCAATGATTCAGTAAAGAATCATTCAGACCATTTGTTCAACCAGTTTGAATGATCCATTGAAAGTAAACGATTAAAAAGTGAGTTTTATGAAAGCTGCACACAAGGGCAATATCTACACCTTTCTACTGTTCAAAAGTTTGGGGTCGGTAAGATTTGTTCAAAAATACAGTAAAACAGAAATGATTTGAAATAGTATTACAATTTAAAATAACTGTTTTCTATGCGAATATACCCTGCCGTTCAATAGTTTTGGATCGGTATGATTTTTAATGTCTTTCAAAGAAGTCTCTTCTCCTCAACAAAGCTGCATTTATTTGATTAAAAACAGTAATATTGTGAAATATTATGAAATTTTAAATAACTGTTTTCTATGTGAATATATTGTTAAAATGTAATTTATTCCATTTATCCATTGCTCCAGTCTTCAGTGTCACATGATCCTTCAGAAATCATTCTGATATGATGATTTGATGCTCAAGAAACATTTCTTGAAAACAGTTTCTTGAAAACCTTCAGTGAATTATTAGTTACAGTTTCCCTGTTTAACTGCGTCTCTGAATGCAGTGTAAAGTACCTGGCTCTGTGAATTGGGAATCAAGTTTCACTGTCTCCAGAAGATGTTCCAGAATCTTCTCTGGAGTTCCTGACATCACAGTGTACCTGAAGAACAGGTCAAAGGTCACGGTTCGACATGTAGTTTGAAGTTGTTGATATATAACAGATCATAGTTTTTCCATAGTAGCCTTAAATCCCTAATGTTAACATTGACAGGAGAAGATAAATGTACTTGAGAGGAGAAGAACTGGAGCTCCTGTTGTTACTCCTCTCCAAAACTAACACATCCTCCTCATGTTCCTTCAGACGGACAGTGTTTGCCTCCACATCCTGAATACACACAGATGAAATACAGTGTGTGGATGAGATTAATCATAATCAAACTATGTACTTTTTCTGATGTCCTAACAAAAATGACTGGTTAGGTACACACAGAAAACAGATCACAACACATGGTAATGGTGAATTAGTGCTGTTGTGACTGTGTAAAACTAAACTACACTAAACTCATGGTTACACAGCACTGAACTGAGAGCCCAGATCACACAGCTGAATTAAGAATGGAGTCAAGAGCAGGTGTTTGTCCTGAAGATCTCCTCAATGTCACTTCTGTACTGTATTGTTGTAATGCAGTATCATTACCAGTAGAGGGAGACTCACACTCAGTCTATAGCAGGGGTTTCAAACGGTTTTTATCAGTTGAACTAATGTGATTTAAATGACCAGTATTTACTTTAGAATTTACTTTTAGATAGTAGATATTTTAAGTAATGTTGTATAATGAATTTAATGACACTTTTTTGCAACATGTGCTGCTATATTTTATCAACAGCATATTTTTCCAATGTGATAACGGTTGAAATATTCAGTAAATTGTATTCAGAACTTTAAAGTCCATAGAGAAATTGATTAGAGCAAAATGCTTGGCAACACTTTATTTTACAGTGTCCCTGTTACATATGATACATGTACTTACCATAGTAATAACAGTAAATTGTGCATAATTACATGCAACTAACCCACAACTAAATACTTATCCTACCCTAACCCTATAGTAAGTACATGTAGTTACTTATTATTACTCAGTACTTAAATATATAATTACACTGTAACAATGACACCTTAAAATAAAGTGTAACCAAATGCTTTATTTGGATTTATTAACATTTGACAAAAAATAAAAAAATAGGGTACAGTCTGTATTTAAATGGCACTGTCCTTAACCATTTCTATCTGTTGCAGCCATCATATAGACTAACTGATAAAATGAATACAGAGTTTTTGTCCAGTAGCATCATGTTGTGCGTAACTATGCAACAAATGAGCATAGAATGTGAAATCTCACTAAATCTCACTATATTTGTTTAGATAGACGGCATCCTGTTAGACACTAACACCCACACCCTCACTATCAGACTGAGCTTCCGCTCCCATTCTGTTGTGGCTTTCCTGGGCTGAGCTTCCCATTGTCACAGCGCTGGGAGAGAGATTCCCCTGCACTGGTGATGATGGGACGATTATACCACACACACACGCACACACACACACACACACACATACTCACACACACACACACACACACACACACAAGCACACAAGCACACACGCACACACACACACACACACACACACACACACACACTCACACACACACACACACACACACACACACACACACACACACACACACAAGCACACAAGCACACACACACACACACACACACACTCACACACACACACACACACACACTCACACACACACACACACACACACACATGCACACAAGCACACACGCACACACACGCGCACGCACGCACACACACACACTCTCAAATGCAGAGACAGCATGAGAAAACAATTAGACGATAATTACATAGTCATTAAGCTAAAAGTACACTAGCAAAAATGGAATTAGGGGAATTATGTAGTAACTTTTAAAATTGAGCTTCTTCTTTGTTTATTCACTTTGGATATTAATTTTTGCATCCTGGGATGCTTTTAATCAATATTGAAGGAGTTCGCATGTTGCCTGCTTTTTATTCACTATCTGTTACAACTCACCCATTTAAAATGTTAATTATTTATTTTTAAAATAAAAGATTTGTGTTTGTAAAGAAAATGTTAAAGATATGTAGGTACCAGGGTTATTATCGTTAACTTTAACTAAAATAAAATAAAAAATAAATCGTTATTTGAAATGAAATAAACGCAAAACTTATTTTATTTCAGCCTGCTGCCAAGGCAACATTTCTCATTTGATTTTAATTGAACTAAATTAAATGAAACAAAATTAAACTAAATAAATTAAAACTGATAAATATAAACTATATATAACTACATATTACAGGAAAAACAAAAACTAATAAAAATGAAGAAAAAAACAAATACAAAACAAAATTACTTAAAAAAAGAAATGAAGACAGAAAAAAATCTAATTTAAAATATTAACAAAAAATACAGTAAATAAGAAATAAATTATAACTATAATACATTTTCAATAGTACTAAAAATAGCACTATTAAGCTGTTATTGTTAACTAAAACTTAAGTTATTATAAATATTTTTAGTAAATAAATAAATAAAATATTAGATGAAAACTTTAAAAAACTAACTGAAATAAAGTTGAAGTTGCAGTACTAGGCCATGAGTTTAGCTGTAGTTATGAAGCACACACACTGACCCTGTGGATTCTGTTGAAGTCTTCTTTGTCCACTCTCAGGAAGTGGCAGTTGTCCTCTCTCAGCACGATAGACGCTGCCCGAGGTGCGTCATTCACCAGAGCCAGCTTCCCGAAGTCATCTCCCTCATGCAGCGTACAAACTACACCCTGCACAGACACATTGCATCTAAACCAGCAGACAGCACAGACACTTACGAAAACATATTGAATTAGCACACACACACACTTTCCTGGCACAGTTTGCATGTACTATAATTGGCTTGAGAGTCATTACTGGCCAGCATTACCACACATTAAACGCTTAATTAGTCTGTTGAATGTAAAGCATTAGTAGGGAATTACTAGTCTGACCTTTCCATAGATCACCACGTTGACGGAGCCCTTCAGGATGATGTACCATGACGTCCCCTCTTCCCCTTGATTAAACACTAGGAACAAAAGAGATCAATAATCAGCATGAAACCTGTCTGATCATAATAGCACAAGATTATTCATAACTCAGATTACCAGCAGACATTTAAATCTGTTTGTTTCTGTATGGTTTGACGTGATTTGGAGAAGTTAGCATGTACGTGGTATAATCATTTCAACACTTACACACTGTGCCTGCTTTTGCGTGCGACTCAAATATTAGAACACCAGCGAGTTCCCTCTTCACCTGAGCAGGAGAGAGAACACAATAGACTCTATATTACAGATGAAACACATGCCACCCGGTAATTATGAAGACATTTTTAACAATACACACATTAATGCTCAGCGTGCTATTCATGCATTAAAGGAATAGTTAAAGGAACACAAAAGGAGAATGTAAGAAACAGACATAAATTCATTATTTGCTGAAAATCATACCTTTTATATCTCATTCATGTACATTCACATGTGGCGTGTCAAGAAACGCCACACCAGGTTTGATGTTATTGACATTGTTTGTTCTTGCATATCTCATTACTGAAGTCAAAGCTGGCTCAAAGGTCTTTTTCAGTGAATAATGACTTAACTATAATACAAACTCGTGAAAACACTATCTCACTATACTTGTGAGAAGTACACTTATGTAAAGAGTACTTATGGATATAATATAATTAAGTGTGAACCAAATATATTGTTTTCAGACACTTAACTGCATGTTGACTACAATTAAATAAAAATGTATTATAGTAAAATGTATATTAAATTCAATTCAATTAGATTAGAGTGCTTTTTTGAACACATATTTATATGTAATTTTTAAAATGACTTCTATTTACTTTGGAATAGTGTTAAATTGTAATGTTGAATGTACTGACAAGCATTTATGGTGAACTAAAATATATTGTAGTGCAATTTATATTGATGCTTGTTTCATGTATTTCATGTATTAGAAATTTCACATTTGCAATACAATAAATTTAAAATATATTAAATTAAAAATTATCAAGTAATGCACTATAGTTAAAATTACAATAAAGTAAAATGTATTTTAAAAGTTTAATTTGACTACTACAAAGTGCACTTTGTAAAAGTGTGCTTAAGTGTACACTTAAAGTACACTTAAATGGCCTTTTATTTCATTAAAAAATATATTATCCCAAAGTACAGTTTTTATACTTTTATACATATTTTATATGCTCTTTAAAAAAAAATTGTTCACTAAAATTGCTTATTTACTATAATAAAGGGCACTTCTTTTTCACAAGAGCATGGGTGGGCTTCTTTTCTGTCCTTTATGGAGATGAACAGAATCAGTTTGCACAAAAGAAAAAAGAGTTACAGGTGATGATAGAATTTTCATTTTTGTCTAAATTCTTCTTTTACTTAAAATGTGTGTATACAAAACTAATTTCCTCTAACTAACCTCGTTGTTAGTTCACCTTTTAGCGATTAAAGCAGTCGTGGACTAATGGTTAGAGAGTCAGACTGGTAATTCGAAGGTTGCGGGTTTGATTCTCAAGGCACCTAACCCCCAATCGCTCCCTGGGCGCCGCAGCAAAATGGCTGCCCACTGCTCCGGGTGTGTGTGTCCATGGTTTGCAGTGTGTGTTCACTACTCACTACTCCTAATGTGTGTGCACTAACTTGGATGGGTTAAATGCAGCGGACAAATTCCAAGTATGGGTTACCATACTTGGCCTTCACATGGCACTTTCAAATGCATGTAGTGATATTTTCAAAAATTCTACATTGTGTACGAAACCAAACTGAACAGCTAGTTGTTTATGAAGTATCAGAGATGTGTCTCTCGTCTGTATGTGCAATGCAATAAATCACTTTCACAGTGAAACGAGCCTTGACTCATTCGTGTTGCCAGGTCTCGCAGTTTCGGCAGTGAGTCGTGTTCGATTCAAACAGGGGACTCACTCCCGTATTTAAATGCGGTTGTCAGTCCAGACACTTTACAGAGTGTATGAGGCCATTATGCAGACTTACAGTGGTGGAGAGATGTGATAAGGCTTTAATATGCAGCAGCTCCTCGTAAATGATCTCCAAGTCATCTACTGTCCTCTGGCCAGGCCTGCAGAGAAGAGCAGAGAGGGCAATGATGTCATTGGCCAGTAATGACACTGGAACTTATTCTGACATTTTAAAAAGTTTTTGTGGATCAAATTTGTGCACCAAAAAAAGTCCTAGTGCAGATCTTCCAGGACCTTTAAAAGGTCTCTGCTTCAGTTACAGCATGCATATAAAAGTGTAATCTCTCTTTGGTAACAGTAGCAGATACAGATCAGATCACGTTGAGGCACTTCTCTTTATAGCCCAGAGTCCTCGGGGGGACGTAATGACTCATATTAGCAGGCGCTGATGTTTCTGGGGAAGAACGTACAGTTTCCGCAGGATCATTCGAAGATGGGCGTCAGGTCCGATCTGAGAGAGGAGCAGGAGGGTGTCCTGCAGTTCTTCATCGCTCTCTTTCTGCTCTTCCTCATTGGGGAGGGGTGCCTCCTCTGTCTCATCGTCAAGGAACCGATAAAACAGATACTTATCTTGGAAACTCAGCTCCTGGTCCACTGCAGCAAAACACCGAACAGGAACCACAAAGAACAAATCAACCATTAAACAAAGAAAAACATTCGACCACATCGCATTTATAGTGTCAATCCAATGTGAAATTATCATCTGGATAATAGATCTTAATTAAGAGCTCTCAAACTGGTTTGTGATCATATATTTATATATATATATATTTTTTTTGGTCATATTGTGCAGTGTTTTACTGCCTTAAGCAGTCACTGACCTTTGAAAGTGAACGAGTATGACACACTCACCGTGGTTTAAGACTCCCTCCTCCAGCAGCACCTGCCACATCCCCACAGCCTGAACACGAGAGTGCACACAGGAAGTGTGCTGTAACAGCCAATCAACAAGCTCTGTGCCCATACAGCACCGCCTACAACAAACACAGGTTTGCAGGATACTTAAAGGGTAACTCTCACCAAAATGCAACCTAGGGTCTTTTTGTTAATCTACCCGAGGCAAACTTTCATTTTAAAAGCATAATTAGGATGGAAACGCCACTTTTAAGTTTGACCGTATTTTTGTTTTCGGTCAAATTGCCTTTTGAATGGGAGTTCTTGGGGCACGATTATGATAGCATCAAAAATCGCTATTTTTAAAACACTAAGAAGGCTCGACACAACATGAAACTTTGCTGGAAGTATCACCAGGGGCTCTACACATGAACTCGAGCATTGAGAACATTGTTTGTGTACACAGAGTTTACTAAAAAGAAAGATTTTAAACAACTCACTGTAGCTGTGTCCGCCCGCATTTTGACAGTCAAAAATAGCCGATCTCCGAATGCAACGTAACAGGGAGGAGAGTAAAGATGGAAAGCTCCTAAAGCTTAGTTCCATATAAATTCACGGATAATTTGTTGTTTTCTCGTTAGTGAAAATCAATATTGACCTTGTATTTGAAAAAGGATCCTCATATAAGAAACAATACTAAAATTCAGAGTCAGTTCATTCGCATATCGACTATTTTTGACTGACAAAATGCCGGCGGCATTCGTGAAGTGGAGTGATCCGACTGCATTTATTCTCGAGTCAACAACACACCGATTCAAACGATCCAGTCAGAGCAAGTTTCCAGTTGACAAAAAATCTAAAATCACCAGATTTGCAACTTATCAGTCGTACATGAATAGTTTTTAATATATATGCATGTACATTAATTGATACTTCGAACATTATCAGTAATGTTTATGGTCTTTTCGGGCAGTATAAGCGATTTATATAAATCGTTAAGATGGGCATGTCTTTTTGTTGAGATTTCCTGTTGACCAACATCCACTTCTGACTCTTGGAGAATGTGATATTAAGTATAAAATGTATAAAATGTATTTTATATATATATATATATATATAAAATACTGTACCTGTATTTACCTGTATGTTTTTAGGTGATACTTCCTGTCTCTGATCATTTGAGGTGCTCGGAACAAAATTGTGTTTCTTAACACTTCACCTGCCCGTAAGATCTTTTCTGACGGCACCTGAGAGACAAACATTAATGCACAGAAACAAAGAGAGAGACATAAACCACTCTATACATAACATAATGTTACACAATTCAACACTGTGATTGACAGGAGTTGGACTAACAAACAGGATGGTTGAATACCTGAGTAATGGATTTGGGGTGATGTTTGATGGGACTTTGAATTAATAACTTCTGGAAAACAAAAGGATGAGAATGTGGGACTATTAGGTTTATTCTTCAGTGTTTTGTTTAACCTTTATAGAGCACAAATACACAGTGAAATAGTAACAGAGTAAACTTTAAATCTTCTGAATAATAAAGGACGGCTTTCTGTGAAATATTCAGAATATATTCAGACTAACTATCTATATATGGGAAAATGCAATATAACATCTCATTTGCTGAGGCATGACATTCCCAAAAATAATTAATTATTAATTAATTATAATATGTTTAATTATTGAGTTTCTTTCATTCATTTCTATTCATTAATTGCTATAGAATAATGAAATCCCATGAATCGACTATTTAAACTATATTTACACGTCATTAACGCGAAGATAAGTAAATTATGGTTGCAAACATACATTGATTACTCTGTACCCTATCCTTGGAATGTGCCAATTTATCATAACAAATCCATTAGCCTGTGCTTTAATATCAGAACAAATGTCATCACAAGCAGCTTGTGTAGAATTCTGCTGTCTTCTCATATTACATAAAAATGTACATGTCATTATGTTAAGCAAGATTCGTGTCATACTGCAGTCTTTATCAGGGCTTTGAACAGAAGGTGCGTCTGTGGCTCTGCTTTCCCTCCTGCCACACTGGAGGAACAACTCTTGGCCAAGGCCAGTGTGCTGTATCTTTAACCAAACTGTATTTTTAACCAATTTTTTCCAGTCCTCACCCAGGCTGTACTTCTACAACAACACATTGTCTTGGGTGCTGTTTTGCCAGTAGAATTAACACAATACATTTGAGGCAAGACATTACAGGCATATACATGTTTTTTCAAGTACTGTTCAATTTTGAGATACACTATATGGACAAAAGTATTGGGACACACCTCTTAATTCTTGAATTCAGGGCTGTGTCCAAAATCGCCCCAATACCCTCATTCCCTATTCCCTATTCCCTACATTAGTTCAAAATGGATGGATGGATGATTCAGCTCACAGTGCTTTATGGGTATTCTCTAGCAGTTGAGCATTCATTGGTTGTACACTCATTATGGCAGTGCATTGTGGGATTGAATGAGTGCACTTGATAATGTCCACTATAGTTTCAGACACCACTACAATGGCTGTCCCCTCAAATAGTGCCATATTTAAGGGTATAGGGGGCGATTTCGGACACAGCACAGGTGTTTCAATCAGACCAATTGCCCTAGCCATGCAGTCTGTTTAACTAACATTTGTGGGAGAAAGGGGTCGTTCTGAGAGCTCAGTGAATTCAAGCGTGGTACTGTGATAGGATACCACTTTTGCAATAAGTGATATTTATATCTCATCCCTGCTAATAGTGTTAAGAAAAAAAATGACTATATAATTTTTTTCTTAACACTATTTTCAGTGCATATCTTTTGATTCTTTATTTCGTTTCCTTTTTAATATACATTAAAATGTATATTGTAAATGTTTTATATATATATATATATATATATATATATATATATATATATATATATATATATATATATTGTAACGGTCACCAGCTGGAGTGCCTTTGAAAGCCACCAGAGGGCACTCCACACCAAACTATCATATTCACTCTCAGACTACATTTCCCATCCTGCATCTACCTGGACTGATTACTCCATACACCTGCACTGCATTACACACCTGCACCTCATGATCAAACACCCCATATAAGCCTGGTTCACCCCTTCACTCACTGCGAAGTTTTGTATGTTGTTGCACTGCACTTCTGAGCGTTTTTCCCTGGTTTTGTGTCTCTTGGTTTTTGGATATCTTGCCTTGTTCCCTGGATTACTCTCTTGCCTCTGGTCCCTGGATTACTCTCTTGCCTCTGGTCCCTGCCTGTTTTGTTTGTTTGTTTGTTTGGACTGCCTTCCAGTGTATGACCTATTGCTTGTTCTTTGGATTACCCCTAAATAAAGCTGCGTTTGGATCTTTACCTTCGAGTCTCGGAGCAGATCGTAACAGAAAACTTCGCCACATCAAGATCCAGCAGCGATGCAAACCATGGACCCAGTAATCCGTCTCTTCCGTCTCAGCCAAGGTGACCGCCCGATTGAGAACTATGTGGAGGAGTTTTGTGAGCTCTGCCATGGGGTGGACCTCAACGATGAGGTCTTAAAGGACATGTTCCGCTATGGGCTTGAGGACATGTTAGAGTACCTCATGCCTGACAACACCCCTCAATGGACTTTTATACAATATGTCGACCTCGCTCTTCGGATAAGCGGCTCGTCGTTTACTGTGGGCTTTGTGGATGAGGGGTTCCACAATCTCACAGCATCCCCTGAGCCTGCACTTCACGCCAGTCCAGCCGAGCCTGCACTTCACGCCAGTCCAGCCGAGCCCGCACTTCACACCAGATCTGCCGAAGCCAAGGCAGTATGCGTCATGCCCGCCGCGCCTGAGACAGCAAGCGACATGCCCGCCAAGCTAGAGTCTTCACCGCTGGTCCCGTCCAGCACAGAACCCTCTTCACCGCTGGTCCCGTCCAGCACAGAGCCTTCTTCACCGCTGGTCCCGTCCAGCACAGAGCCCTCTTCATCGCTGGTTCCATCCAGCACAGAGCCCTCTTCGCCGCTGGTCCTGCCCAGCACAGAGCCCTCTTCATCGCTGGTTCCGTCCAGCTCAGAGCCCTCTTCGCCGCTGGTCCTGCCCAGCTCAGAGCCCTCTTCGCCGCTGGTTCCGTCCAGTTCAGAGCCCTCTTCATCGCTGGTCCTTTCCAGCTCAAAGCCCTCTTCATCGCTGGTCCTAACCAGCTCAGAGTCCTCTTCGCCGCTGGTCCTACCCAGCTCAAAGCCCTCGCCGCTGGTCCCGTCAAGCTCAGAGCGCGCTGATCCTGAGCCAGAGACTGTTCACGTCACTTCTGCCGAGCCAGAGACTGTTCACGTCACTTCTGCCGAGCCAGAGACTGAGCTTCACGTCACTTCTGCCGAGCCAGAGACTGAGCTTCACGTCACTTCTGCCGATCCAGAGACTGAGCTTCACGTCACTTCTGCCGATCCAGAGACTGAGCTTCACGTCACTTCTGCCGATCCAGAGACTGAGCTTCACGTCACTTCTGCCGATCCAGAGACTGAGCTTCACGTCACTTCTGCCGATCCAGAGACTGAGCTTCACGTCACGTCCGACCGTCAAGAGTCTCGTCCCGCCGAGACTGAATCTGTTCCTGAGCCTGAATCTGATCCTGATACTAAGCCTGAATCTGTTCCTCTTCCTCTTTCTGCGCCTGTGTCTTCGGACAAGATGGCCGACTCCACGCCTGTGTCTTCGGACAAGATGGCCGAATCCTCGCCTGTGTCTTCGGACAAGATGGCCACCGCCGAGCCAGTGTCTCAGAACAAGATGGTCTCCGCCGAGCCAGTGTCTCAGGACAAGATGGTCTCCGCCGAGCCAGTGTCTCAGGACAAGATGGTCTCCGCCGAGCCAGTGTCTCAGGACAAGATGGTCTCCGCCGAGCTAGTGTCTTTGGACAAGATGGCCGCCACTGTCCCTGTGTCTGTCCCTGTGTCTGTTCCTGTCCCTGTCCCTGTTCCTGTCCCTGTCTCTGTTCCTGTGTCTGTTCCTGTCCCTGTGTCTGTTCCTGTTCCTGAGCCGATGTCTGTTCCTGTGCCATGGTCTCCTCCCTGGCCGCCTGAAGGGTCGTCTCCTTCCTGGCCGCCTGCACAGCCTGCTCCTTCCTGGCCGCCTGCACAGCCTGCTCCGCCCTGGCCGCCTGCACAGCCTGCTCCGCCCTGGCCGCCTGCACAGCCTGCTCCGCCCTGGTCGCCTGCACAGCCTGCTCCGCCCTGGCCTTCCGCCCTGCCGGAGTCTTCAGGTCCTCATCCGCTGCACGGGCCTGGCCCTCCATCCCGCCCCCGGGTCCGCCTCCGCTCCACCTCCCTCCTGGACAATTTTAGGAGCGTCTGGAATCCGCTCCTTAAAGGGGGGGCTATGTAACGGTCACCAGCTGGAGTGCCTTTGAAAGCCACCAGAGGGCACTCCACACCAAACTATCATATTCACTCTCAGACTACATTTCCCATCCTGCATCTACCTGGACTGATTACTCCATACACCTGCACTGCATTACACACCTGCACCTCATGATCAAACACCCCATATAAGCCTGGTTCACCCCTTCACTCACTGCGAAGTTTTGTATGTTGTTGCACTGCACTTCTGAGCGTTTTTCCCTGGTTTTGTGTCTCTTGGTTTTTGGATATCTTGCCTTGTTCCCTGGATTACTCTCTTGCCTCTGGTCCCTGGATTACTCTCTTGCCTCTGGTCCCTGCCTGTTTTGTTTGTTTGTTTGTTTGGACTGCCTTCCAGTGTATGACCTATTGCTTGTTCTTTGGATTACCCCTAAATAAAGCTGCGTTTGGATCTTTACCTTCGAGTCTCGGAGCAGATCGTAACATATATATATACACAAATACATACAAGTAAAATATTAAATATGAAAAAATATTTAATATACTATAAAAATAATCTTTTGAAACTAAGAGTTAGGAAGCAAAAATATCTCAAATTTGTTTTTGTTCCAAAGAAACACATTCTGTCTGTAATTCAGCCAAGCTATGCAAAGCTCAACTAGTGCAGAACAGACTCTGAGCAGTATTAACAGTGAACTCATCCGAGTTCAAATCAATGTAAGTGTGTCAGTCTGCTGAGATCTTCAGCATCTTACAGCATGATTTGTACACTCGGACGAAGTGTGTTCCTACATAACATAACGATTATGTGCATCACATAAGACAGATTCTGCCTTCTGTTAACCAAAGCCACAAACAGACTTAAGTGAATAAAACAACACCATTATGCAAATCACAGACACTCTGTTGTGGCCAATATTGATCACCTGCTATTTGGATGCATCATTATAGAAACAAAAAAAGAAAAAGGAAAAACAAAGCACTTGTGACTGTAAAAACGAGTAGTGGACGGGAAATGACCTGAGAGGTCAGAGGAACAGGAACTCCAAATGGGCACATGCTCAGAAATGGGAGAGAGGATGCCAGAGCTGCCTAGTTCATTTTTAAATTTCAAACAAATGTTGTATTCTGTGGAGGAGATGGTGGGAAGGAAGGATGTATTTTTATCGGAACTGACGCAAACAAGGAGAAATAACAATAATCAAACTCTCTCTGTTCATCAGGTGAGTCCAACACTGTCTTAAATCCCATTAGCAGACTAGGAGAAATTCATTTTCTGTGCAAGTTTTTAGAAATTGCTTATTTATAAAAGAAAGGCTGAAGTTGTTTCACTATAAGTTTGCTTCCTGGTGTCAGGCATGAAGCTATCAGATTTTACAGTAGCACTAGATTTTTCACAAACCACCTCAAAATGAAGGCAAAAATGATGTCTTGAAAAAAAGTTATTATGCAGACAGACGTGAACATGCACAGTCCTACACAGCAATAGTATAATATTGTTGAATGAGGAACATTTCAAATAAAAACTCAATCAGCATTTATGTATTTCACTTATGTGCATCTTTACATGTCATACTTGAATGCAAGTTAACAGAGGAGATTTGACAGCTGTGGCAGAGGGGAAGATTATCAGTGAACTGCTTAAGTTTTAGTTGGTTCTTCACATATTATAATATATGATTACAAACAACTCCGAGAATAGGGTGAAAGAGTCATATGGACTACTATTTTGATATTTTTATGGTATTTTATTTTCTATTCTGGAGATCGACAGCACCAGTCCCCCATTAACTTTCATTGCATGGAAAGAGCACTCCAGGCATTTGTTCAACTGAAGAATTATTTGGAAAGACATTAGGATGAGTAAATGATGACAGACCTTTCACTTTTGGGGTTCACAAGATGACAATCACAGAGACTGTCATCAGATGGTCATGACTTCAGACAGGATAGTGAACATGTGTCCTGATGAACAGTGGAAGATTTCAAAGATAGATGCTTGTATTTTGGAGTTAAAACCAACCTTATTTAAGTGTTTGGATGATGATCCGGGTGAACTCAGATTCTCTTTGTCAGGCATTCCTATGGGGAAAAAAAAAGTGACAAATACAATTAATTAAATAAAGATCAAGTCTTTAAAATCTAATATGAGCATCAATCATTTAGTCAAGGCAAGATTAAAATGCAGCAGATTCGGCAGAAGCGAAGGTTAAGCAAGAAGATTAAATATAGTATAAGTCATCATGGGGATGCAGGATGTGTGTAATCTTCAGTAATGGGCCCTGAGGGGCAGCGGGGAGCAGGGGTGGGTCATTACCCACACCACAAAAGCTTTCTCCTCCAGGAACAATAACTCTCTTTAAGTATCCAGTCCTGGAAGACTCTTATCTATGATAAAACAGCACACCCCTCTTCATATAAATAGAGAGCAATGATTCTTACTGAATTCTGCACAGCAACATAGAAATATCTGTGACAATTTACAATAAGGTCCTATTAGCGTTAAAAAATACAGACAAGCATACAAATACAAGGTCCTCCCTTTCGGGTTGTCCCTGTCTCCTTGTCCCTGTCTTTACAAAGGTCGCTGAGGCTGCCCTTGCCACGGTAAGAAAGGTGGGCATTCACATACTCAACTACCTCGAAGACTGGCTATTCCTAGCCCACTTGCGAGAGTTGTTGTGTGTGCACAGGGACTTGGTCCTTGAGCACCCATTGGGACTTCGGGTAAACTGGGAAAAGAGCAAGCTTTCCCCAGTGCAGACCATCTCTTTTCTCGGTGTGGAGTTGGACTCCTAGAACAAGTGTCCAGGCATGTTGTTGTTACAACAGACGCTTGCAACAGGCTGGGGCGCTGTATGCAACAGGCACACAGCCTCGGGACCATGGACTCTGCCCCGTCTGCACTGGCACATCTAATACCTTGAGTTGTTGGCAGCGTTGCTAGCCCTGTGGAGGTTTTGTCTGTTGATTCAGGGCAAGCACGTGTTGGTCCAGACGGAAAACAAAGTGACAATGGCGTATATAAATCACCAAGGCTGTATCTGTTCTTGTCGCATGTCACAACTCGTCCTGCCATCTCCTCCTTTGGAGTCAGCATCACTGCAAGCCACTCACGTCCTGGGTGACCTCAATCTCGCAGCCGATTTGCTCTTGCATCAGGCTACGCTTCGGGGAGTGGAGACTACATTCCCAGGTGGTCCAGCTGATCTGGAGTCGATTCGGGGAAGCACAGGCAGACCTGTTCGCCTCCCAAGAATCCTCCCACTGTTCACTGTGGTATTCCCTGACCGAGGTCCCCTTGGCACGGACACACTGACTCACAGCTGGCCCCTGGGGCCTGCGTAAGTATGCGTTTACCCTAGTGAGCCTCATTGCACAGACACTGTGCAAAGTCAGGGAAGAAGAACAATTCCTAATGGTTTTGCCGTACTGGCCCAACCAAACTTGGTACTCGGAGCTCACGCTGAAGGTGTCGGCCTCTTCCTGGCAAAAGGGACCTTCTTTCTCAGGGGCAGGGCAAAATCTGGCACATGCGCCCAGACCTCTGGAACCTCCATGTCTGGTCCCTGGATGGGACGAGAAGGAATTCAGAGGCCTATCACCAGCGATGATAGATACTATCACATTCAGGCAAGAGCCCCCTCTTCCAGGCAGCTGTATGCCTTGAAGTGGCACCTCTTCACTACATGGTTCTTCCTGATGTGAAGACCCATGAAAATGTGGTGTCTGGTCTATGCTTTCCTTCCTCCAACAGGGCCTGGAGAGGTGCCTGTCCGCCACCACCCTAAAAGAGTACATTTCTCCGATAGCAGCAAACCACGACACTGTGAGTGGCAGGTCTTTGTGGAAGCATGACCTGATAAATTTGTTCCTGAGAAATGCATGCAGGATCGCCTCGTCCCCTCATAGGATCTTTCTTTGGACCTACAGGCCTTACAGAAAGATCCATGCTGATTGAGCTCACCTCTGTCAAGAGGGTGAGGGACCTACAAGCCTTCTCTGTAAGTGAATCGTGCCTGGAATTCTGGCCGGCACACTCTCACATGGTCCTGAGACCCCGGCCTGAATGTGTGCCCAAACTTCCCACTACTTCAGGGACCAAGTGGAGAACTTGCAAGCAATGAGGGAGACCCAGCCCTGACTCTGTTGTGTCCAGTGCACACTTTGCAGATATACCTGGACCGCACACAGAGCTTCAGAAGATCTGAGCAGCTCTTTGTCTGCTTCGGAGGTCAGCAGAATGGAAAGGCTGTCTCCAAACAGAGATTGGCCAACTGGATTGTGGACGCCATTCTCTGGGCTTATCAGACCCAAGGTGTACCGTGCACATTGGGAGTGAGAGCTCACTCCACAAGGGGTATCACAGCCACGTCGGCTATGCTGAACTGTACTTCACTAGCAGACATACTGTATGTAGAGCTGCGGGCTGGGCTACACTCAACACCTTAGCGAGTGTCAAGTGTTCTTCTTCTTGGCTGTGCTTAACCCTCACTTGATAGGGAGGCACCAATCCTGAACAATTAAACTGGGTTTCACTCAATAACCAGGCCTCTGTTGCATCTTTGACCTTTTATTTGTCTTCACTTTTTGCAGCCCAGATATTTACAGGTGAAAAACCTTAAAACCAGAAAACACCAATGATTTACCAATTTGCACATTTCTTTTTGTAAAAACAGACATACAGGGCTCAAAATGATTAATTATCAGAACTTCTCTAAACACATATGTATATGTATATATAAATAAACAGATTTCTAAATGAATTATTTCAATTTGAATTCATCACAGATATTAAATTACAATTTAAACTACGGGAGGCACAATTAATTACGTGAGTAACCAAACAATAAATCGCTCAACAATTAAATAGTCAAGCAGTGAGTTTAACACATTTTTTACCCATATAAATATTTACAATACATATTCACTCCCATTGAACTACAATCTACAATTTTAGCACTTAAATTCTTGATTTCCATTTTTAGACAAATGTTATATGAAAGTAGGACCATGCACACTCTTAAACCATGTCTTTACAAACAACCAATTCAATATAATAGTATCCCACATATCAGAACACATATCAGAATTAAATCACTAAATTAAACAAACTGGAATAAAATTGACCAACCACTATTAACACAATACATTCTGTGAACTACCACATGAATATTTACAACACACAGATACCACAGCGCACAAACACAAGTTTCATCTCCCGCCCGCATGTCAACGCCTCATCAGCGTGCAACAATCAACAAGTGAACGCTCGCAACAAAGTCTGATTAACGCGGTGGTCTTACCGGCTGTCTGTTCAGTCTTTTGAATTGGTACCAGATTCCGCACGGCTTCACAAAGGTTTGATGAGAATGCCGCTTTCCTCTCTCGCGCTATACTGGCGTTGTTGCCGGTTCTAGCTGACACCTTGATAAGGAAATGCGTGCGTCTTTTTCTGCTCGAGTGCACACAGGTGAGTGATAATTCGTTCCGCCTGATCGCTGACGAGAAGGGGCGTTCGCCGCGACAGCGAGATTCTATAATCTCAGTATGGAACCAGTTTCATCTTGAGTCTTGGGTAACAACATGCAAAACTTGGACAAGTGGTTGAGTGTAGTGCTTGCATAGGCGCCCTCCCCCTCTCTGAGGTGGTAACGTGTGCCTTGTCGTCCAAAAGAGTTCCCCAGGTTGGTGAACCCGGGACATCTTTTCTACCTCCTAGCACTCATCAGTAGTAAGTTTGGTACTCACTACCAGGCCCATTACTCATGGTATGCCCCTTTCAGGTGATCCCTTGTAATCTGGCTTGTACTCCGTATGTAGTGTCGCTGTGCCCAGTAGTCTCCCCCTTATCAGGTGGATTCCTCCACAGGGACTCTTCCCTATGGAGTACTCTCCATCTGGTGAGGATGTATTTTCCACATACTAACCTCCCCCTTTGGGTAGGATGTGGTCTCCATAGTGTTCCTTCCTCAACGAGAAGGAAAACGCTTCCCAATGTTAACAGCCAGGTTTACTCAGCCGTCAAAAAACACAAAAAAAACCTTTCTTTTGAAAAATCAGAAGAGGCCCTATGGCTGGAGTGGAAGAGGTGAGGAGGTCCCTCTGATGGGGAGACCGGGAGTCAGACAAAAATAGTCGTTTTACAATTTTAAAACATGCTAATTTATTAAAAAAAGTATAAACTATAGATATAAAGAAACTTATATAGTATAAACCTCTCGAAAGTATAAAGAACATTAGCTTCAGCAAAAACCCTCAAGAACTGATCGCAACGTGCCAAGTTTGATTATACTGAAGCACAACTGAGAATAAGAGTTACAGCATAGCTGCCTTTTTTAAAAAGAAATTAATACTTTTATTCTGCAAAGGATGAATTATATTGATGAAAAGGGTAAGTAAAGACTTTTACATTGTTACAAAAAAGGCCTACAAAAAAGGGCTTCAGAGGACATGTAAAAAGCACACAAGTTGCACTACTTAAATTATACTTTCAAGGAATTTTTTGCTTGACAGACTCTGTTTACAATATGCTTTAATTTTATGAGAAAATAGCAGTTTAGAGATTCTGAAAAACTGTGTTCCACAGAAGAATGACAGTCATGCATGTGTGGAACAACATCAATGAGTACATTTTGACAGAATTATCATGGTTAACAGGCCCTTTAAGAACGAAGACAAGTGTTTGTACTTACTGTCAGCATTTGGGACACTATCCATCACACCATAGGGAGGGACCAGTAGACCAGCCATACACTGACGATAATTCTGAAAGATACAAACAGTGCAGTCACAAGACAGCAAATACAAAGAAATTGAGTAAATGAGAAATAAGTTACTAAAATAAATGTCTTAGCGTGTTCCTAGTCTTTTTGTGTAAGCTTCATCAGTTATTCCAAAGAAAAACATGTTTGTTTTTTCAATCTTTCATCATAACTTTCCTTTTCGTTGAGCATCACCAATGCCTTTTATTTTCAATCCTTCCCTACAAATCACCTGCTATATAGATACTGTTTTTCGTGATCCAGTCAACTCCTGGATAAAATCAAATCCTTTTCAAAATGTGGATTGGGGGGGATGGGAAATATCCTATTTCACTTGGAAATACATCAGATAGCAGAGGTGAATGAATTTCTTGTTACCTTAAAGCATATTGGGTAAAATAGTTTGTTGTTCTGTATATGAAAACTATATGCACATACACACATGCTCAGTGCTATGTAAATCAGAGATAGCATATAATACACACATGAAAAAAAAACATAAATCTCATCCCCCAGCTGAGTCTGTTTTTTCTTTTTAGTACCCAAACATCCAATGAAGTTTCTTGCCATAGTCGCCTAAAATCTAGTTTTTCTTTAGAGTTGCAGCCCAGAACGATGGACTCATCTAAGAACACATAAGGAAAGCAGTTTCAGAAGAGTTAGGAGGCAGTACCGTCAGTAATCTCTTAAATCAGATCTGACTGCAGATCAGAAGGGATTATGCTGGATTAAATCAATATTTTTGAATCAAAGACCAGACAGCACACACAGGTCACACACATATGCACATTTCTGTCACAGAGCTCATGACATACACACACTTGCAGCATTTCAAATCCTATTGCAGGTACCACCTCTTATACCTGTAGTCTCATTTTTTATACCTCTATCAAATATGTCTTAATATAATGGACCAAATCTTAACTTCACAGTGTTAAAGATAGCCCTTGAGAGAAAGAAGTACTTATGGATATAATATACATTAAAAGAATATACTTAAGTGTGAACTGAATAATATAATATTACAGGTAAATGATCATAGGGTTGAAAGAATTTTGATTAAGTTAATTTCATTAGTTTGAGAGAATCTCAATTTTGTCATTTGTCTGGTGTTCTGCACTAACAACAAGTACACATTATTAAGAAATATTGCAGTGTTCATTTTTATTATTTTCCTTTTCTTGAAGCAAAATATTACAAACAAAATGTGTTGCAGAAAAAAGGATGATAATCAGAGAGACAAAACAGTCAAAGTTATTAGAGAGTTCAGTTAGTATCTACAGCTGACAGCAAATTCAAGATAGACAGACAGATAGCGCCATTGGGGAAGGCACTTAACCTTGGATTTCTCTGGAGGAGAGCATTAGTTTACTTTACTTTATTACTTTGGACAAAAACATCTGCTAATTATAGACACATGAGAGAGATTAGTGCCCATTTAATGTTTGGCGAGAGAGTCCAGCTCGTCCAGCGAGGTCAGGTAATGTGTTTAAGACCCCACCACATGCAGAGGTTTCGTACATCCCCAAAGACCATATTCAATATGTCGATTAATTCAATTAATACTGTATCTGTTTTGATCCATCAAACCCAATACAGAACGGAAGACCTTAACTTTATACATCACTGTCTCTATAGGATTTAGAATTGAGAAAATGCAATTCAATAACTTTCATAAATATCCTCATATAGAAGGAATGTGACAGAATAAGTAGATTTTATCACTCTCAAAGCGATGAAAGAAAGAATGTTTTAGTAACAAGAGGTGCCAATAAATGAATCTCAGTGACTAATGACACAGAGGCGGCCTGAGCCATTAACCAGGACACCTGGGACAGTTAATGCGGCCTTTCTGGGGCACAGATGTGAGTGTCCCGCTCTCTGGGGAGTGGAAGTCTCTCTAAAAGAGGACAAGTCATTATCTCTGACTGATACATCTCATAAATCACACAAACCTAACCTAATATGTCATTATGTCTATCGATAAATCCCACAACAATGAACACAACAGTCAGAGAGTGAGTCTGCATGTGGTGGGCTTCAAAATGTGTTTGGACACTTAAAGGGATAGTTCACTCAAAAATCATGAACCACTTTTTTGATATTTTTCTGTTCTTTTTTGAAGATTGAAAGCTTCAGTCCCCATTCATTGTTCTTGAATGGAAAACAGTCTTAATTTTTTTCCTTTTGTTGCATAAAAGAAAATCATATGAGTTTGATCTGACATTAGGGTAAATTAATGATTTCAGATTGCCATTTGTTATCTAATGCAACAACATCAAAAGTGTCAAAGTGTGTCTTCAGAGTCTAAGGGCGTTCTTAGATCGTTTGCTTTGTTCCAAAACTGGGATTAAAATGCTGCAATTTCTTCTCGGTTCAGTTCGCTTTCACAAGGCAACATTTCTTAATAGACCAAAATCTGTTAATACAAGTCACATGTGAGTAAACTGTCCTGCTCTCATTGGTTAGAGTGCACCTGTTTATCTTCTGGGATTCTGCTCATTGCAGTTATCATCAGGAATGGATAACAACAACAGCTCCCCTGGCTTTATTATGGCTTTCTTTTTTTTACTTTTTTTTTTATTTGCCCTTTATTTAACCAGATAAAACTTTCTGAGATTAAAAATCTCTTTTACAGAAGTGACCTGGCCAAGATGAGCAGCACAACATTATCAACAAAATAAAATAATAAATAAATAAAAGAAGAAAGAAAATCACCATGACATTAAAACATATCATCAAAACAATTAAAAAACATTTACAAATTGTTTTTTCCTTTAACAGCTCACTAAGCAAAGATTTTAAAATATTCATTGACACCAGGGTCTCCAATTTCAGGTCATTTTGTAAAAAGTTCCAATCACTGGGTGCGACATTCCGAAAAAAGCTTGTTTTCCAAATTCAGTTCGGGCGAGTGGAACTGAGAGGGTATACAAATCCTGTGAGCACAAAGAATAAACTCCAACAGGTTTGTCTTGAGCAAAGAAATGGAGGCAATAGAACCAAAATTGATTTATAAATAAACAGGTACCAATGTTTACATCTGCGTATTGATAATGACGACCAAACAACTCTGTTGTACAGATCACAGTGGTGAGTATTGTATTGCCATTTACAATTTAAAATAAACTTAAGTACACAATGATACAACGTATCCAAAGAGCTTAAGAGTTTAGTAGTTGCCGATTTATACAAAATATCCCCATAATCAATGACAGGCATAAAAGTGGCCAAAACTAGTCTTCTTTTTGCCTCAAATGAAAAACATGATTTATTTCTATAATAAAATCCCAGCTTTATTTTTAATTTGGTCCTTAATTGATTAACATGGGAATCATCAAATATATAACCGAGATATTTATATTCTGTCACAACCTCTATTATAGTACCCTGTAAGTATTTAAGTGATAGTTGATTTGACACTTGTTTCTTTGATCGTGAAAATAACATTACTTTAGTTTTGGTCTCGTTCAAAGTCAGGTTTAGGTCACAAAGCCTTTGTTGCACAACATCAAAAGCACACTGTAGAAAAGACACAGCTTGGTGTAATTTGGGTGCACTACAATAAATCACGGTGTCATCAGCATAAAAATGAAAATTGACATTACTAATATTGAGATCAAGATTATTAATATAAATGATAAAAAGTAACGGCCCTAGAACGGACCCCTGAGGAACACCCCTCATAATCTTTAAAGGTGCGGATGGAAGGTCCATCCGCATACACTGTGTCGTGTCCAATAAATAGCATGATTGATAAAGACCTAGGGTCAGGCCTTCAATAAGGCCTCCCTAGTACAATGGGTCTTTTTGGGCAGGGTAAGGGCCATCTTTCGCTCTGCGAAGAGACCGTTTTTTGTTTGTTAGACCCCGCAGTGCAGAGCTAGCATATGGACTTGGGCCTCCAGAGTAGGCTCCACTCAGCGAGCTGAGCTACTGCTCAAGCGATGGGTTGAAGGTGGTTGGCTTGCAAGAAAGCCCCACTCCCCTAGCCTGGGTGCAGGAAAATTTCTGTCACCTCTAGAGCCACTGGCAGGCCCGCACCCTGTTAAATTCTCAGGGGCAGATGTTTGGTACTCCCCTGTCGATACAAGGTAGTTCTGAGTACTCCACTTTCAGCTCTGTATCATTCTACCTCACACCACTATGGCTCGGGTTGAGCAGAAAGATCTAACCTTCACTTCATTTTGGTTTTCGAAGTATGCTCCCTTGAAGCCAAAGCATTTCCATGAGCTGACGCCCATGTGTACAGATGGTAGGCCCCTGAATCTGGGGCCTCCATTGAGGCAGGGTGGCGTAGTATGGTTCCCAACGCTGTTGTGTTCGTAGCAGAATAGACTTGCTATCAGCTAGTAGGCCCTACAAGGCCTCCTTGAAAGTGAGTCCACAGCAGTATGGGTAGATAGCTGACAGCAGTGGCGTGCTTCAGGCAGAGTAGGCCTCTCAATCCTCAAATGAGTTTTCGAGTGACGGGGTACACAGCCAGCAGTATTGATGGTCAGGCACTGGCCTTAGCAGGCCATGTCTCTTAGATCCAGGCCGAGTGGATCACTGTCAGCTTGGAGTCCCTCGGGTTGGATGCCTTACCTAAAGGCAAGTGTCCAGAGGCTCTGTCTTCGGACAGACAGGAAGTTGGCCAGACTGAAGTGTCTCATGTAAGTGATGCCAGGACAGGCCTTCCTGGTAGCATTTCGGGTGAGTATGTTCCCCTGAATAGTGATTGGCTGGGGCTCCTTCGAGGTCCCTAGCCACATTCCCTAGAAGGGACCTCTTCTAATTTGAAGCTGTGGTCCTAGGCCCTTGAGAAGGCCCAGGTAGGCCTTTCATTAAACTAAGTTTATGGAGGTTTTCCTGTGAAGCGTATAGCTTGGGCTATGACCGTAGGGAATGCTGTCACTGACAGCCCAGTGTGACCTGAGGGTGAGTGGTTCTGGTATTTCATTTGAATTTGCTGGTTCTGACAGTTGTCACTGCCAATGGGCATACACTCCCCTTAGCATGGTGGCATTGATATATCGTTCCCCAAAGCGTCAATCAACGCAGTGCGAGTTCGCTTTCGAAAGGGAACGTCTAGGTTACGACTGTAACCTCTGTTCCCTGAGAACAGGGAACGAGACACTGCATCTTTTGCCATACCTCGTGCCTGCCTACCTAACAGTCCCTTCAGACGATAAGGTGATTTTCATGTTTGCAGCGTGCCCTTATATACTTCCGGATCGCACGTTAATGAAGTCATGGGCTGTCACCGGACAATAGGATTGTCGTGATCTGATAGTGATTTCAGACTATCAGCTGACTTATTTACATCCAGTAATTTAAGTTTTTTTTTAATCTGGCAAATTAAGAGTGGTTTAAAACTAAAATTAAGATCCAGTAAATGTCTTCCGCTATTATCCATATCAATATTCGTATCTATAATTTTAGGTGCCTTGAGTGTCGACCCTTTCTTTGTAGCTGTCGTTACATTACTTTATCATTTAATCAAGGCTTCGTCAAGACAACATTCTTACCACATACATATTTTGAATAAGAGCAATTAGTTGGAATTTTAAAATGAAAAGGTGCGCTTTAGTTTTGAATGGTGATAACATGCTCATCCACAGAATTCATTTTGAGAACCATTAGCAAAACAAATACGGCTGCTTTTCATGCAGCGTATGTAATTACCCATCATACATTGTGATACAGCCCTAAAATTGTTCCCAGTTCATGCGGTGTGAAAATGCCAAAAAGCGGGTGCTTCCGCCATTAGTTCTAGGAACTATGAAAAGGTTCCTCTGGTGTGAAAGCCCTTAGACACAGGCCTATATAACGGACTTCTCTCCATTAATTCATAGACAAACCTTTCTATGGATGAACATTCATATCCTCAGGACATTGTGGGTATTATTACTGTTTTGTATATTGACTTTTGTATTGTGTACTGTTTTATGCATGCTCCATGATTGAACACCTAGTTAACGTAACCTCTACTATATCATGCTTGATATAAAAAAGAATCCTCATTTAGTACCTTACACATTGGTACAGACATCATCTCCTTATGCATTGAATGCTTGTTATATTAATCAAAGTATAAAGGGACACAACACTGCCAACCCACTGATGCAATCATGCAAATGAGTTCACTTTCAAACAAAGGAACTTTTCCTGCTTGAAAATGACCCCTTTCTCATTGGTCAAGCCAAACTCAAGAGGTGTAGCCTCCACAGAGGTTAAAGGGCACTGTATCTTCCTTCTTCTGATTGCTGTTCATGTGAAAAGACTGGAGACATCGGGTCTGACCACGACACCATGGGACCCAGTGTGCGGCCGGAGGGGCCTCAAGTTACAAAAAAGGTTTGTAACCTTGTCACCCGTAAACGCGTCAGACTAACACCGCTGAAGTTCATCATTCTTCAACCCGGAATAACCAGTTGCAACTTTTCCACCATCGAACTAATGAAGCATCAAGATCATGAGTGGTTGCTCAGCTCAAGGTATGTATGTGGTGGCCCTGGCAGCTTACCAAGTCCCTTTACGTGGTGTGTCTTTGGGGAGACACCCCTTCGTAACCCATTTCCTTGGTGGCACTTTGAGGCTTAGACCTGCAGTCCGCACGAGGGTGCTGGCCTGGAATTTGGCCATTGTTTTGGAGGGGCCTTTCCTTGGCTCCCTTTGAGCATATTGAGGAGGTTACTGAGAAGTTTCTCACTCTGAAGACTGTCTTTCTCCTCAATACCTCTGCTCTCTAAAGAATTGGAGACATTCAAGCACTCTCGGTATATCCCTCATGCCTGGAATTTGTGTCCGGTATGGTAAAGGCTTTTCTTCACCCTAGATCAGGTTATGTTCCTAAGGTTCCTACTAATACTGTAAGACCTATAGTACTGCAGGCTTTCTGTCCTCCTCCCTTCCGGATGTCAGACCAAGAGAAACTAAATCTGCTCTGCCCAGTTAGGGCCTTAGATACTTATGTCCACAGAGCTGCCCTGTGGAGGAAATCTGAACAGCTGTTTGTTTGCTTTGGGTCACCCAGAAAGGGGTGCCCAGCATCTAAGCAGAGGATGATCAAGTGGGTGGTCGAGGACATCTCACTTGCTTATGAGTCGGCCAGTCAGCCTTCACCTTTGGCTCTACAAGCTTACTCAACTAGGAGTATGGCTGCATCCAAAGCATTACTGTCAGGAGTTTCCCTCCAAGATGTTTGTGATGCGGCAGTCTGGTCCTCGTCGTAAACATTAGTGAGGTTGTATGACCTCGACCTCGGCTCCACTCCAACGGTGCTTTCTTGTGAATGCGCGCATTGATTTCACAGACAGACACTTGCTCTTATGGCGGCGTAGTGTTCCCACAGCGTCGTTTCGACGCAGCTTAAGTCTCGATTACATATGTAACCTTAGTTCCCTGAAGAGGGAACGAGACGCTGCATCTCCTTCCATTCTCCTGACATGCCTGTGATCGACTTGCTTCAGCCTATCAGAAGCTGACATTGTTTGGTTCAGGTGTGCTTTATAGTTTCCTGGTCGATGACGTCACCAGCCTATGACGTTCCGTCACGCCATTGGACTGATTCTATACGTGCTTCACGACGCAATCACGCAGAGGCGTTTCCACAGCGTTTTGACGCAGCGTCTCGTTCCCTCTTCGTAAATGTACCCAAATTTCCTGTGAAAACCATCCTGCCCGGTCTAAAAAATAAACCCTTATAATATTATCATAGTTAATCAGGGTAAGACAAAATCACGTTTTGGTAGAAGGATTGATTATGCATTAACTCATTTAAACTTCATTAATTTTTAATTAAAAAAAAGTTACATAATCGTAGTGTACCTTTAATTGCAAATAATGTGCAGTTTTGTGTCCAAAACGATTACATTCAGTGTAATTTTAATTGTTTAAAGTATACTATTTCTGCAAAAAGTACTTTTTTATTTGAAATTACTCTAGTCATCCATGTGTCCAATCATTTCTGCATCTCTGGAGAGGAACGGCTCACGTAATACAGCTAATGCGTCTGACAGTCCAGTGCAGAGCGCTAATTGAAAATGACTCTGCTCTGCCTCTCAGTCATGTTTCTATTGTATTTGTAATGATTAATCTTTGTATGGTAATCAGTCTAACTGCACAAAGCGCTTCTTCATATGAGGAGCTTCTGCAACAGTTATATTTAATGATGATAAAGACAGCTTGTGTGTAAAAGCTCATTATTCCACAGATCATAAAAAAAGGTCTCTTGAATAATTGTGTGAACTCAGTAGTGTTAACAAAGTCTCTGTCAACGGTGGGCAGACCTACAAAAAATTTCACATTTCTGTACTGATTTTTAAAGAATACATACAAAGTTTTCCATACTGTATTTTAAACCATGTATAACAGACCTGAGAGCTGAAAGCACACTCAAATTAGACTAAATACATTATAAGCACAAAAGGAGGGAGAGATATGGAGAATTGTGACTGACTATTTAACTTTGCTTTGCTTCCTGCAGATACAGATTGCGTGTGGGTTTGGAGAAGTATACAAGCACCAGGCACAGTGTCAAAGGTTTCAATTCCAGCAAGAACAGACTCTTCATAAAAATAAACAACCGACTGTCTTTTTGGTCACGCTCAAACATAAGATGCAACTGTGATTGGAGTTCGAGTCCAGACTCTGATCCTTTACCACTGTGTCCTGTCACTCCTACTGTCCTGTACAGTAAAGGAGACAAATCCCCAAAAATGTACTTTGCTAAAAGACTTTGTCTTTTAGCACTGATGAGCTGAGCATGGGTTGCTTTATCACTGTAGTCATTTCCATGGTGATTGCACAGAATTTGGGGAGAATCAGCTTGAAGTAGTCTGGATTTCTTTCTTTTACCGTATCAATTCCAGCAGAATTCAAATCAATCACTGAATCATTCGAATCAAACTCTTCCAGTCTCAGCTACAACTACAGTGTTTGAGGGCGGGACAAAGTAGACATTGCCAATCAAGACCATAGGCTGGCATTATGCAAATTTGTTACATTATTATGTAGGTATGAAACAGGAAGTGATTGAATTGCTTATGACTCGTTTCAGCAGTTCAGAATCTATTATTTCTTTTACTTTTACAATTACTTTAACTGTTGAGCACTTTGATCTTTAAAACTTTGCAGACTTTTACATTCACACACAGCTGTATTACACACTGTACGAAACTAAGGTATATTGAAAAAGCATAATAGGGGCAATTTAATTAGAATAACCCAGTAAATATGTACCATATATAGCATATATGTTATACAATAAACACTCATGACCTTAATTATGTACAAACAGCAACAGAACATGACAGATTACCCAGCATCCCCTGGGGCTTGAATGGGGTGCTGTGATTGGAGGAGACTTGACAGCCCAGAGGTGTTTAGAGGAGGCTGATATATAATTACACAGTCAGATGCACACACAAAATCACAGATTTATACAGTGTTTCTGCAGCATAAAAAAAAAAAAAAAAAAAAATTTGAATTAGATCACTGGCTGTGCAGTGCTGTCAATTTAAACTAGCAGCCTGACAGTAATGAGTTCAATTTAAATTGAGTTTTCAATAGCGGGAAGAGACAGACCCTCAAATCACACACACACACACACACACACACACACGTTTACTTAGTTATCTAAATGGGGACATTCCATAGACGTAATGGTTTTTATACTGTACTTGCGTATATTCTGTCCACTTACACTCACCCTACCCCTAAACCTAACCTTCACACAAAACTTTCTGCATATTTACATTTTTTACAAAAAAACCCTTTAATAACTTTATTTTTATACCAGATTTACAAATGAGGACATCAATAAAGGGAGGTTTTTGGAGATTTTGGTCACTTCTGGGTACAAATTTGTACCCAAAATATAGTTCAGTAGGTACACACACTCACACACACACACACACACACAGAGCTGGAAGGAGACAATGAAATACTATGTGTGAAATACAGCATATCACTTACTCATGTCCACTCACTCAAACATATAACTATGAGACACAATAAATACAATCACGCTAGACAAGCATACTTGCGTGCACAAACATACACACACACATACACACACACACACACACACACACACACACACACGTGTGCAGTGTAGAGTGATACTGAATGTGGCAGGCTTTGTTTCTTTAAGTTGCAGGCATTCAATCTGAGCACAGTAATGAGTAATGAAGCGTTCGTGCTCAGGGTGTGTGAGTATCTCAAGCAAACTCTTACATAACCCACAACTACACTCACACAAGCCACTGAGTATCCAATCTCTGAACAGACAGAAACAACACAGATATTAAACTCGCCAGATTAGTGAAAACAGATCAAGAGTAGACCACAGTGATCTAGCTTAAAAAAAATCTATATTTTCCATGATATTCAATATATGACCAAGAAGTATATTTTGATAGTTTTATAAATGTATTTGTTTGTTTTTATGATTGGTTTTTAATGGAAATGCCATTGATACAAATTTTAAACATGTTTAACTGCTAAAAGTGTATATGAACATACACAGGTTTGGGGTCAGTAAAATATTTTTTAAAGAAATTTACTTGTATTCACCAAGGATGCAAAACTCTAAAAAATTGTATTATAAATGTTACAAAAGATTTCTATTTCACATAAATGCTGTTCTTTTGAACTTTCTATCCATTAAAGAATCTTGAAAAAAAAAAATGTATCACGTTTTCCACAAAAATATGAAGCAGCAGCACAACTATTTTCAACATTGATAATAATCAGAAATGTTTTTCATCATATTAGAATGATTTCTAGAGGGTCATGTGACACTGAAGACTGGAGTAATGATTTTAAATTGTAATAATATTGCACAATATTTCTGTTTTTACTGATCAAATAAATGCAGTCTGAATAAACGCAGGTGAACATAAGATACTTCTTTCAAAAACATTACAAAATCTTACATGACCTCAAAGCTGACAGAAATGAATGCCTAAAAGCTACAAAATTCACATTTTGATTTAATAGGATCTTTAAACAAGTCTTTATTTGCTCAATTTTATCTCATTAAGTTTAAGAGAAACCCTTGAGATAAATAAAGAGATGATATTTATGATTTGTCTTTCTTTTGGAAAGGGGTATTTTGTGATAGGTCTTCTACATTGATTCAGTTTTTTAAGGGTTTTGCTTGTCTCATAGATCTGAGATTTCTCCGCTCACATATAAATCATCAGGCGAGTTTTGTGAGTGTGATGAAAGCTCATATTCAATAATCTCCTCATTAGTGCTGCCGCATGTGTTCACTGTAAACTCGGGTCGATTGCATCTGTATTAATGCAGAAACCCAGTATATCAACAGGAAATTAAAGAGCTCTTCACTGAAACGAGCCATTGTGTCTGCACAAATGCTATACAGAAAAAGTTTATGAAAAACCAAAGACCATCTGTTAGATATATGCCACCCTGACAATAATATTCAGAACTAATAAGAGTGTATCATCGCCATGACAACAGCAGCCCGCTTCATGCACTGGGATAATTAGAGTTTGACTTTGGAGTTTTTCTGACTGTAAGGATGAAGGACTGTTTCCAGCATCAGCGGGGCCATTAGAAGACATTCTGCTTACTGGAAAACAACAATATAGAGTATTCAGTAGCCCACCTCTCTTTGATATGTTTCTCTAAACAACAAAACCTAAAATTAATCATTTCAACCAATAAATAATGAAAATATCTATTGTATTTTCTGGATGAACCCAGTTACTGATCATTAGGGTCATTATTCAGGTTATAAATCTGCAGGGCAGAACATAAAAGTAAAGTCTTAATTAGGAAGAAGGTACAAAAGCCAAATCATCCAGAACAAGCAAAGTTCAGAATCTGAGAACGTATGAAAGATGCTGCGATCGACCATAAGAAAGATGCCATTACTCAAAAAGATCCCTGTCTGGGGCTAAAAAGCACAATAATGACGCAACTGAGATGTTGTGTGAGATGAGAGCAAGATTGAGCAAACTTCAAACCTATACAGTGTGTGTGTGGACCAAATCTAACACGGCCAGAGTCAAATGTGGAGGAGATATGGCTGATGCTGGATATATGGACACATTTATTAACACAGAACTGGCTCAGAAACCAATAGGTACAAGTCAATTCAAACAGCAATATCCAGCATTATTACAAAACTTGAATTATTATCCAAACCTGAATGAAAATAAGCTAAAACTCACAGTGTACCAAAATTATTTACAACAAAAGTCAGAAAGCTGTCAAAAAATGTGACTTAACGAAATATATATTCAAAAATAAAATTAAAAAAAAGATAAATGAATGCTTACTTATGTGTCAATACAGAAATTGACTTTCAGAAATAGACTTAACCTGAGATTATTATTGTGAATGAGACAGTGTCTCGTATATTATACACCAGCACAGACAGTAAAGTACTCTCACTTTGTATTATTTAACGTGTCAAAATGTGGACATTGAATGCTCTATATACACACATAATACATTTTTGGTAACACTTTAGTCTAATTTAGGGTCTAATTCTCAATATTAACTAGTTGCTTATTAATATGCATATTACTAGGACACTGGCTGTTTATTAGTACTTATAAAGCACATATTAATGCCTTATTCTGCATGACCGTATTCTATATCCTTTAGTCTCAATACCTAAACTTAACAACTACCTTACTATTAATAAGCAGTAATTAGGTGTTTAATATCGTAGTAAACTAAACACTAAACTAAAGTGTGACCTAATTTTTTTTTAAATATTTAAAAATATATTAGAATATAATTATTAAAAATGTTTTTGTGTTCAGGCTGCTGATTTGCTAATCAGACTCTCTGAACGAGACAAAACTTAAACATTAAATTAATTCATGCAAAATAAACATTTTATTACTGCGTTTTATAATACCGCACTGTATTGCGGTGTATGCCGTCATATCTGAACATGAATATGTTTTGTAATTGGTAGGATTTCTTCAGTAATGGAGGTGAAGTGACAGTAAACCTTTAACAATAACGAACTGTCTATACCACTATCAGCACACAGTTCTTCACCAAACATTTAGATGATTTAAACCTAAAAGTACTTGAATCCACGGCATAAAGAAGAGTAGAACTGTCTGTCTGTCATATTACTTGATTTATTTCTAAAACATTTTTTTTTTTTTTATTTAGCAATTAACTAGAAACATTACATTATACACTAAGAAAGTGCAGTAAAAATAGAGCCCAATGTACTGTGTTAATATGAAGGAATTTTGTGTGTGTGAAAAGTGTTTTACACATACTTTGAATTGCGCACTGCATTCTGTGGTGTTTTAGGCTTAAAGTAAATGTCCATCAACTTAATATCACCAGTGCCTAGTGTGATTTTCCACTGATTTCATTCCTACAGTGTTTACAGCAATATGAGAGAACTGTGTTAAATAGGCTCTCTTTCATGCTTGACATACAAATGCATCTCATAACCGCGCTTCACTGCACCTTTTCCCCCGCTTAAAACACATTCATTACATAATTCACATCCAGACACTCTCAGCATAACCTATTCTCCTCAACTCATCGAAAGCAAACACAGGACCTCCTCAATATCACACGCGTGCATGCCGTCCTAAACCTGAGAGTGCAGAAAGTTACATCCTAAGATCAAAAAGCACACAGAAACACAGAAAAGCAGACACTGGCACTTACCTACAGCAGTGACCGACCCATGAGTGAGACTGAAGCAGTCAGTGCTACTCTCTCTCTCTCTCTGGTCACTTCAGCTATTAGTGTGTAATACAGAGAGCTCTATGACAGCTCAAGCATGCTTTAGTGTGTGTGTGTGTGTGTGTGTGTGGCGAGCGGCAGCCAGGAAGAGTGCTGATGTAGTGAGCGTGCGTGTGTGTGTGTGTGTGTAGGGCTGAACGGGCAGCTGAACCCCCCCCCCCCCCCCCCCCTCCTCCCTTTGAGAGCGGAGTGGTTGCTAGGCGATTGGAGTACTCCTCCAATCATCATGGTCTGATGACTACCGACTGCACATGCACACACACACACACACACACACACACAAGCATACATACATATAAAAACAAGCACACTCACAACCTGACATCATAGTTTTGTCCAAAAAGGTCTTCAGTAATAATTCAAAGCAATAATTTCATATTTAAGATGAACCTCTGCACACAAAGAAAGTTAAACACTCAAAAACAAGCATTTTGACAGCCGAACACGCTTAAAATTGTGTTTGCTTCTTCAAGCATGTTAAAGGTAACAGGGCTTCGCTCAATAATTCAGTATTTTCATACGCAGATGAACACAGGCATGAAGTGAGAGCACTCCATCTGTACTGATGTCTTATATGATGAGACTCATTCAGATTATTATTATTTTTTTTAATCAAATCTCTTTCAACGACCTGAAAATCATCTAAATCTAGTGGATCAAAGCCTATTCAAACAAGCATTTATAGAGGGGAGACTGGGGCAAGTTGGCACACTTAACTCCAGTGAATATTTCCAAGAATAAGTATTTTTTCTAAAAGTACGGTAATTCTTTTTAAAGTCACCATGAAATTGACTAATGACTACTCTCATTCTTTATAGAATATTTCAGTATTTATTATAAATGATTTATCCATGCACATCATGTTATTTTTAAATGTTCTCCCTCATTCTTCATTTCCAATAGCTCAGCTCTGATTAGTTGATATTTCTGAGAATAGTTTATCGTATTTATATTCATATACATTTATATTGATGATAGTTGTTAGTGTGAGTTTGTTCTCATATAGGGTTGTATTTCTCAAATTCATCAATTTTTTTTTCTCTGCTCACATTTAAATACTCATTTGTGTGTATAAAGAGTGTGTTGCAGGTCTGTGTTTTATTGCTTGTTTTCTCACCTCTTCCCGCCCTCTACACTCCCACTTTTTCACAGATTTACAAGTGCCCATTTTTCGAGTCTTCTTCAAATTTGAGGTGTGAGCGACTGAGCTAAAACCAGTTTTCTTGACACTTTAAATTAAGAAACGGATAGTTTTGTTCAGGTGGTTCACTGACTCGTTTCCATAGCTTCAGTCTGTTTCTGTTTCATGATCTGTGTGCATGTGTATGTACAAACTATGTACTTATTATAGTAATTGCAATAACTGGGTAATAATCCTGAACCTACACCTAAACCCAACCTTAACCCATGTAGATACCTTATATTACCAGTACTTTCTTAGAAGTACACTGTACACGTACTGTAAAATAAAGTGCAACCGTGTTTAGACTAGTTATGCATTCATGATTTAGTCAAATCAAACTTTTGTGCACATTCATAACGATGCGATCACAGTTACTCACTCCACTGTACCCAGTGAGAAAGAGTTATTTTTCTGTGGCCACGAAAATAACCTTTCGGAGAGTTGATAGACAATTAATACGTTCGCTGGAGGAACAGATTAATTTATTGTAATATCAATTCTGCTACATCGAGTTAATTCTATTGACTGATCCAAATATTTATAATATGCAATTATTCATATTTCCCTTTTGAGCTAATTGGCTACACTAGTACATCTTAAACATATTAACTTTAAATGTAACATCTAATAACACACTACAGTTAAAATTATTATCAAGTACTTTACATGTGCTTTAGTATGTTAGTCAACACATTAAAATAAGTGTACTTCTATAAAGCATGGCAAGATTATTAAAACAATGATTTAAAATGTACTTTAAAGTAAAACTTTTAATTTGACATTACAAAGTGCACTTTTAAGTTATTTAAGTGTGTTAAGAAACAGTAATGAAAGCGTAAAGTTACTTCATTAATACTATCTGCAAGTAATTTAAAAAAAGAAGTATATTTGCAGTGCACATCAAGTGCAATTAAACACACTTAACACTGTCTTGAGCAGAACTTTTATGATCAGACTGAATGAGAGACACAGAGATGCTCTTTCACACTGAGGCTGAACTTCAGATTCTGCAGTAAAAGGAAACGTCTGCTATTATGGCAGTCGTCTGAGCAGCTGTTAGCGTTGCTCTGGGCGACGGCCGTGAGCGCTGATGAGACGCTGGCATCAGACACACCTGCTCTCCATCACAGATCATCAAAGCACTGGACAAAAGTAGCATCAGTGACCCAGAGAGGTCATTCATCCTGGACATTCATTACCGTGCACTAGCGTTCAAAAGTTTGGGCTTCATGGGATCTTTTAATGCTTTTGAGTCTTTTATGTTCACCAAGGCTACATTTTTTTAATAAAAAATATAGTAATATTGAGAAGTATATTATTACAATTTAAAATAGCTGTTTTTTATGTGAACATATTGTAAACTTTATGTTTATTCCTGTGATCAAATCTGAATTTTCAGCATCATTACTCCAGTCTTCAGTGTCACATGATCCTTCAGAAATCATTCTGATATGATGATTTGATGCTCAAGAAACATTTCTGATTATTATCAACATTGAAAACAGCTGTGCTGCTTTATATTTTTGTGGAAACCATGATAATTTATTCAGGATTCTTTGATAAACAGAAAGTTCAAAAGCACAGCATTTATTTGAAATAAATTTGTCTGTAACTTGTTTATGTATACAAATTGAAATTTTCAAAAATGTATATGTAAAAATCTTTAAATTATAAAAAAAAAAAAAAATTGGAAAATTCTGCCATCATTTACTCACCCTCAAGTTGTTCCAAACCTGTATGAATTTATTTAATCTGCTGAACACAAAAGAAGATATTTTGAAGAATTTCAGTAACCAAACAGTTGATCGACCGCATTTGTCACAGCTTGTTGAAAATAAAGATGAATGAAAAGGATCTAAATGCAGCAGCTGGACTTTATTTACACAATGGGCCCTATCATACACCCAGTGCAAGCTAGTTTCAGCCCGACGCAGTTTTATTTTTCACGTCCTACGCCACGTTGTTAAAATAGCGAATGCATTTGTGCCCATTTGTACGCCCATGGGCTGCTGGTCTGAAAATGATCCGCCATGGCACGAGCGCAACTGGCTTTTAAAGGGAATGGGAGATGAGACTCTGATTGGTTGGTACGTTTACGCCCAAAACACACCCATCACTCATTAAGAGAATTGGGACAACCCTTTTAGACCATGCGCCGGGAGCGCCGACCATTTTCCTCAATCGTTAAACTAGCAAAAGTGGATTCCGACACGCCCTAAGTGCACTTGCGCCATGCGCTTTAGACCATGCGCTTACATCGTTAAAATAGGGCCCAAGAACTCAAAAACACTATAGGAACAGAATCAACTAAGCTAAACGTGATGACAACCGTTACGGACAAAGAGCTGAAATGAACACAGAGCTTAAATACACCCACTCTAAAATGTTCTGGATTTTTTTTTTTATCCAGACTGCTGGGTTTCTGCATGTTGGTCATTTCACTGAGTTATATTCAAACTGTTGGGTAGTTGTGTGTGTAACCCACTGCTGGGTTAAATTTCACTGACAGTAGAAATGATGCACCCCCTCATAAACTACCCAGCCTGCTGGGTTATAGTAAGGAACCCACTGCTGGTTTACCAAATTTGATTAAACTGGATTTGTAACTGCCATTTTGTCTTCTGTCCTGAGAGAAAACTTACTGATAGCCTAAATATATAAATAGCATTTGCTGCAAGGAAATGAAAATAACCATTAATTAGGTAAAATTAGCCCAGCATTTAGTCAAAAAAACAGAATTTGGGTTAAATTCCCAGCATGTGTTCTGTCCAATATTTACCCATCGCTGTGTTGCCAAATTGGTTGTTTTTGACCCAGCCATTTTTGAGTGCTGAAACAAACTAATGAACTAAATGTAAAATAATATGTTTTAGTCGCATAACATCGGTTAATGGAAACCGTCATTTCGCAATAGTTTTTTATCAACATTTTGAAAATATCGCAAATCTGTATTGGAAACCAGGCTACTGATGGTGCTGTGCTGGGTCGCCACAGGAGAACCACTGACAGAGAGCATTGTTCTGGCCCATTAGTCTTAAGTCACACACAACCAGTGCTGTAAAGTGCTCAGGTAACACTTTATTTATTATACTAACAAAGTACAAAGTACCTTTGCCACTACATGTCAACTTATTCTACTAACCCGAACCCTAACCTAACAGTCTACTAATACTCTAATGAGAGTTAGTTGACATGTAATTGTAAAGTTGCTTATAGTTAGTAGAATTTCTAAAGTGGACCATCGAAATAAAGTATATACTGTATATGCTGGTCTTCATGAGTCCCGGCTCACATTAACAGTCTTTCCATAAACTTTCAGCAACGTCAACTGACAACAAAATGCTGACACACAAACTTCTTGATCTTAAAAGTTTTGGGGAAATATTCTGGGGTGAATTAACCCTCCTCGAACCTTGGATATAAATATCGGAGCAGCAAAGCCACATTCAATTTGTGCGGTTCCTACGGACACGCTGTGTCTGGATTCGGGTTTAATTCAGAGACAGGCGGAGTCTGCGCTGTGATAGGATCTGTGTTTGCCTCAGATTAAAGGCCAGCTGTCCCTCTATAAAGGCACAGAGACATGCTGCTTCAAAAGAGACAACTGTCATTCAAGCAAACATCACAATTACCCAGCGCAGAGCTTCAGGCTTTGAAATAGAAATGAGTTACTTACAGGTGCTGCTGGTTTCTGCCAAAGCGTTCTTTTATCTATGAATATAGTTTCCTCTAAATGCCAATGAGCAGCCAAAACAGGAACACCGGGTACTATTTATAACAGCGTTATACAATTATAATTATATAGAGAAATAAATACAAATTAGGGATGCATTTGGTATTGACCAAAACTGTTATATCAGCCATCATATTGGTTAACAAAATGAACTATTTGACATATAATTAGTATAAAAAAACATATTATAATTTTTTCCCCGTAAAATATGCCTGTGGTATTGTTTTCTGAATCTCTGAATATGATGGTAATTGTATGGTTTAAAACAGTAAATATATTGCAATGTCACGGTTGGTTTTGGGTTTTGTTTGTGTTCATGTCTTTTATTTTGTAATTCACACTCTTCGTTATGCTTCCTGTTTGTCATGTGCTTACCTTGCTTCTCATGTGTCTTGCAATCATGTAAAAAATAATGCTTGCTTTATTATAAACTTTAATAAATTTTCTTTTATCCATAAATGTAAGTTTACCAACAACAAACCATTTTTCCTGTGTTTTTGAAAAAGTTAAAATGCATCTTAATACAATTACATCTTCACTAAATAAAAAAGCAAGTAGAACGTCTTCAATTTGTAAGGACTTTAATTTTGTACAATGTAACTGATGTATAGATTAATATCTTACCCTCATGTTCTTTTTCTCAATTTTTTTATTTATTTGTATTTAGTTTCTTTACTTTGTTAACTCTTTTATTTCTGATGCAAAATATTTTATAAAAATGATATGATTTGAGTGTGAACCAAATCTGTGTTGTCATATCAGTTTATTATCTATTTCACATTCAGATAAAGTTTAATGATGATATAATGAATGATAATGTAAGATGTTGATGGTATTGTACAGCTCAAGATTTAAAACATTTCAAAAGCTCAAAGAAACATTCTAGAAACTTTCGTTTTAAATCTCCTATGTGTGTTTATATGTGTTTGTGTGTAACCTGGTGTGGGTGGGATGGGAACATGGCCATCCTGCCCATCCCAAAATACACACACACACACACACACACACACACACACACACAGACAGACACACACACACACACTCAGTGTCTCTCTGATTTCCCGTTAGTCAGCTTTCTCTGCATCCCACCCAGTGACCCAGCATTACACTACACACCACACACACCACAACACACACACACAAAAAACACACCTCTCTTTCCCAGCAGACATGTGATTAAAATCTATAATTGTACAAAGGAAAGGAGACATAAATCATTTGAGCAGTCATTCGCTATTTAGTTTTGACTCTATACAACTTTAAAACCATGGACAAAAGTATTTTTCTTGCTGTTTTGTAATAAAAGAGTTTTTTAATCTAGACATCTATTCTAAAATTCACAATAAAAAACACCCTCCCAGTCCAGAAGATTTAATGAAACCAAACTGCAAAAACAACGCACAATATCACAGCCATGAGCTCATTAACATATGACCACCCACATTTGCATATCAACACCTATTCAGTATTCAGCATTACCCTTGTGAAAAAGAAGTACACTTTACCATAAATGCATAATTTTCATTTCATTTTTGTTTAAGTAAAATATATTTTAATGTGATTTCTGTCATGTTTTAAATATAACTGTAATTACACATTTATAATGATGTTGCTGCAATTTAGTACATTTAAAATATATAAACTTTAAATGTAAAACTGGATAACTCACTACAGTTAAAATTACTCAATAGTACTTTACATGCGATTTAGTATGTTAGACATCAAACCCCTCAAAATAAGTGTACTTCTTCAAAGCATGACATAATATTATTAAGGCTCTAAATTATATTATTAAGGATCAGCTCCTTTTTTAAGTGATGTATAGGTTGGTGTAGACCTGAATCTTTCGATCTTTACCACAATGCAAGTCATTTTAAACCACGGTAAGGAACACCATTGCGTCACAGTAATGCTAGCCATATTTCTTAACATTAAATGACTTTTAATTAAATTTGTAAAATGTTAAAGACCTGACTCTTTAATAACCGGCTAGTTTTCACTAAAAATCGTATCTTCCGCAATGCTTTATGCAAAATTGACTTTAAAACTTAAATCTAAAATCTAAATCTCTTATTTAGTTCTAGCATCACTTTACAGATTTTTTCATCAGACCTTATTTTCATTAATACTTTTTTGAGAAACACTTACTCTTGCTTAGCACAAAACTGACACTTAAATCTCTTAATTAAACGCTCAGATGTATGTCACTGATACATGTGCTATAAATACAATGTAAATCTGTAAATCTTTCTGTAAAATACAGTCAGCCAGACACAAAAATGATGAGAAAAGAAATCACCTTGGAGTTATCAGATAGAGCAGATCTTCTGCTGGTCCTCTCAGTTCCCAAGTGTGCTTCTCACACACACACACACACACACACACACACACTCTGCATGGGACAGTCCCTCTCAGGGGAAACTCTGTGTCTCTGTCTCTCTTCCTTCACTCTATTTGTTTGTTTCTCCTGTTTCCCCGTGTCTTCCTCTCATTCTGCTAAAGCTCGAGGCTGCTCTGTCCTTCTCCGACCTGCTCCAGTAAAAGCTTCCCATCAGGCACACAATTTCTGATTGCCCACGGGCCAGAAAGAACAAAATGAGAGAATGAAAGCAGAAATAAACTCGCGGCCCTAAAGAGCAGAAGCACTGCCGTCTTTTCTGCCAAAGATAGAAAAGCTCTCCATTCTTCTTCTGTTGTGCTTATGGGGAAGTGAGTAATAGAAAATTCCTTCAGTATGAGTTCTGGGAACTAAGTAAATGATGTATTTCTAATGTCACATAGAGACAATGTTCTCAACCTTTTTGACTCCAAGGCTCCCCATCATCCATGACACCATTCAAAACCATGTAAGATATTTCTGCTGTAACAACAAAGCTCCTTTTTTCAACCAACTAGGAGTGGCAATATATTACAATTCAAATATTTATGTTCCAGAAGTTTCAAGAGCAAAATGCTTTTCAGAGTTCTTTATAAGCAATGAATTTACACTTTTCTAGTAGTCTGTGATTGATTACGGATTAAGACTGAATTTTTTTTTAGTTAACATCTTGATTTTTCGCTGTTTTAGCTTATTTTAAAGCTTGTTTTAAACCCTCTTGTGACCCTTAAAACTGTGCTCTGCCCCCTGGGAGAACCACTGCACTTAGAGGATGACTTCAAAATATCAAGATCAGAGAAAAAACTATATTTCTTATACTTCCACTGCCCCCTGCTGGCCAAAGGTGATAAAGCAGCTAAAAATACATTTCTATTATTTAATTTTTTTTCAGAAGTTGTCCCAGTCTAGAAAATTGACCTTAGGACAGATGAATGAGTGACAGGCCAAATAGCCAATCAAATCACTGCACTGAGAAGCGTGATTCTGTGATGTTTTATCTATTAAATAAAAACAGTGTATGTATAAAGCGTGTCTGTTTGGACAGTCTTCATGACCACTAGATGAACTTTAGCAGTCAGTGCAAGGATTTAAATCAAAGTCAGAAAACATTTAGCAGGATTTCCTCCATAAATTTCTATTAATTGTTAGAGTAAACAGCTGGATATCAACATTAAATGCACATGGTCTTCATCCAAGATACTTGCTCATCTGTTGATTTCATATTATCTGTGGATTATTTGAGAAACAGAAGCATGCTGAATGGACTCAAGTGTGAATCCAGTTTCAACAGCTCTGATAAGTCATAAATAATGTGACATGCTGCAAAATGTAACTTTTATTTTAAGAAAAACACAAAAAACACCAGATTGTATCTGCAAAGTGCACATTTTTGTTAATGGTCATGAAATGCTGGATTTTTTTTTTTTTTTTTTTTTGTCAAACATAGATAGAGGACGTGCCTTGAAAAGCGTGCTTAAGTAACTGCTGTTGTAAAGTCAAACACGGGTGAGCCAGTGTGGATTCAGGTCCCACATGCACAATTTAGTATTAAGTGAAACATCTGACATCACAATTACATCCAACAGAATCGAATTAATTCTAGATGAATATAATCAAGGCTCATTCTAAATATTCCCGTTTAATATCCTGTTCAACTGAAGAATTGCATTACAAGAGTAAAATGTGTTGGGAACATCGTTTCATATTGATTTCACGTTGTTCTTGTGGCTTGTTCTTTTTATGAGGCTGCCTTTGTGAAAAATAAGTGTGCTTAATTGTAGTGAAAGTGCACTTGTAGTGTACTACAAATATTAAAAGTACATTTTTAAAACACTATACTTGCAGATAATATAATATTAATGAAATAAAAGGCCACATACAGTAAGTGTATTTAAAGAGAGTACGCTTTCATCTGTTTCTTTACACACTTAAGCACATAAAAAAAAAAAGTGCACTAATGTCAAATTAAAAGTGTTACTTTAAAGTAAATTTTAAATCAGAATCCGTCATGCTTTATAGAAGTGCACTTATTTTGATGTGTTGACTAACATACTAAAGCGCATGTGAAGTACTTGATTATAATTTTAACTGTGTTATTTAATATTACATTTAAAGTTAATATATTTTAAATGTACTATTGTATTGCAACTTGTGTAATTACAAATAGACAAAAGAATTATGAAATGATATATAAAGATGTACTAATGTCCTAATTAAATGGGTTAAATACACTCTTTAATTGGTAAACTAATTGCATTTAATATAAATATAAAACATTTTCACTTAATTGCAATTAGCATGCATTGAGTTTGCACTTAAGTATATTATTTTTAAAACTATGCTAAAGTGTAGTTATTTTTCAAACAGGTGGTGATCTGGTGGTGTAAATCAACCTTTAATTATTATAGAGACAAACACAAAATAACTCTTCTAAAGGTATTCCGATACGCAGATACATCAAACTCTGTAATATGATTATGTCACTGGTATATATTGTCGGTAGACTGGCATACCTCCCACAGGGTCCTAAACTCCCTCTGCTCAATCCGCAGTAGTTCACTGAACTCCCGGGTGACGATGGTGGCGTGCCGTGGCGTGTTGTCCAGAATGGACTCCCCGAAAGCTGTGCCGATGCCCAATGTACAGATGGTGACAGCATCCTTAACATGAGGGAGAACACGGGTCAGAGCAAAACTCTTCCAGAGAGGAAGAGATAAGAGGAGAGGAGTCATATGACCATCTGAGATGTTCCTGACTGAGAGTGTGTCGTACCTCCACTTAGATTCAGGCCTATCTCAAGGACTCAACACAAACAGAGAAAGAGAGAGGTCAGCTCATTTGTCCCTCAGGTTTGTAAGACGCAGCTCAGTTAGGAGTTGCTCTAGTTTTCTCCTGCAGTCTATAATAAGCAGCTGCACTCAATAGAGCACTGCCACTGTGAGCAGCTGAATAATGTACGTTCATAATACTGTTCACTGTGGGAGAGTTTAACGATTCTGGATCCGATTCAGATTCTACCTAACAACTGAAACACCTTTGTGAATCCATTACATTTATTTATTTATTTTTTGCAAAGAAATGTATTGTCCACACACTGATATTGCAGCAAAATATAAATTTTACAGATGTGAGATCTAAGTCTAAGGAGGCCTGTTAATGTGATATATTAACAGTTGTGTGAATTACAAAAGTTTCTGTTTATCCATGATGATTAAACTAGTGGACACACGAGCAAGCATATGTCCTATTATCAAGTCAAATTTATTTGTATAGCACTTTTCACAATACAAACTGTTTCAAAGCAGCTTTCCATGACGTTAATGTTTACATTTTTAAATATTTATGCCTTATCGTTGCATTTAGCAGATTAGAACTCGGAGATAATATACTTTACTTTTTTGCGACGATATACACAATCAAGCAATTGGGAATGGCTATATAGTACATTTTGCTTTATGTGAGTTCACAGATAAAGTTGGATATAAATTTATATGAGGACCAGGGCAATAATAAAGGTAAACACTTTGCAATGATACAAGCAATCAAGCAGTTGAGATTTAATATATAGGTATATACTGTATATATATATATATATATATATATATATATATATACATATACTTTACGTGAGTGTATTGTATGTATTTGTCAGAGTTATGTTCAGTTCTGTTAGTTCATTTGTGTTTTAGGGGCCATTTTCACAAAATCATTTTCAACTAAAAATGGAAAGAATGTTATGCGTTTTGGCCGTTAATTTCACGATAATGCCGTTTATGGGGCCTGAAAACGCGAACTTTTGAAAACGGTTTTCAAACTGCACGTTTTTAAAAACTATATCGTTATTGTCTCTGTGTAAACAACGAAAACACAAATTTGTGAAAACGGTGACAGTCTATAGGCGAGTAGTGTTTCTTTACAAAGTGATATCGCCATCTACTGGCCTGGCAGCAGAATATAGCGTTTAGTTTTTAGTTGTTTTCGCGGATCCATGTGAACTGGGCTAGTTTTGACAGCTTTGTCGTCTGTACACGAAAAACGCAAAGGAAAAACTATTTAATTTTTTCATTAATACATCATTGTTGTGTAAATTTGTCTGTTTTTGTTCTGTTCCTGTTTGCCTGTGATCCCTGTCATTGCTACTTACTGTTTTGAGTTTCACACCTGTTCTCTTCTCCGGTGATATATAACTTCAGTAGCATTTGAAGAGAATGACTTACAGTCATAAAACCAATAAAAGAGTTTATATAGGTGCCAGGCATGATGCACACCTTTTAGATTTTTGATATTTAATCAAATAAACTGTCAAATCATGTGTAAATATTGCTATTTTTCACTAGGCCTACCGCATGCTCTCATATTTATTTTAATATCAACTATCTAAAAAGTGTGCATCATGCCTGACACCTACATGAACAATTTACAGTTGGTTTTATGACTGCAAGTCATTCTCTTCAAATGCTATTGAAGTTAGAAACGTGTACCGATGTCATATGTAACTTCAGAGACGGTGCCTAAATGTGCGAATATTGACCAAGCCAAGCCAACTTTATGCCAGTATTTCACTGGGAATCGTTCAGCGTGAAACTTTGCGTGTTACGTTCATATTCTGAGTCCGCTTGCCTGTTCCTATGTCTGGTATAGCCTACATCCCCAATAAGGTGCGAGTTTGGTCTTTTATACCACTGTATTAGTCCAGTAGGCGTAGAAATAGAAATAGAAATATATGTCTACCTCAGATTTAACGTTTGATATGTATATCAGCATCAGGGAATAACATTATAATCTCGTTCACGGTAGAGAAAGCTGCTTACATGTGCAAAACTAACTGTGAAGACATAAATGTAAACACAGCTTTATCTTTATCAGCTTTTCCATATATATATATACAGTACTGTGCAAAAGTCTTAGGCATGTTTATGTTCAATTTATAACAATTTGATGTAGTGACAAGCTTAATTACTATTTGGTGATGTGTCTCACTGCCACTGGTAAATGTAAATGACAGGGTTAAATTTCTTTGCTAGTTCAGAGAAAGGATGAGCTCTGTTCTCTAGCATTTAAAAACAGAACAGAACTGAAGTGATATTGTACCTGATGGTTTGCTGTTTCTGAGACTTTGACATCCAGAGAACCAGACAGGACAGTGTACCAGTTAGTGCCGATGTCACCCTGCCTGTATACTAACACACACACACACACAAACAAACACACACGTAAACAAACAGAGGAGGTAGTGCTTGATTTGAGAATCATCTTGTAACACCAATCTCAGTCAAAATGCAACCTTACAGTATTTGACTTTTCAAGTTAAATCGAAGTAATTCTGTCAACAAAAAAATATTTTATACCATGTATGCGTGTGTGTGTGTGTGTGTGTGTGTGACTCACATGTTATGCCTTTCTCCAGACATTCATAGAAGCCACACAGACAGATCTGCTGAAGGAGAGCAGGGTGGAACTTCTCAAAGGCCTTCACACTTTTCAGACGGGCCAAGATAATGTCCACATCCTCCCCCGAACGCTCCTCTCGACTGACAACACACACAAATGAAATTACAGGAATACTCTACCCAAAATTAAAAGGTCCCATGCACCAGGAGAAAAAAAACGGCCTTTAAAGGGGTGGTATAATGCCCTTTTCACAAGATGTAAATAAGTCTCTGATGTCCCCAGAGTGTGTATGTGAAGTTTTAGCTCAAAATACCTCACAGATATTTGTATATAGCATGTTCAAATTGTCACTTTTTAAGGGTGAGCAAAAACGCACCGTTTTTGTGTTTGTCCCTTTAAATGCAAATGAGCTGCTGCTCCCGGCACAGGGGGCGGAGCTTCAAGAGCTCATGTCCTTAGCAGCTTCGATTACCTCACACAGACATGCACTGAATTTCAAAAACTTTTAGCCTTTTATGTTCAGACCAGAGTCAGAAAGATGGAGAGACTCAAGAAGAACAACATGTAGAAGCAACATTTCTGAATGGTTAGTTGATGAATTTATGTAGCTCATGTGTAGTTATCTTCTAGTCATTGGTTAGCATATTCTGTCATGATAATCTATAAATCACATTCCCAGGGGCGGGTTTATGTAAATTTTAGGGTTGTGATGTCACTAACCCGGGAGGAATGTTGTGTAGTCCCTACCAGCCGTTTGTTGTAGTCCTTAAAAAGCTATTTCTTTAAAAGCAAATATCTCCCTTTGCTTTGAACTTTGAGCATTGTAACTTTGCAGATGTTGTTTATGCTCAAACGGCAACATTACACACTAACTAAAGTTAGAAAAGTGAAATCATAATCAACCACCCCTTTAAAGAAATGCAATTCAAATCTACAGACGGAAATAGATAAAGTACAATAAAATAAACATGTATTTTGCATGTTTTCTTTCCACTAGTCTGAACAAAAACATTATGAAAAGCTATATCCAAAATCTCAAAACTGATCAGTGCATGAAAAACTATTTTTTTTACATTTATTTTTAATTCCACAATCCACACTATGGTGGAGCTGGTCTGTGTGCTAACAACACCTTTGAAGTTCTGATCATGAACCAAAACCAGAGGACATACAAAAATATGTGCCAATACAGTGAGCTAAATGAACCTATCAATATGTGAGACTGGGTTTATAAATGTTTAAGGGACCTCTGACTGCTGCTGTCGCCTGAAGCCGGTCAAGACCTGAAATATAGCAGGCCTGATTTATTCAGCACCAGCTCAGAGAGAGAATGAACATTATTCATGGACTGATCACAAATCAGTGAGAAACACAATATCACACAAATCATGATGTATATGTGACACAAAGCTAGTGGTGGAGTGATATGGGATTTTGATGACTAATGCTAGTGCTGACAGAGCAGGTTGAATGTTGGCCGATACAGTATAGGTACTGTTAGTAACTACCATGTCATCAGAATGGCACTGAGATCGATCACGTGTGAATGCTTAAGGTTTAAGCAGCATAGAGTAATGAGATATTGACAGTACCAGCTAATTAACACCTCACACACACACACACACACACACACACACACAGCAAGTCAAGCATAACACTGCACTCATAGCATGTCTTGCAAACTAAAGAGGTACAAGTTTGTGTGACCGAATCTCTAGGTTTCACTCAGATCAAAGTGACAACAACATGATCAGTCTTGCATAACGAGAACTTTTACAACTGACTTGAAGTCATAAAGTCATAATTTCAAACAGCGTTTGTTTTGACGTATGTCAACAACGTGATGCAGATTTTCTTGTCCTATTTATTAATTTATTAAAACATACCCTAAAAATACAATTAATATACAGTGACTTGAATACAACTCTTCTATGATAAGAATAAAAAAAAATTACAATTAGTTTTTATATTTCTTCTGTCAACTTGATACAACTGTCCTAATATCATTGTCATGTTTTAGTTTTGTTTTCATGTACTTTTAGTTTGTTTCTCATTGTTTCCTTGTTTGCCATGGTGGCTAAGCATGTTTTCTGGTTGTAATATTTAATTATTGTTTGTTTGACTGTCAAAGATACTAGAAAAGGCAGTATCCTCACAACTATGTTCCTTTTTAGAAAGAAATGATATCTGTGAGGATTTCCAGTCAGGATTTAGACCGTACCATTGTACTGAGACAGCTCTCAGAGTCACAAATTATTTGCTCTTATCATCCGATCGTGGTTGTATCTCTCTATTAGTGTTACTCGATCTTAGTGCTGCATTTGACACTATTGACCACAACATTCTTTTAAATAGACTCAAAAATTATGTTGGCATTAGTGGAATTGCATTAGCATGGTTTAAATCATACTTATCTGACCGTTATCAGTTTATAGCAGTAAATAAAGAGATGTCTTATCGATCACAAGTTCAGTATGGCGTACCACAAGGCTCAGTACTAGGACCGTTGCTGTTCACTCTGTACATGCTACCATTAGGAGATATCATTAGGAAACATGGAATTAGCTTTCACTGTTATGCCGACGATACTCAGCTCTATATTTCTTCAGGCCCTGACGAAACTTACCAGTTTACAAAATTAACGGAATGGATAGCTGATATAAAAAACTGGATGACTAGTAATTTCCTACTACTTAATTCTGAAAAAACAAAACAGATTCTAATTATTGGACAAAAAACTTTCTCACATAATAACCTAGAATACTGTCTAACACTTGATGGCTGCTCTGATAAGTCTTCGTAGTCGGTTAGGAACCTGGGTGTGCTCTTTGATACCAATCTTTCATTTGAAAGTCACGTGTCACATGCTCTCAATGACAAATGTGGAACAATTAGTTAATGCGTTCATGACATCAAGGCTAGATTATTGTAATGCTTAATAAATAAATTACAGTTGGTCCAAAACGCCGCCGCTAGAGTTCTAGAGTACCAGAACCAGGAAGTATGACCATATTAGCCCGGTTCTGTCAACACTGCACTGGCTCCATATTAAACATCGTATAAATTTTAAAATATTGCTGATTACTTACAAAGCATTAAATGGTTTAGCTCTGCAGTACTTAAGCGAGCTCTTAACACATTATAGTCCTTCACGTCTATTACGATCTCAAAATTATGGCCAGTTGATAATACATAGAATATCAAAATCGACTGCTGGCGGTAGATCCTTCTCCTATTTAGCACCAAAACTCTGGAACAGTCTTCCTAACATTGTCCGGGAAGCAGACACACTCTGTCAGTTCACTAAAAACACATCTCTTTGACCTAGCATACACATAACACATCATAAACTTCTATAATTCAATGTTAGGCTGCATAGATTAGGTCACCCGGAACCGGGAACACTCCCCATAAATCCTGATGTACTTGTTACATCATAAGAAGAATGGCGTCTACGCTAATATTAGTCTCTCTGTTTATCCCGAGGTTTACCGCAGTCCGCCGGATCCAGGCCGTATCCAGATCTGATGAAGGACCTGCGCCTGGACACGACGACAACACCGTCCTGAAGTGTCAACTAGTCTCTCCCCTGTGAAGACCTCCTTCCCTTCCCTTTAACTCTGTACAGATAAAACATTGTCAAATTAGTTCCGGTTCACATGGCTACTCGGAAGCACTAAATAATTCTGTATTATACATTTTTAAGGCCAGACAAGTAGTTTGTTGAGGTCAATTTGTAAAGAAGGACTACACGCCAGCGCACATATATATTCAAACGGGCATACCTATAGACTAAACACGTAATACACATGTGCACGCCGTCAGCATTTTCACAGGTTTGCATTTTTAAAGCTTGCGCAGAGATAATTTTTTTTTATAATAATAATAATAATAATATTATATATAAATCTTTTCTTCAAGGCTTGACCCTTGGAACCTATTTCAAGGTTTGCGTTCTCGAGCCACCAGGCACTGTTGTTGTGCGAATGAGCAGCCCGGAGCGCGTTAAGGGTTTTCTGTTAGAATGGTGTTGTGCAAGCGGCTCCTAAGTTAATAACTAATGATCTTTGCAACAGAAGTGAATCAATCAAAACTAACTTTAAAAGCTGGACAATAACTTTATTCTAGAGCTGCTGTAAAGCCAAAACAATCTCTGTTATTTTCATTTCCTATTATTACTGTAAAGCTGCTTTGAAACAGTCCATATTGTTAAAAGCGCTATATAAATGAAGGTGACTTGACTTGAGTTGATTGATTTCACCCACCTGTTCCTCATTTAGATCATTAGTTCCTAGAGTCCTCAGTTTCAGTTGTTCTTTGTCTGATGTTGAATGTGCCTTAGCACACTGTTTTGTTGATTCTTCATTTTGGACGTTTTTGCTGCCAATTGATCCACTACGCTTGCCTTGTCTTCTTCCTCAGCCCGAACCTTACAGAACACCAGACCACAGAAAGGATTATAACATGGATACAGCAGCAGCATTTACATTCCATTTCCTTGCTCACGTCTACCATGGACCCAGATCCAGAGCCCAAACCAACCGCGGATAATGAGCCTGAGTCCACCATAGACCCAATGCCAGAGCCTATGCCCACAACGAATCCTCGTCCATTCCGGAGACAAAGACTGCTGCCCAGTCTGAACATGTGTGAGCCGGTTCCTACATCCGTCCCAGTGGGAGTTTTGGTGGAGCTGGATGAAGAAGTTTGTGGTCGCCCCCATCCTCCAGAATCTGAGTTTAGCCTACCTCAGACTTGAGTGATCGATTTCCTGATGATTTCCTGTGTCCATGCCCTTCCTTTTCCGCTGGTTTCACCCAGCCCCAAGAGTTCTTCAGCTTCTCCTTCGTCTTCACCGGCCCCACCCAGCCATAAAGTCTGCTTTGTCGCATCTGGATCCACCCAGTTCCAAGTATTCTTCGCCACCACTGGTTCCGCCAAGCTCCAAATCTCCTTCGTCACTGATAGTCCCATCCAGCCTCCCACTCCCTCCTCCTCCAAGTAAGCATTCCAGTTCCACTGTGTCAGCTCTGCTCCTTGGCTCTTCCGCCTACTCAGCCTAGCCAAGCAGCTATGCCTCGGACCTCCCGGTCCCCAGCTCCACCTTGGTGTGTGGATTCCCTGGCTCTGCCCCGGGCTTCCGACCCCCCTACTCCAACTTCCTCCATTGATCAGTTGGCTCCACTTTGGCACCTCACTCCCTCAGCTCCACCTGGGACTGCCGTCCTTCTGACCTCACCAGGCTCCCTTATCCCTCCGGATCCACCTTGGTCAGTCGTTGCTCTACCTCCACCATGGACTTCTAGGTCTTCAGCTGCGCCTTGGTCTTCAACCACTTTGACTTTGTTGGGTTCCTCCTTCCATTCGGCTCCTCCTCAGTCCTCACTCCCACTTGCTCTGCCTCAGTCTTTCGGCACCTTGGCTCCACCTTGGCCGCTTGTCAGCGTGGCTGCGCCTTGATCTCCAGATCTTCCAGTGTTGCATCATCTCTTGGCCCATCGGACTTCGCCTGGGTCTCCACAACTCTCAGCGTCCCCTTAGTCAGTCAGGCTCATGACCCCACCCTGGCTCCCTCTATTGGTTCCTTCATGGGTCACCATCCTCCTGACTGGCTTCAAAAATACAGTAAAAAGCATAGACTGTAAAAAAAAGATGGACGACGCCCCTTCACTCTCTTCCATTGGTGAGAACTGAAGCCGCCAGTGTCCCGATATGGCGCTGACATCTTGGAACTTGAGTCTGCGCAGTAGCGATCTCGGGACCAGACCTGCGCAGTAGTGAGCAGGAAGTAAAGCCGCGAAATCAACGCTCCGCCCTCACTCTCGCAGAATGCACTCTCCCTGAGAGCACTTTTTTAAAAATTGATTGCAGTACGACAAGAGGCTTGTTAAAATCAAGTAAATACAATCTCCTCAGTCCTCCGAAGATTCCGAAAAAAATGTCCGTTGGTGCTTCAGTGACTACTTCGCTCAGAGAACCTGTCAATCACAGCTGTCAATCATGACGTTACACCACCGTTTTTATAGCATCACGTAACTAACTAAAAACAAACTTATTTTTGAAACAGACACTTGAACTTACATCAGCGTGATAAAAACAACAGAAAATGAAAGAAACCACCTTTAGAAAAAAGATATTTGAAGTGTAAGTTAATTGTTTAGTTGATCTCACGTCCCGTTGAATAACACGGGGAGGCGGGGCTTATGACCTATACTAGGACCAGTCACCAGGGGGCAATCGAGACGTTTTGGCTTCACTTTTCAGGGCTTGTGCGGCACGCTTGGTAAAAACAAAAATATTGTGAAATATTATTACAATTTAAAATAACTGTTTTCTATTGTAATATGTTGTAAAATGTAATTTATTCCAGTTATCAAAGCTGAATTTTCAGCATCATTACTCCAGTCTTCAGTGTCACATGATCCTTCAGAAATGATTCTAATATGCTGATTTGATAATCAAGAAACATTTATTATAATAATAAATAAAAGGTAAATAGGTTTAAATGTTTTCTATGTAAAATGTTATGATTAAATATTATATAATTCTGTGACTGTGGGGCTGATACATCATGTCCTCTGTGAACTGCATATGTGAATATTCTGTAATATTTAGATCTATTTTTTACATCAAATTCATGCTTTAGCAGTAGGATAATCGTCGCATCAGTCGTTTTATCAGTCCAGACTGTTCGTTTAATGGCTTGCAACCATAAACTTCTGCGTTTAGCTTCAAAGGGTATCTTCCTCCCCTCGTTACTGCTGTTTTTCTGTCACCATAGTGCGCACGCAACTGCAGTGGCGTAATCTGACAGTCATTGAACAGACTGAAGCTGAAACTAAATTTAATTTAAAGCTAAACATTTTAAATATAAGGTTAGTCTAAGCTTAAAATTAGATGTCCATTTTTTTTCTACTAAAAAGCACATGTCCACTTAAAGGTCAGACACACCTGTGCAAACAATAAGCTACGTATGTGAGCATGTGCCAGTGTGTGTCTGTGCGTGTTTAACAGGGACTAAAAATCCATTTACTATGCAAACAGTTCTACATCAAAACCTAAAAAACACTGTAAACGTGACCAACATGTTTAACCCAAAGTTTTCATCGGAACAACACGGTTTGAATTCAGATTCTCTCCTAACCCAAAATATATGTTCTGAATGTTTTGATAAAAGTTCCCATTAAGTTATGAAAACTTTATTTCTGATTGTGCTCTGAACATTCAAAACATCAACATTCAAAACATCTTTAACAGTGTAGTTAGATTACTGTACTAATTACTCTCTCTCAAAAGTATTGGATTACTTTTAACCAATTACTCTCTAAATCCCACATCAACCTCAACCATTTAAACAACACAAGAACAGACACGAAACTGCACTTTTGATTCTTTCAAATAAACAATCTACAACTGCATAAATTATTCTTGAACTGACCAAAATGTGTAAAGGGAGAAGGTTACAATAAAAACATACATTTTTACATTAGACATTGCATTTTGATGTTAAATCCACTATTGTTTTATATAGTCTATACAGTATTTAATGCAATTACATCAGTAGTAACTGTAATTAAATTACAAAATTACCAGAAATTTACAGGATCAAAGAGTATTATTTTACAAAAAGAATTACTGTAGTCAAAAATTCAGTGTGAAATGGTCATGCTGGGTCATGTTACTTTGAAACAATAGCAGAATGATGATATAATATCACAGTAATGTACTGCTCTTGTTTTACTGTGAATTCACATTATAAAGTTATATTTAACCATGCCACTTTAAGAAATTTAATTGTTTACCACTGTAATTTTGAAGTCATCATAATGGGAATTCAAATTTGTGATCAAGCCATGTTCAGACAAGCTAGGACATGAAATGAATTGGCTAACTGGCTGATTTTAAGTTAGTCAAACTATTTTAGTATGAATATGAAGATTCTATTTTTCTAATAAATTATTTCAAATTCGTAACTGTCTGTATTTCACAATAGTGACGCAAATGCTGAGGTACTTCTTTGAAAGATGTGACATTTTTGTCTAATAAGCATCACCTAATGATGCACAGACATCAATATTCCACATACAAAACAACAATGGTGCCACTCAACAAATAATAAAAACACTTGCAACATAAATTGACATTATAAAATAAACCAATAACACAAACTGCTAAAAAGTGAGCCAAGAATAAATTCAGCAGCACAGATAAAGCCAACACATATCAAATAACTCCACAGCATAATCTATTCATGCCGCACTGCATGCTGGGTGCCTTCATTGTACATATGCACTGCAGAACTACAGTATGATGCTGTTTGTTTACAGTATTTTGTGGCAGGTTTTCTTTTGCAACACTATAAACTCACAGTTAAAACAAACTATTTTACAGTACAAATACAAAAACTTGACAGAAATTGCCAGTTGATTTTACTAGAAATTTCAGAAAGAGCAGTTAGATATAGGAGAAGTCCTACTGTGAAAGTATAATGCAATTGTTAACCTGAAATATACTGTAATTTTACACTAAAATTGTGGTAGCTCTTTATTTTACAGTCCTGTTCCCCATGTACAAACTATGTACTTATTACAATAACTGGGTAATAACTAGGTACTAACTCTGAACCTACACCTAAACCTAACCTTAACCCATGTAGTTACCTTATATTACCCAGTACTTTCTTAGGTACACACTGTAAGTGAACGTACTGTAAAATAAAGAGCAACCAAAATGATTAACAGTGCAGCCAAAGTTCTGTTTCCTGTTAGCTGGGTAGCAAGTACTTTTGCTCAAACTAAAGGGTTAATGATTTGAACAGCCTCCTAACTTCAGGTGTTAATTAAACTTGGGCATTTATGGACTTCCTCGCCTTATTCTCAATCTTTTACTCAAGATTTGCATTTTAAAACAGTCTCACTTGAAACAGTTAAACGCTCAACTATACTTTCAGCCTCAATTGTTAAATTTATGCCATTCATATAATTCAAACAGCAATCAATCTGTTGTCGTCTGAGTCAGAGGGGAAACCACTGCAGTGGAAATCAAAGACAGCTCCACTCAACACATCTGGACATTGCTGTTATGCATCCATCTCTCCATCAAAACAATGTAAAAGGAGCTAAAGACAGGAATGGAGAGTTGAGTGCTGGCATATTTCCTAATTTCAGCGGGCATGTGTCCATATGCTTTAGATGTGTAAATATTGATCTACAGCAAGATGGAGCCATTCATTGCAGGAAGAGCCGGTCGGAGCCCATTAGAGTGTGTCATAAACACATTACACACAAATCTCTGCTCCGTGTTTGATAACGAGACTATAATGTTTGTTAACTGCTTTATAATGTTGTATATATTGTAGATGTCTTGTTTCTAGGCTATCATGGGCAGAGTCCATAGACTCACTAAAGTTCAGCACATCTGAACTTCCGTATGCCATATTTGATGTGCTCTGTGTATGTGTGTTTGTCACTGTTTATAGCCTATGTCAAGAAAAGCCTAAATTGAAACCATTCATCATACAAAGCAATCATATCTCTTCAGAGGGCTTGGATTAAACCGCTCGATTCATATGGATTACTTTTACAATGTTTTTTTTGTACTTTTTGAAGCTTGGAAATATTGGTTGCTAGGAAACTTTTAATGGATGGATAAAATTATGAAAGAATATTAAACATATCTTTATTTGTGTTTAGAAGATGAAAAGAAGTCTTAAATAACTGTTTAACAAAGAGAATCGAAACTAGCAAATCACATTAAAAAAAAAAAAATGTAGGGCTAACCCACTCCCATGAAGCACTGTGAATACTTAAATATTTGTATACAATTATCAGTAGTTTGAGCATAGAGAGACTGATCTTATCATGTCATTCATGGTGCCCTAAATTTAATGTTTATAGCAGAATATTGTCATGGGTAGCTGTGCTGAATGAAGCCCACAACAGGAATAGTCCAAGGAAACAGTTTAAACTAAATCCAACTCAGGAAAACACATTAAGGGGCTGTTTATACAACACCGTTTTAAACAAAAAAAGTTAAACTAATGAGATAATTGATTAACAACAGGTGAACTGAATGAGGATGACAGACTAGAAAACTAGGTCACCGGATACAGAAACACAAAGCATACTCCAGTAACACTTTACAATAAGGTCTCATTTGCAAACATTAGTTAATGTATTAACTAACATGAACTAACAATGATCAATACATTTTTGTTACAATATTTGTTAATGTTAGTTAATACAAATCCAGCTGTTCATTGTTTGTTCATGTTAGTTCATTAACTAATGTTAACAAATACAACTTCTGATTTTAATAATATATCAGTAAATGTTGAAATGAATATTAACTAAGATTAGTAAATGCTGTAGAAGTATTGTTCATTCTTAGTTCATGTTAACTAAGGTAGTTAACTAATGTATCTTATTGTAAAGTGTTACCCATGCTCCTGACAAATATGCATAAATATTTACTTTGCAATAAATGTAAAATAAGTGGTTTCTATTATACACAAGCAACATCTATAAATCTATAGTTTTATATTTCTTTGTCATCTTTCATTTGAATGTCATTTGCAATGCTTCATAGGATTTAAGTTCTTTCCCTCATCAATGCTGGTAAGACGTCTTGAGCCACCAAATCACATTCATTATTATTTACTGCATCAAGAGCACCCTGGACATTCTGCTAAACCTCTCCTTTTGTGTTCCTCTGAAGAAAGAAAAGAATACAGCAGGGTTTGGCATGACATGAGGGTGAAGTTTCGTCTCTATTACTAAAGCCCTTCACACACACAGCAGAAAGCGTCTGCAGTAACACAAGCACTGCAGCACTGATGACCTCTTCCAGGAGACAAACAAACAATCCTTTACAAACTACACTCACACACACTGGATTCACAGACGTGAAGCTTGCAATGAATCCATCTGTCATCTAAAATCAGTCGCGCCGAGAATGCTGCATCTACTGTATATCAATTACACTGACAATCGCATTTGACATATGACATGAAACTTATACTCTAATATGGTTTAACAAATCAAATGTGTTTTCCATGAGGCACTGATGTGTAAAAGATTGCTGCAGGTCGATCAGAAGAACACCATGAAGTTTGTGTCGGGTAAACGATGATAGCTACCTCTTATCCAGACAGATGATCCACTCAGCAGAAGAGGACGGGTGGCTGGAGGAGTGTGTCGCGACCATCTTCGGTGAAATCATGGAGTAAAACTACAGTTCGCATCGCCCGCACCTGATCATGAGCAGCATGAGACTTTACTGAGGCAGATCGAGTTTGAGTCTCTGAGCGATGAGCGACCGCTGCCGCCCACACTGCTGCTGACACACCGAAACACACCGGGGCTAGTTGTCACACGGGGAAGAGCAATAAGGTGTTTAGTTAAAAGTAGCCTACGTATCATATACAGTTGTTTTTGTATGTTTAACCGCCTTGTGCAATTATTTTTGGGGGTCTAAAATTCCAGCGTCATTTGCTATAGGCCTACATAATATATAAAAGTGATCACAATTAAAGGGATAGTTCACCCAAAAATGAAAATTCTGTCAGTAATCACTCTCCCTCATGTTGTTCCAACCCCGTAAGACTTTCGTTCATCTTCGGAACACAAATTAATATATTTTTGATGAAATCTGAGAGCTGGCTCACTCATCCATAGGCTTCTATGGGATCGAAACTTGCCAGCCCAGAAAAGTTAGTAAAGACATCGTTAAAATAGTCCACGTGACTACAGTGGCTCAACCACAAGTTTATCAGCGATGAGAATACTTTTTGCGCGCAAAAAAAAACCCCAACAAAAATCAGGCCTATTCATTTTCGTCTGTGTGGGCCTATTATATGTTATATAGGCTACTACATTATATGTTTTGCCCCCAACAATAAAAATTCTTAGGCTTCCGTAAAAAATGTCTTAATTTGTTCTTAAGATAACCTATTTTTGTTGCTGGTTTTTTTTTTTTTCGCACAAAAAGTAGGCTATTCTCGTCGCTTGATAAACTTATGGTTGAGCACTGTAGTCACTTGGACTATTTTCACGATGTCTTTACTAACTTTCTGGGTTTGCAAGTTTCAGTCCCATAGAGGCTATGATCCAGCTCTCAGATTCAAAAATATCATATAAAAAATATCTTAATTTGTGTTCCGAAGATGAACAAAACTCTTACAGTGTTGGAACAACATGAGGGTGAGTAATTACTGACAGAATTTTCATTTTTGGGTGAACTAACCCTTTAACTCAGACAAGAGTCAACGATATCAAACGGGTCAGGTTGTCAATTAACATATTCTGTCATTAAACACGCCCTCATGTTGTTCCAGACCCATTCGACTCTTGTTTATCTTCGAGCAAATTAAGACATTTTTACTGAAACCTAAGAGTTTTTATTGTTGGGAGCAAAACATAATGTAGCAGCCTATATAATGATAATTGAGAAATTAACAAATAAAAGTCCCTACAAAGCATGAGGTATCATAATTGCTTTCTTATCATGATTTTTTTTTACAAAAACAAATATGTATGGAGTGAAGTTGATTCTGTCCAGTATAGCTATCAGTCGAGTCCATAAAAGTTACATTTACTTTATAAAAATCATTAAGGATTTTAAAATACGTGTACCGTGACTTGAAGGTGGATGTTTTTACAATTATATTAAAAGGGCTTTTACTTGCTTAAAAAGTCTAAAAACAGATGGTCAGACAACAGAAGGCATGTAGGCATATAGTAGATTGTGTGAAGAGGTTTTCTGCCGTTTACCAATGGTGTTGAGGGTAACGCATTACAAGTAATGCGAGTTATGTAATCAGATTACTTTTTCAAGTAACTAGTAAAGTAGCCTAACGCATAACCTTTAAATTTACAACACAATATCTGAGTTACTTTTTCAAATAAGTAATGCAAGTTACTTTGTTTCCCATGTATTGACTGACAGCTCTCCTGTCCTCATGTTGAGTAAATCAGGAGCAAGTGCAGAGGCGTTGTGTGTTCGCTGTGTGTGAATGATGATTACTGGAGATCTAGACTAAATGAGAGCATTTACTCCTCTCACTGGCACAAAAACAGATTCTTCCTCAAAATGAATGAAAACAGTAAAATACAATTTAGAATATTACACAAACCTGCAATAATTCAATGTTAAATTACACAAATATACTTTATGTATTTAATCTCACTTTATTAATCAATGTCTATGCTGCTGACCTTCAATGATCCAATTGAACCATACTAATAACAAAACATCATGTTTTTTGTTGTTGTTTTTATTGCTGAAGTGTCAAAAGCCCTGTCCCAGATGGCACCTTAAACACTTGCGGTCTTTCTACAAGTCCACAATTCGTGACGTAATGCCGCTTTGAATGTCGGGTAGAAATCGCTTCAGTGCAGGCTCACCAAAAGTGCGCATTGAGAGCGCAATTAGACCTATAAGGCGAGCACTCTTCTGACACCTAAAATCTCCATCGGGACACCCTAGAAGAATAGGATGCAGGAGAGGAACATTTGGCCCTGTCCAAAATCGAATGGCACACTTCATGTGCACTTACGGTCTTGCTGACTTAAAATGGCTGCCGCACGCGTGTTTGTTAAGTTAAGTTGTCAAGCCCAGCCCACATGAGGAAAAAGTAACACCAAAGTAACCCATTACTTCCGTAAAAAGTAACTAACGCAATAAGGGAGTAACGCAATATTGTAACGCATTACTTTTAAAAGTAACTTTCCCCAACACTGTTGATATGGTATAATATATGACCCAATAAGACCTTTTACAAACAGATCATCAAAGGTCAGCAGCAAAGACATTGATTAATAAAGTGGTATAAATACATAAAGTATTTTTGTGTAATTTAACATATTTAATTATTGCTGGTTTTTAATTTATTATTGTTAAACTACTATATACTATACATCTTTAGGGGATAATTGTTTGTTAATAATATATTTGTTAATTTAAGAGAAGTTTAAACAGAAAGTAGTATTTAGCCCAAATAATAACTGTAAAAAAAAATTTTTTTAAAAATGGTTACACTTTATTTTACAGTATATGTGCACTTACGTGTACTTACGTACTGAGTAATGGGTTGAGGTTAGGTTTAGGGATAAGGTTCAGGGTTAGTACCTAGTTATTACCCAGTTATTGCAATAACTGTAAGAATAGTATGTAGGCTACATGGGGAACAGGACTGCAAGATAAAGTGTTACCAAAAACATTTAAAGTAGCCTACATTGGTAGTGTTTATTCAACATCTATTTCACATTTATGAAGAAGAATGAAAGAAGACTGAAAGACAAGTTCTTCATGACCAAGATGGAAACAGTGTTGAGTGTGATTGTTGGTGCGCAGTTTAAAGCCAGTGGTACGTGGGTGTAACTCTAGGAAAATGGGTGTTTCTCTGTTTTCTGCAGTCCCAGACACAAGCACATTAACGCACTGTAGCTCTGTCTCATTATAAAGATGTCCAGTCAGCAGCCGAGAGGAAACAGCCCTGCAGGGAGAGGCAGGCACAGGGTACAGTGACACTCTGAGTTACTGACAAAACACTTAAATAAATACATCAGTGTATTAATATACGATACAGTTAGTCAGCCTCATTTCCACTTATAAATATACTTGTAAGTGTTTTAATTTTCCTCATGGACAGAAAAGATGAGCGTTGAAAATCAATGCTCCACATTCCTCTGACTGTATCCTTGGTAACAGATGGACAAAAGAAGACATTGATTTTATTAGATCAAACATTGTGCGCAACCTGTGCTTTGAGTTCTCAGTTATCTACAAAACCACAGGCTCTGTAAAGAGATTAATTTAATGTTGATTGTTATCATTGATTTGTGATATATTGATGTAACTGTTATTAATGTTTAGGTTGCAATGTAGTTTAATTTAAAGAACTCAGTGTCACGTGGTCAGTGTACACTGAAGGTGACGTCATTAAGTCATTAGTCCACCAGGTGGCAACACCTCCATTTGGCTTTGAGAGCTGGAAATTTAAAAAAAGTTTTTTAGACCTAAATTGTACATATCGTTTCATTTGTTTAGCCTACGCTCCAATGATAGGCTTTAAAAGACCATTCAGTTTTCACCTGTGAGTCTGTGTTTACTGCAAGAACTAAACCTATGGTTTTCTGGTACTGTATTTTTCTTTTCTTTGATTACTATTTCCAGAGACAAAAATACAATGCTTTTAGATTGAACCTGTCATTTTAAATGTATAATGGTTGGTAGTAGCAAACAACTCACAAAATATGTTCTGTCTTCCAAATTAAAATTTAATTAAACACATACATTTTGTAATAGTTGTTAGGTAAACACGTGAATGCAATACAGTCGCACTATTGTACAATCAGAAAAGAGTCAATTATATAATTATGGTACATTTAAATAATAATAATAATAATAATGCATAAATAAAAATAGCCACAAAGGCCCTTTGTGAAAAAGAAGTGTGCTTAACTGCATTGAGTATGCACTTGTAGTGTACTTCAAATCCTAAAGAATATATATATTTTAAACATCTATATTTGCAGATTATATATTAATGTAATAAAACTTATTTCATGACTATATTTCTTACTCTTAAAGGAGAAGTTCACTTTTAAAATGAAAATTCTGTCATAATATACTCACCCTCATGTTGTTTCAAACCTGTATGAATTTCTTTCTTCTGCTGAACAGAAAGGACGATATTTAGAAGAATATCAGTAACCAGACAGTTTTGGGTCCCATTGACTTCCATAGTATATTTTTTTCCTACTATGGAAGTCAATGGGACCCAAAACTGTCTGGTTACTGATATTCTTCTAAATATCTTCCTTTCTGTTCAGCAGAAGAAAGAAATTCATACAGCTTTGAAACAACATGAGGGTGAGTATATGATGACAGAATTTTCATTTTAAAAGTGAACTTCTCCTTTAAGTACACTTTAAAGATGCATTTTGTAGTAACGTCAAATTAATAACATTAATATCTTTAAAATATATCTTCATATAGCCTACTTTTTGTCGTGTTTTAATTCAGTACTTATTTTGATGTACGCATGTAAAGTATCTGATTATAATCTGTAGTGTTATTCCATATTGAATTTAAAGTTATATTTTAAATGTACAAATCAAATCAAATGTGTAGTTATAAATATTTAAATGAGGTTTCAATAGAAAAAACACTGTAGTATAATTTAGTTTACTTAAATGCTTGTCAGTAATTTCAGCCTGGCACAGCTGTAAATTTCATATCCAAAATGCACCAAAATTACCAAAACACTTCATGTCTCAAATCAAGTCTTTCTTCAATAACACAAGCAAAGGTTTCACTCAACAAACACACTTTGTTACTCATTAAACAAATACCTAAAAAACACCAACGACTAGTATTTCTCTACCAAATGACAGCTCTCTGCAGTAGGCTAGGCTATATAACATGTTTACAGTACAAACTAAAAGTACAAACTACAGTTTCAACTAAAAACAGAAAGTTTTCTATGCGTTTTGGCCGTTCATTTACACGACAATGGCATTTTGTGGGCCTGAAAATGCAAACTTTGGAAAACAAGTTTCAAAGTGTGAGTTTTTGAGACCGATACTATCGTTATTCTCTCTGTGTAAACTACAAAAATGCAAATTTGTGAAAATGCTGATGTCATGCATATGTGATATAGAGGAGTAGGCTAGTGCTTCTTTACAAAGTGACATCACCACCTACTGGCCTGGCATGAATAATACAACGTTTTTAGTCGTTTTCGCGGATCTGTGTGAATGGGGATCTTTTTGACAACGTTGTCGACGAAAAATGCGAACACGAAAAAACTTTTCCGTTTTTAGTGCATCGTTGTCTTGTAAACACCCTGAAATCCACAAACAGACATGAAGCATGATCACTTGTAGCCTAACAATGCATGTAATTTGCATTTTGTGGCAAAGAAATGAGAAATGTTCTACAGTTTAGCTCACATAGACTGCTGTTGTGCTCACTGTGTGAAAAGTTGGGGAATTTAAAAAAAAAATGTCAGTTATGAATTTCTTTGAATTTCTATTCATTTAAATGTAGCCTACTTACATTCAGATTATTGTGTATGTGAACGAGGAAGAGTAATGACTAGCAAAAACAAAGTTTGAACTTGAACATGAATAGTCATCCAGAAGTAGGCTATATGAAAATGTTGTCATCAATGATGCTTGCTGAAGCCCATATCATCAGATCATCATAAGTATTATAAAAATAGAATGCACTTAAATAGTGAAGTATTTCCATTCATTAATGGGACTAAAGATCACAGACTCCCCCAGTGTTGAAAACAGGCCAAAAATGTGAAGACTTGTTCTTATCAGCCAGTGTTACAAGTATGTAAACATGAAAGTAGAGAAAAAATTCCATTTCAATCTTTTAAAAAAGCCAGACTTTCTAAAAAAAAAGTAAGAAATAGTCAAATAGATCCATTTTAAAAACTGTTTATTATCCGTTATATTTGCAGCTATGGCGATGCCACCTATTTCTGTGCTAAGAAAATGAGTTTTTACATCAGTAAACATGGCAGAGAAACAAAACATAAAAATTTCAGACTGATAATAGGCTAATGAATTAACGTTAGCTTTCCCTGAGACAAGACTTTATACTCGTGGCTGTAAATGACTGATTTTGAGCAGTTTGAGCTTGTTCCCTAAAACGCATCGAAGGCAAAAACCCTTTAAAGCTGTACTTTGACACCACAAGACTGCACTGATCATGTGTCCGAGAGATAAAACCTGCTCATCTCACTGATCACATCAGCAGAACCTGACAGAGACACAGAGGAGATAAAGGGTTTGTTTGAAAGGTTGCCATGACAAAGGAACACTTGAAAAAGAAGAAAGAGGAGTCCTAAACAAATGCCCGTCTGCATTTTAGGGCTCTGCGTGGTTGCCAGGTGAAGGAGCGGCAGGCATGTAATCTGTGCTTTGCCACGCTGGTCCTGTGTGCAAACCGCAGCACTAGAGCTCACTCACAGGTGGGTAACACGTCTGTTTATTATGGGAATACACAGATATCATCAGAGCACTGGAACCATACAATACAGTTTACAGTTCCAACAAAAACTACATACTTCGACTAGACCACATCATCCACTTGAAATTTCATGAAATAACAGTATTGAAAGAATTTAGATAAAGCAATAGTTTTTTTTCTGTACTGTTTTTTTTAAAGCCCCCCTGTAGTGAAAATCTAGTTTTTAATGTTGTTTATGTGTCTATGTGGTGTTTTTAATATGCTTTAAGACAAACCATGTGTAAATTCATAAGTCGACACCATTGCTGAGTATTTTCTCTTTAAAACTGCAGTGAACCAAAGACAGTCTCAAAAACACGGTTTGAAATCGCTGGTGTTTCTGACGTCACAAACCTGTAACCAATCAGATCAACGTGTGATCGTCAACGAGTGCATCTCTGAGCTGGGGCACTTTCAAGCTCAAAACCGGTATGCAACGTTTTGCTACAGTTTCCGGGTTGAACGACATGTTTCCTGGAAACGGTGTGCCAACGGGGTTTGTGATACGTTTTCTCTTGTTTGGTGGGTGTGTCAGAAATGTCAGCCCAATCAGCAGCAACATGTATATAAACCACCCGGTATTAAAGGGTTAGTTCACCCAAAAATGAAAATTCTGTCAGTAATCACTCTCCCTCATGTTGTTCCAACCCTGTAAGACCTTCGTTCATCTTCGGAACACAAATTAAGATATTTTTGATGAAATCTGAGAGCTGGATCACTTCTCCATAGGCTTCTAAAGACATTATAACTTGCTGGCCCAGAAAATGCATTAAAGACATCGTTAATATAGTCCAAGTGACTACAGTGGCTCAATCTTAAGTTTATCAAGCGACGAGAATACTTTTTGTGCGCAAAAAACACACAAAAATAACGACTTTATTCCACTTTTCATTTCCTTCTCTCTGGGCCTCGAGTTTTTTCACGTAGTGTTTTAGCGCAGCGCATCTGTGTTGCACGTCACACGCATCACACACGTGACCAGCGTCGGCCAATAGTGAGCCTACGTGGTGACGTGCAACACAGATGCGCTGCGCTGAAACACTACGTGAAAAAACTCGAGGCCCAGAGAGAAGGAAATGAAAAGTGGAATAAAGTCGTTATTTTTGTTTTGTTTTTGCGCACAAAAAGTATTCTCGTCGCTTTATAAACTTAAGATTGAGCCACTGTAGTCACTTGGACTATATTAACGATGTCTTTAATGCATTTTCTGGGCCAGCAAGTTATAATGTCTTTAGAAGCCTATGGAGAAGTGATCCAGCTCTCAGATTTCATCAAAAATATCTTAATTTGTGTTCCGAAGATGAACGAAGGTCTTACAGGGTTGGATCAACATGAGGGAGAGTGATTACTGACAGAATTTTCATTTTTGGGTGAACTAACCCTTTAAAGAGACAGCTCGCACAATGGGTCCAAGTAAAGTCGTTTACAAATGTGTCCGCTGCAGCTCGGTATACGCAACAATTGAAGATATTAGAAGATATGTTTGTCGTAAGAGTTTTATAGTAAAAATATAGCATATCAACAGTGATCAGCAATAATGATAAGCCTAATATCACAATAAAAAGTTATAGATCATAACACAGTCTCGGAGGTAAGAAGTGGATTATCCTTCACCTGAAGTGTTTGTCTTTTCATAATGAAATGCGAGGCAAATGTTGGATCACAATAATTAGGAAGCACAGTTTCCACAAATCCCTTCACTCGATTGGGATGTTCTCTTTTATTCTGGACGGCAAGGGCAGTGACTATAACGTATTGAGCACATTTTGCAGTATCAAACACGTATTTATACCGATTTCATCAGGCTCCGAAAATTCTTAAAAAAAACAGGGTGTTCAGCGCACTACCATTTCCGTTTAAAAAAACGCTTTGCCATTTTTTGTCGGGGCTGAACGCAGCCCTGGTGTGAGTGAGTGAATGGAGGCGGGGCTCATTTGCATATTCATAGAAACGTACATAGTTACATTCAGTTACTTTTAAGGAAAAAACCTTTTAAATATGTAATTTTGGTGATCAAAGATGAGTTTTAAGGGATAAAATGATTGGACTTTAAGGATATATCTTCACAATAATAAAGTGGACCAAAAAAGCAATTCAAAACATGACATGCTGCACAACTTCACTTTATTTGCAATTGGTGGATCTCGTATAAGTGACAGGTTGCCCCGCCCTCGTGTCAGTGAACACGTCATCAGAGAAGAGGAGAGATGTCGCTGCAAGAGGGAGGGAAAGCTATTATGATTAAAGATTATGAGGGCACATGAATAAATTAAAAAAAGATGTGCACAGATAAATTATTTATAAATATTCCATAAAGAAAAATAATTGTCTGCTGTGAGCCAGAGATGGCGAGGAGCTGAGCTAAAAATCAAGCTTCACCCTTTATTGTCATTCAATACAACGGTTTACACGGAAATCACAGCACACTGTGGATCTTTAGCCTCTCTAACGCCATCTGTGGTCGAAAGATAAAATTGCAAGTTACTTGCAAATTACTTTGCAACATTAGGGGCCATTCACACAGAATGCGTTTTTGTTTTGAAAAACGCGAGATGCGAGCAGTGAAATGGAGAAAAAACAACGCAATCTCACGGCAATTCGTACGTATTTTACGAGGTGGCTAATTCGTACGACCTCACTCGTACTTTTTCATACAATTTGTCTAGACTTCAGTGATGGGTAGGTTTAGGGGTAGGGTTAGGGGGTGGTCCCTCCCTCCTGGTGCCGCTTTTTGAAAAATCATACGAATTAGCCACCTCGTAAAATACATACGATTTGCCGTGAGATCGGGTTGGAAAAAAATGCAAGGTCTCGAGACACGCAGTTGAACTTCTTTTGACTTCATTTAGTATACGTGGTTCTATGAATATGCACTGATTTCACTAATTAGTTCTTTCTCCTGGCTAAAAAACTGTGCTAAATAGCAAATCCAGGTGATTGGAACAAAATACCGAGGAGGACTTTTACTTTCTGAACCTGGACTTTTCACCTCTGCATCTGTCTAGCTCGTGTTTATTGAAAAACAGTAGCGCACTGGACTGGAAAAACAAGTTCTGTGTGAACGGCCCCAGCACTGTAACTGAACTGAATCCACACTAAACTAAACTGAGTTGAATAATGACACTATTGTCTTCTGTAGAGCTGCTTAACAGCTGAAATTGAAGTCATTTCAAAATTAATTAATTAATAACACTTATTTTCCTTTCTATTACTGTGAAGCAGTTTTGAAACTATCTGTATTGAAGGCATAAAGCGCTATATATAGGCCTAAATAAATGTGACTTGACTTGAGACTTGACATGATTACCTGCGATCAACCATATCAGAGCGGATCTGTCTTTATACACAAAGACCAACTCACAGAAAGAATAAAGTCCTCCAAGACATATTCATAAATGCAGTATGCTGTCTGAGCAAGTAAGTAAAATAAACTATAATATACTACTATAGTAGCCGAACGGTTTTTCTTTGTTTCTTTGTCCTTTGTTAATGTTTTAATCATGTTTATTTGATTGGTACATGTGAAGTTTTGTGTTGACGTTCATTAATGTACAATTTTGTTTCTTTGATAACAGACAGGCAGATATATAGATGACTCTATCAACCTGGACTAATAATTCTGTGAGAAATGATCATAGCGAGCTTAAAGGGTCATCCGTGATCTGAGTCCATTCATCAATGAGTCAGTGTCTGTGAGGATGTAAATGGTCATTGTGCTTATCTCAAGTCAGATGCAGAGGAGGGTGGAGGGCCCGTCTGAAGTGTGATCATCAGATAACTCGGCTCAGGACGAGCTGGAATGAGGGAGCAGGAAATGCCAGTAATCCGACAGCCCTTGACACACGTCATCATCTCTGCTTCTCGAAACAAACTCAAAAAGCTGATCTGAACACGGCTCTTTCAAAGCTTTTCAAAACAAACGTTGTACGACTGACAGTAGGTCAAGAAAATGAAATGTGCTCCTCTTAAAAAACGTCAAAATATGCCTATACATAAATATCATATATAAAGAAAAGTGCATGTTAACTGTACCAAATGGTAGACTAATTTCCAATGCCTTTTTTACAACTCTCTAAATTCGATACAGAACAATCGCAAATCTGTTAAGACATCTTGGTTGTTGAAAAGGATTCTTGATGTAGGCTATATTAGATGACTGTTTTTTGAATTGTGATTTTACTGTTTTATAGATTCAGGTGTTTTGTATGACTCTGTATTCCCCTATTGTTATTTCAATTAAAAAACAAAACAAATCTTTCCAATCCCATTAGGCGACGGGAGATTTGTGAATGGCAGTGAAGAGATGCAACTGACGGCGTATGTCCAGTGGTGTAGTCTACGTGATACGCAGGTATACGCCGTATACCCACTAGAAAAGGCCAAGGATTTCCGTATACCCACTTAAAAAATCGTGAGGATGCGTAACAACTTCGTTTTGTGTCAGAACTTTCACACTTTCATTCATAAATTCACCCCGTCAGTGTTTGCGAAGCGACACCGAATCGCGGAATCCAGTCACAAATGGAGCTTGCTAAGCAGAACGTCATCACGGAATTTGGCTATTTTTGAATGAATAAATCAAAAGTAGGGATATGATATGGACCAGTGTCTGAATATTAAAGTTAAAAGAGACTGCAATTGTTCTACGCGTCTCTGGGAATGAGCGCTCAGTGTGTGCTCCACTACACACACACACACACTGAAGCACGCGTGACTCACGCACGCTCGTGGTGTTTTCAGCGTTTCACTGTATTGAGACATGATGTAGGATAGGATACACATTGTGCACTTTCATCGCAGAGCTGCTATGAGAGTCACTGCACGAGAATTTCACCATTTAATTTGACAAAACTATCGTCATTCATTCGTTTCATATAGCCTACACATAGAAACTGTAATGTCTTCAAAACAACCTGTCAAAATAAAAGTTCGGTATAACTTGAAGAAATTATAACAGAAATATATTACTATTGCACAGTAGAGTATACTTCAAGTAGGCCTAATAATAATAATAATAATAGTTTATTAAAACACACAGAAACTCAAATGTCTACAACCCACCAAAATAAAAGTTTGGTCTAACTCAAAGAAATTAGAAAGAAATTGCACAGTAAAATGAATGAATGAATAAAATCTATTAAAACGTTATTTTAAGAGAATATCACACAAGTTTTCATACATGTTATAATTTAAACAGTAAACTTGCCAAAACAATAACACCTTTTTTTTTTTTTTTTTAAACACCATTTCTAAAAGTAAATTTGTATTTGTGCCTATAATGTTTCATTATTCTTTTTTTTTTTTCTTTTTTTTTTGAAAATTGTCAGCTGATAAAACCTGTGCTTCAGGGACCATATTCATATAACATCTATGGCTAAATGTAGCTCTTAACTGGCTAAATTAGATGGTGATTAACACTAAACAGTAAAAAAACAGTCCAGTCTCCCCAGCTGTAAATGTCATTGGCTGTTAAAGTCTTGTGTTGCTTATAATAAATTGACATGTTGATAACACCTAATATTTCATAATGCTCTCAATTTCATGTCGATGCATACTGTATGCATTAGTGAGTGTGGTGGTGCTTATGGGGTGACGCTCTGGGATGGGTGAGTATGAGGCGGGAGGTGGGGGTGGGGGGGGGGGGGGGGGGTTATATTACAGTATACTCACTACAAAAAACTAGACTACACCACTGCGTATGTCCGATTTCTTTTTACACTACACACATTCACACACTACATAGAACATGTTTTTTAATGGCCTTGAAGTAAATTTCAGTATAATTATGTCTATGTGATTTTGGACGCATGCTTAAAGAGGACCTTATGCTTTTTTGCATGTTCATCTTTCTTTAGTCTAATGTTGCTGTTTGAGCATGAAAAATCTATGCAAAGTTGCAAAAGCACAAAGTCCCTCCAGCGGGAGTTATTCTCTACATCAGTGTCAGTGTTTCTGAACTCCCTGAAACGCCTCCATCGTAGTCTTGAGTTTTCTTCCAGGAATGATCATGTCACAGTATTTCTCATTTAAATAATTCCCACCTAAGGCATAGCAGAATAAAGGGGCGTGGCCTGGTTGAGTTAGTTATTAGTGTGTTGAAACTGGCAGTTATGGTAAGGGGCGGGACAATTCCAGAAGCGCTTGACCAATCACAACACACTGCTCCAGCCGACCAATCAGAGCACATTGTGCTTTTCAGAAGGAGGGGCCAACGTTGCCAAGTCTGCGGTTTTCTGGTGGAACTGGGCTATATTTTTAAGTTGTTGCTGCTGGTTAATTTTTTTTTTTGCAGGTTGATACGATTTTGGTGTTCCAACACCCCCAAAACACCTAGATTTACAAATTCAGTGGAAAAAATTGCATTGGGCTAGTTTTGGGATACTTTTAACGGGCCATTGGACTACTTTTGTTGCACAGACTTGGCAACCCTGGCTGAGGCTTCATAAAGACAGGAACTAAACAGAGCGTTACTGACAGACTGGGGCGAGAGGAGCTGCAACAGTGGAGAATATGGGGAAAATAATGTGCTTTTTGAACATTCAAGCATGCATGAAAACCTATTATACAGAACAAATCAAGACTTTGAAAAGGACAAAATAGGTCCCCTTTAGATGAGCTCATTTTTGATAAAACTGAATGTTTGCCTTTCATATTTCTCAGGCACATTAGGTCTTCATTTGAGTGAAACTTTCAGAAGAACCACAGAAAATAACTCACTTTGGGGTCAAACAGATAGGGTCAATGCTAAGACATATGAGGAAAACACAATTACAATGTGATGAGTTATAACTATAGTTAAAAACAAGAAAATTGTTCATAGTTTCTTCATGATCATTACCTTGGATTAATTGTTTATGCATATAATAATTTTATAATAACTATATTTCCATCATATGCTAGGCAGCTTTCAGTTTACTTTCCCTTTTTCTTTCAATATTTATTCCCTATAGTTGTTTCATTAGCAGTTTCTGAAATTGAAGCTGTTTAATGGACTCACACAGACACACTAAAACAACAAACGCATCTGTTATGCTTAATAGTATCAGCGGAAAACTTGCCCTAAAAATTCTGACGGAAGCAGGCGCACCAGTGACACACACACACACACACACACACACACACACACACACACACACACACACACACAGTCAGACAGAGAACTGGAGGAAATATCATCAGACATCTGTGAACAGAGCTGGGAAATGAGACTGCCACATCACCCGGACAAACTCACATGCGCTGTATTCAGAGACTGAGCTGACCAAATGTTTCTTTCATTGAGATTAATGTTCATTTCAGCAGCACAAATAACTGAATCATTGGGACAGCAGCAAGAATTCTGTGATTTGAACTCTGCTCTGACATATGAACTTGTGTAATATAATATTCAAGGCCAAAATCAATCTAATAAGCATTAATTTGGACACATTCAGAATCAGATCAGAGGTTAATCGATCAGTTTGGGTTTTCAATGACAGATTCTGAAACTTATGATCACCTCCAATATCGAACATTCTGTAGCCTACATATTTTCAACAAAACAAATATGGATAATACATTAATAGATAATTAAAATAAGAAAAAATGAAAATAAACTAAATTGAAAAATCTAATTAATTAAAATTAATAAAATACACTATTGTATTACTGGGTCATTCCTGGTATTCTGTGGCTTTTGGTCATCATATAAATTTGGAAAATCAAACTCAGTTTTTAAAATATCTTTTAAAAATATTTCGAAAAAATATATATAAAAAATTATTTTTTTTAAAAATCGGGTAAATAAATTTAACCATTTATTAAACTAAATAAATGAAATGGAAGATCAAAAATGTTTTTTTACTTTTTATACTACATAATTGATATATTTTTTTTTACATTACATTGTTTTTCATTATTTACACTTTTATCATCACTGAATTATTAGTATGTTTTTTTTTGCTGATTTTATGAAATTATTGTGACAAACTGATAACAGGGTGGATAAAGATGTAATAATAACCAGTTATTATTACTTACGTTTGAACTGGATTTAGATGGGAAACATGTAAAACATTGCCAACGAACTTTAAACACACATTACTTTCACAATCACTCTTCAGATATAACTGAGGTCAGACATTCTGACCTAAAATCAGCCACTGCACTGTATTTGAGCAAACACAAGCTAACATAGAAGGTTTCTCTAATAAAGAATTGCATGGTCTTTAAAACTGTTTTTAAAAATATGATTTTTCTACTATTTTTTTGTTGTAGCCTATATTTATCATGAAATATTGAATACACAGGCCTGGTGACTTAGAAAAATGATGATATGTGGTGGTTTAAAATGCTGTAAAATGTTTCAAATAATTGTTTTAATCAACTTCAATATGCTTATAGTTCAAATTATGTTATTAATGATTGACTAAGACAGGTTTAAAATTTATATTGTTTAACACTTTAATGCTTTACTGGATACACAAAAGGCACCGAATCCCAGGAATTACCCTATTATAAATAATAAAGCAGATAAAAATTAATAAATATTTAAATATGTAATCGTTGGTTATCGATAGGCTACACTTATCCATACTTGTTAACGAACTTGCACATGAACACAGAGGTGCGGCGTCTGAATCGGTTCTTTCCCACGCCATTCCCGACCTAACCGGGCTGAATCAACTTTGTGGTCGGGAAACGAAATAAGTCTTGCTATTGCGAAGGTTTGGCTGATGAATAGTAACTTTGAATTGGTGACTGGGCGCTCCATGCAGGTTTCCAAATCACGTCACCGTGCGCTGATTAATATTATTATCCAATCCTTCGCCATAGTAGCCTTAGCAAATTCGCAGTCGGGAAGGGGGTTGGGATTATTAGCAGCCCTGGAATGTGCTCGTGTAGCGTCGGGAGCGCGCAGCGGTGCGACAGGTCTGTGAAGTGGAGTTCAATAGGAAGAGACGCTTAGGGAGTTCGAATCATTTTGCGAATCGATTCGTTCGGTCTGTTAATTTCAACGAGCCGGTTCTAATAAAACAATCCACCAGTCATTCAGTTCAATAGTGTTCCCAGTAGTTCTTTAAACAATAATTGGTTAAATGTAAAATCCCCAAAAATGTACGTATGTGCATTACGATATCCCATTACAACCCATGTCCTTCTCAAAAAAAAAAAAAAAAAAAAAAATAGCCTACTGTCTACCCTGAAGAGCATATGCTTATTTATCTGTTCTAGTTTGATTGTGTGTGTCATTCTGTTTGATACCCTGGTTGTTTCTTATATTGTCCAGATAGATATTTTCCTACTTGTTCGAAAAGTGTGTCAAATGTTGCTTGTTTATAGTGTCACTAAACTTTTACTCCCGAGCAAGTGAGGTCTCCCTCACTGACTGATTTAAGAACGCTTTCTGAATCGTTTCGATCGAATCACTTAAACGAACTGACTCAAATTAACGATTCCTTCGCGAATCGGATAGCACTGCGTTGGAGAACCATGGCGGTGAAACAAATGACATGGTTGAGGACCTAAATTACACACAGCAGAAGAACCGGCGCCCGTAGACAGTGAGATATCCGTGAAGGTAAGAGAAGCAGAAGACTTGAGTGTTGCAGAAGCTGTAATTGTTTGTAACTCGATTTCCGAAACTTTATTTTGATCATTTGTTGGAACTAATGCTGAGCTATTGTTCCACGGCGAGTCATCTTTAGTGGGTTAGTGGTGAGGTTTAACACTAATCGCGGTAGTTCTTGATCATTTGAAGAACATTATATAATCTAGATTCGACTCTTTGAATAATATCTATTCTGAGTCGCTGTCACATATTGAACACTGAATCAATGAAGCCCAATGGATCTGCCTGCAAATCACTGTTGGGAAAGTTTTGCTCTCAGTTGAAAAAGTTTATTTGATCAGGCGGATGAGTGTCGTGGAGTTTTTATCTGATAACAAAAGAGCGCCGAAATAACTAACGTTTAACGTGCGCGTGCTTTCAAATCGCATTAAAAATGTAAACGCTAGTTTAATTTGAGTGTTACATTGTTTCTTTTCTTTTCAGATGTGCGCGGGGATTCGAGACAATGTATCAGAGTGACTCTGAAGGGCTCATTTCCATTGTCCGATTAAGGATTACAGGACCACGGACCTAAAAATACAGTTTTAAAGTAGGAAGTTTTTAAAGTCATTGAAAATGATCAAGGGTGAACGCACCCTGCGGAGCGCGTCCCCGCATAGAAATGCATACAAGTCGGACTTCCACGCCATTAAGTGCACTTTTGATGGGACCAAATCCGACAGCGAGGCCAAATCTTATGCTAATGGAGCCAGCGACCCCCGAGAGGACACCAGGGGGAGGCCGCTTGGCAACCGGATAAACAAAATCAAGAACATTTTCTTGCAAATGGATGGCCAGCAATCGCAGGAGAGTCAGGAGAGTAAACCTGCTCAAAAAACAGATGCATCATCTCCTGTGTCCCCTGTGTCCAAGTTCCCAGTTAGCACCAGCAAACCCCCCCTCAGTACTGCCAACAACCAAGAACCACAAAACACGGACAGAACTCCAAAGGGAGAAGAAAGCGAGATAGATAAAGTCGCCCTGGCGGAGAAATTTTCAGTGACAAGGAAGCTCTTTGAAAGAGGGATCAAAGAGCAGCCCGTCGCGGAGAGAAGGACCTCAGTCACCCGGAGGTCCTTCGGATCTCCTGAAAACACCAGCAACAATAGTGTCAGCAAAAGCTCAACGTCACCTGTGAGTAGCGCCGCAGAGGAAAAGAGGGACGTTGAAGACTCAAAACAGGTCAATAGGCTATCGCTAAATGCAGGGCCTATTTCCAGGCGGTTGGAGAACTTCATTGTGGACGGTGATAATAAAGAGTCAATGCAAGTTTCCGCTAAAAGCCCTGAGAAACTGAGCAGCGCCTCTGAGCACTCGCTGGCGTCGCCTCTACGAGGGAGATCCCAGAAACCCACTTCCACAGTTACTGATCAAGCACACGAACCCACATCCCCAAACTCTGACGCATCACCCAAATCATTCCCGCATAAAACAGAACCAGTAGCCGGTAGCCCTCCGTTCAAGTCCATCAGCCCGGTTTCATACAAACCAACCTCCCCGACCGGCAGGAGCACCGGCGAGCCTCTTTCGCCCACGACTAGTCCATTTAAACGTTCTTCGTCTTCTGGAAGTGACTCGGTGAAAGATTCCTTGACAAATAAACCAAGTAGTCCTCCTGCGAACGATCTCAAATCTTCTTCCAGTCTCTATAAACGGCCGTGGAGTCCTGAGGAACCAAAAAGTGAGAACCACATAATTCCCAGTCCATCTAGGGACGTCTCTCACGAGCAGACCGCCACACAATGCCTGGACCCGGCTGGTGCGGGAGTGGTACGGGCCGAGCTGGTAGTGGTCCAGAACGAGTCTTCAGAAAGCGAGGAGAACGACGAAGAGTTTTTGGAGGATGCTATGTCAGAGGTGAAGCTACAAAGGGAACTTAAATCCGAACCTCCAAAAGAAGATCTGAACTCTCTGAAGGTGTCATCACCTCAAAACCATACTGAGGACAAACAGCTGGAGAAGGATGTATGTGTATCATTAGAGCTGAAGAAAGAGGAACCGAATCAAGAAGAAGATGACGAAGAAGAAGAGATCATACAAAAGAGGAATAGCTGTCGTGAAGATGATGACGAGGAGAGCGAGCAGGAAGATCCAGACGAATGTGGGAAATCTTCTCCTGTGTTTTATAGTTTTGAGAATGCTGCGTTTTTGGATGATAAGGAAGGGGAATCGGTTCAGGACCAGCAGGATGAGGTGGAGGAGGATGAGGATGAAGATGGGGTCTATGAGGAGTATGATGATGCTCCTGGTTTGTCTGAGGATGAGGAACGGTCTCCAAGAAGGAAAATCAGATTCTCCACCGAGCCGATACGGGTAAGCAATATCTTGGTGACAAAACAGAAAATCTGGGTAAATCTCACAAAAATATATTAGTTAGTTAGTTAGTATATTTTTACAATTGTGACATGTCCATGATTGACAGCTGAAAATTCAGTGTTTCTCTTCTGTCTCATTTCATATGACTTTGGTTTGAAATGTAAAATGCTTTAGTTTTAAATTGGATTAAAAGGAAAACACTCAATTTATGTTTTGTGAGCAGTTAGAAACGTGATTGTGTCTTTGAAAAGAAGTTTTGGGAGAGCAGGAAAGCTCTGGGGTCAAAGTTCTGCCAACAGTTGGGCAACAGAAGGGCTCACTGCAGAACATTTGTTTGGGGGTTGAAAAAGGGGAATATTTTTAGAAATATTGTTGACATTGTGGCCCAATGAGAGACAGAGGCCTGACCTGAAATGCGGATGGTATATAGAGAAGTATGTTGGCATAGCAAAGCAAAGCTCATTAGAACAGCATTCCTTTGAAACATTCCTGATGGGTGAAGAACATGTCTGGGTCATATCTGAGCCTAAAATGTAATTAGAATAAAATTAAAGACAAAAGCAGAGATGGGACTATTTAATAATGTGATTATTTAATGAGAATTTAAAGGGATATTCCACTCAATAATGAAAATTCTGTCATCATTTACTCACCCTCATGTCGTTCCAAACCTGTATGACTTTGTTTCTGCTGTGGAACATCAAGATAATTTGAAAAATGTCTCAATCAAAGTAACCAAAACTTTTTTCTTCAAAAATATCTACCCTTTTTGCTCACATTTTCTTAATGAAACATATTTCAAGTATAATTTTTGTTTTGTTTTGGGGATTAAATATGACCTGGACATGTTTTGTGAGTTTTATCATATTACTGCACGCACAAACACTGCTCAGATCTGATTTTGTCCCTGAAACACAATGATCAGACAACACTCCAATCCTATGGCAGCCTGCCAGGGTCATATGGTCCTGATCTACTTTGCCACGCTGCTCTTTTTGTCTGATCAGGCCTTCAGACGCTTAATATCTATTAATCTATTTTAAGTTCATCATTTCCATGTAATGCATTCCTGAGCTCTGGAATGTCTTTCACACCTTTGCTGGTAATGATCAACAACACAGTGTGTTTTCCATTTCCACTGGGGTGTTAAAAAAGATAAAAAAATAAACTGAGCACTGCCATAGTGTCAGCAATTTGACAAAACCCCAGCAGTCGCCTGTTCCCGGGGCGTTCCAGCACCTGGGATGTTTTCCCTCTATCCTAGGAAAGCTACTGTAAACTCCTGCGCTCAAAACAGGTGTGAAGTGAAACACCCTTACTTCTGTGCAGTCTTCATTCATCTCTCTGTCTCTCTCTGTTTGGAGATCTTTAACTGGAGTATTTTGCATGTTCAGTGAGACATTAATCAGAATTTTAAATTGAAAACAGAAACTGGTGTTGCATTCTTGTGCAAAATTGAACGATTTTTGGCATGTTGCTATGCAGTTGTTATGGCTTTGCTATGTAGTTGCTAAGATGTCCCGAGTGGGTTTCAACATATCGTTATGCAGTTGCAAGGGTTTTCTAGATTGATACATAATTGCTAAGGTGTTCTGAGTGGTTTTTAGTAGGGCTTCATGATGTTGGAAAAACTGACATATTTTGTTTTGCTACAATACCTATTGCAATATGATGACTTGAATAGCTCTATTTGGAAATAAGTAATCATTCTAGAATGATTGGGGTGATTTTACTGGGGAGTGAATCTGCACAGAAAAAAAATATAAGCATAGATAAATACAATAGAACTAAGGAAATAAACATTGCTTTGTTTTTCAGGTAAGACTAAAAGTCTATTCAGGTGCAGAAATTGATTAATCAAATGTAAAATAACACTGCACTCTCTGCACTGTATAAATATAATTAATAAGTGTCCCCAATCACGCAAGCCAAAGGTGTCAGTGGCAAGAAACCCAAATTCCATTGGTGGAGAAAATCTTTGCATTAAAGGGACAGTTCACCCAAAAATGAAATTTCTGTCATTAATTACTCGCCCTCATGTCGTTCCAAACCCGTAAGACCTTCGTTCATCTTCGGAACAAAAAAAGGTTTCTGAACCACCCATAGGCAACAACGTAATTGCAACTTTCAAGGCCCAGAAAGGTAGTAAAGACATTGTTAAATTGTGACTCCCAGTGGTTCAACCTTAATGTTATAAAGCGCAGAAAACTCTTTTTGTGCGATACCCCCCAAAAAATAACGACTTTATTCAACAATAAACAGTAAATAAACTGTGTAAACAGTGCAGCGCTTCCGGGTTCTACGTCAGAAACGTAGGCTCACTATTGGCCGACGCGGGTCATGTGAGCACCGCGACACATGCGTGTGCTGCTGACGCAAGAACTGGCCAATAGTGAGGCGCCGTTCTGATGTACAAGTCTTTAAGGGGGGGTTGCGTACAAAAATAATTATTGCCCTTTTATAACAGTAAGGTTGAACCACTGGAGTCACATGGACTATTTTAACCGTTCAAGGTCTTACGGGTTTGGAACGAAATGAGGTTGAGTAATTACTTGACAGAAGTTTCATTTTTGGGTGAACTAACCCTTTAATGATGCGTGACGGCATTGGTTATTTGTGATGCATCATCTCTCCTGTATCCAAAATATTCCCAAACCACGGATGTTAAATTTTCTTTGGCCAAGTCCTAATCCTGCCCTGAATTCACCATCCCTGTTTCTGTGCTTTCTCCCATGTCGTAACTGTAAACCCTCTCTTTTCTGTTCTTCCGCTAGATTTAGGCGCTCTGTATTCAGATTGCACACGACTGGTGGAAAATCATGCTTTCGGCGGTTTAGAAACATTGCAATATTTTTAAGATTTCGATTAATCGACATGGTAAAACCACTCAGAACATCTTAGCATGATGCTGTGTGGTTGGTAGGGTATTCTAGGTGGTTTCTTGCTTATTGGCCCAAATGTTGTGAAATTTACAGGACATTTATGAAGTGAATGCCATTGTAAAGTCTATCCTTCACAGCCTCTTTTCATCCACTTACAATTCAATATGGGATCTACCCTATCTCTATGGATGTATAAACCTTTCTAGGACCCACCTCGCACTCATCCATCTCTTATTTCTCTGTGATTGTGAAATGAAGGTGTGTAACTGTGTAAACAGGTCTTGTCCTGGCTTGAGGGAGGTATTTTTCCACCATTGTGTTTCATATTGGTTTTAACATGTTGAGCTGGAGAGTGCTTGCATTGTTGCTGTTGATGTGGGTTCATAGGGATTCAGATGTTTCCTACATGGCTGGCCAGACTTCTTTAAGTCTTTTTATGAACCGGTTTGGTGAATTGTGTGAATGAAACATAATAAAGACCTGGCAGTCTGCATCTCTGTAGATTTGAGGCAGGAAAGTGAAAAGCAGAGTGAAAGATGTTATCCTCTGGCTGTAGTTAACATTTCTGTTGTAACAATGATTGTAATAATTGTCATTAAATAGACTATATCAATTGTAAATTAATTGTAGATTTGTTTTGGGAGTCCTATAGCTGTGGACCACTTAAGTGTCCACTAGCACATAAGAAAATATTTCAGGTCTGTCGCAGTATTGTAAGTTAGAATACTAATTTTGCAATATTTAGTTTTTCTGCAATATGAAAACCATTTCATCAGAATAATTAATCAGTCTAGAATGATTGATTGGGATTATTTTGTTAGGGAGTGAATCTGTATAGAAAAAACAAAAACAAATTACAAGCATAGACAATAGAACAAATATACAAATGAAATAAACAGTGCTTTGTTTTTCAGGTAAATCTAAATGTATTCCAGTACAGACATTGAATAATCAAATGTAAAATACCATTTCATGGTCTTCACTGTATAAATTAAATATAATTAATCGTTGTTAAAGCTACAAAAGTGATTTTCTCTGTCTTCTGTTGTTTGATAAATATTAAAGGGCCCCTATTATGGATTTTTGAAAATGACCTTTCATGTAGTGTGTAACATAGCTCTACGTGAATGAAAACATCCTGCAAAGTTTTAAATCTGAAAGTGCACCGTATATAAAGTTATTGTCTTTCAAAAGTAAGAGTCGACTCTGAGTCAATGAAATTAATTGTTTTTCAAATGAGTCATAAGCCGTTTTGTTGTGACGTCAAGACGAAACATTAGCATATTGCCCGCCCACTCATTGCACGTGCGCACACCAGGGAAAACTTGAACCTCAAACCAACAGCTGATTCCTGTGGATACTGGATAGCATCATGTCCAGAAGACGCTGTGCTCTACAATGTGAAAGTAAAGCCAGTTTTTTTTCTCTGCCCAAGGACGAGCATGTGAAGAATCAGTGGTTAAAATTCATCTTTACCACGATATCACAGCAGTATAATCCTAAACCTTTGCTGTGTTCCCTTTATTTAACTGATGACTGCTTCTCAAATTTCAGAGTTCAATGCAGGATTCACAAACCGCTTGCTCTTGAAAGATGTTGTTCAAAATACTTAGTTTTGAGTTTTATATTGTGTAGGTCTCCTGCTTCTGGCTAACTCACGTTATCACTGTCTTACTGAAATACTTCTGCTAATCAGTTTGTGGGCCACGATTACCTATAACTGTGTCTATTAATGCAGATTGTCTGTCGTTCTCTCTACTTTGAGGAAATATTTGTTTTACCAACGTTTATGTTACATCAGATCATTCACTCTATAGCTCGGCTAATGTATATTGTATACATGCACTGTTAATGATACAGTTCCCACATGTTCACCGCAATATATTAGAAAAATACTCTGTAAATAAATTAGTACAAGTAAAATAATCAGTTTGTTGATGGACATGCACTTGTTAATGCTGATGGTGAGGAATTACAGTTGCAACATCTCATATAATGTACCTCAAACTGAGTAGTGTATCACTGAGAAACACTGAGTCCTGCTCGAGTCGTCCTTGCGATGGAGGTTCGGGTTGAATAACAGTTCTTCGAATGTTTCATCATCGGACTCGCGCTCGCATTGATATGGTCAAATCGACGTCATTGTTCGTGTTTAGTTTACAGTGTAGGAAGCCTCAGGACAGCTGATGTTGTTATGGCAATGGGCGGTTTTGTTTTTGACGCGCTGTACACGGTAGACCAATCACAACAGACTGAGCTGTCTGGCCAATCAGAGCAGAGTATATCGCGGAAAGGCAGGATTTAGAGAGATTGATTCATTTGACGAGTCGTTTGAGAGTCATTGAAAATGTGATGATGTGCAAATGTATATTATGAGGAAATTAAACAGTTTTTTTTACCTTTGATGCATGTAAACATGTTGTAGGAGACTCCACAACAACATTAGGAAACTTTAAAATAGCATAATAGGGCCCTTTAATGACTCAGACAGCAGCAAGTTTATTAGGCTGCTGTCACTTTAAGAGTGCATACATATATACATACATACAATATATGCATGATTAAACTTGAAAAAATGCATCCTGGATATGCACAAGTTTTTAAATCCATTATTAATTTTGGAGATTTTAGAAAATTTAAATGATCAGTATTAAAAAAACTATTTGCCAAAAGCAAGGTATTGCCAAAAATCACACCATTACCAATCACAAAATGTAAAATCATGCCAAAATCATGTAAAATTTGAACACATTTGTTTGTATTTACTGGGTCACTCTGTGTCAACTGAACCAGAGGTCCCCAGCTAAAAATGTTGACTTTCTTTTCTGGTGAAAGACGAGAAGAAGAAAGCCAAAATATTAAATGTCAAAGAGTCAAAATTACAATTTTCAGCTGACCTAAGGAGGGAATCAAAATAACTTTAGAAAGATGGCAGGATCATTGTTTTATTTTTACACAGACTGGGAGGTGTATCAGATGATGTTAGCCATTTTATGTTGCATTGTATGCCAACGGTGACAGTGCAAAAATGTGAAAAAGCACTTTGTGTTTTTTTTTTTTTTTTTGCCTTAAGTTTGTATGCCTGTTAAAATATCCCTTTAGATTGTGGTTCTTCACAAACTTTTCTTTTAATGTCTTAATTTTAAGGCCCTATATGGTTCATTTCCAGTAAGATTCCAGAGGGATTTCAATGTGGCTCCATGAGTAAATTGTTAAACTGTATTAATTTTCAGGGGTCAAAAACCAAACGTGGGTCACTTTGCAATTATCTGATTTTTTTTTTTTCTTTTAAAGAGGAATGTCTGAAAAACAAATTATGTTGAAACTAGAAATGTATCTTGTTGTTGACTGCATAGAAAACAATTGCATAGAACATTCCTAGTTTTTTCAAAGTTTGCATGCCTGTAACTCTAGGAGTATTAAAGATATCTCAAAATCCTTTTAGATTCTGGTACTTATTTTGGAAGCTTCATATCTTCATTTTAAAGGCCCTATATGGTCAGATCCCAATGTGACTGTTCAAATTATTGGATTTGACCCATTTTCAATGGTTGAAATCAAAATGTGAGTCACTTTGCATACAGCTAATAATTATTGTATTTAAAGAAGAATCTCTGAAGAACAAATAATACTGAAAGTAGAAATATATCATGTCTCTCTCTAACAAAACAACTGGATATAGAACATAATGCATAATGACTGATGGCATATATGCAAATAATAACGGTAACCCAAGGTTATGTCAGATTATGAATAACCAGGATTAATTATTAACTCCGGGTAAAGTATGAGCAGTGTGAAACATAAAATAAGATAACCTAGGATCCCATTTACCTGGGGTTTAGAATGACTATTTCAAGTGTGAGAGCTCTTAAATGTTTTAAAGTTTGATGTATTATCAGTTATTTCACCAAATATGCCCTTTAGCCGTGGATGCTACTCGATCTATGACTATACTTCACATGCTGTAACAATAGGAAATTGTAATACTCAATCCAGGTGAGGCAAATCTAGGTTTATTGATGTGAATACAATGTGTGGGGAGAGCAAACACACTTTCCTAAGAGGCATGACACTTGTTTCAAACATGTAGTTACGATAATGCACATTTGAACTCTTGGTAGCTTCAGAAACTGTTTAAATCAACAAAATCCCTTCTACCAAATATCTCTGAAACTGATTCAAATCTAGAATCTTAATTACAGACTTCTGGGAACAAGTTAATGTGCCACAACCATTTCAGTGTATTTTTGTCACTCAAACTGGTATAATGAAACAAGCTACAGTTTTCAACATTATTTATTTATCAGACGTTCCCCTTTAAATACAATACTTATCAGCTATGTGCAAAGAGACGCCCATTTGTTTTTTAACCGTTGAATATGGGTAATATTTAACAATATGGACATGGAGCAGCAGTGAGATTTATGGAAAGCTGAAGTAGTTCCAGGCAGTTCTTGACCGCACAACGACATTGACCAAGAAAATGAATATAACAAACAATAGGTTCAAAATTGCACACTATTGTCTTGTTTTTAGGGCTGGGAAACGATTAATCGTGTCCACAATAAAAGTTTGTGTTTACATAATATATGTGTGTGTACAGTGTATAATTGTTTTGTATAAATACACACATGGATGTATATATTTAAGAAATATTTGCATATATATATATATATATACAGTGTATATATTTATATATAATTTATATTATATATAAATATTTTATATATAAATAACAAATTTTTCTTCTAAACACAAACTTTTATTTTGGATGCAATTAATCATTTCACAACCCTAGTTTTATTAATGGAAAGCACTCAGCTCTCAGATTAAATTTAAAAAAAAAAGTTTGTGTTCCAAACATAAATGTAAAAAAAAACGTACGGGTTTAGAACGAAGTGAGGGAGAGCAAATGATGACAGAATTTTCATTTTTGGGTGAACTCTCCCTTTAACAGACAAACACTGAACAATCAGACATTACTCTGGCCGTTCACACGATCCTGTGAACCTCTCGAGCCAACATCAACACACACTGCAGACGGTCTGCTCAATGGTCTGCGGACCGCTGTAAACCTTCAGTTATTTTTTTGGGATGATCTTTTACAACCCTCACACTCAGTCATTAAATGTGTTCTCAGCCGAGAGGGATATTTTATGACTTCATTTAAAAATATACAAATTAAACCAGAAGTCTGTTGTCTGTCAGATTCGGGAAAGTATTTTTGGAGGTTCACACAACTGTGATTTATCTGCTGATATTAAAGTTTATAATCTGGAGTGAAGACATAGGAATCTAACATTTGACGAGTTTACTTTATAAAAGTTCACTGCAGTGTGTGGACAATTGTTTTTTTGTGGTATACTGTATTTATTAATATGCGTCTTGTCAGCCTCACAGTGTGTCCTAACCAGATGTGACACAAGAAATTTCCTACAAGTAACTTTCTTGTGAACCCTGAAAATGAAAATGCCATACAACCAGACACCATTCCGTGGAATAGTGTAATCCAGTCATAAAAATGGAAAATAATATAAAATGTCACGGTCATATGAGGTCAATCCACATGAACTACATCTTCACCGAGAGACACTTCACGAGCATGGAACTAATGTCTTATTATACACACACAAACTCAAAGGTCTTCACGACAAACCATCAAAAATAAAACTTTGGTTTAACTTGAAGAAATTGTGACACATTACAATTCAGAAGTAGAATGCACTTCTCAAAGTAATAATAATAATAATAATACAGTTATTAACTTTGTTTTGTAAGGAATATTAAATTTTTCTTTAACCTCTGTTGTGTTGCATTTTGTTTGGCAAAAATTTAGATTTTGGCACAAGTTAAATTTTCATTTGATTACATTTTAAAAAATGATTCATTTTTTTATGCCTTAATTTGATTACCACAGTTTTTGATAATAAATTGTACATCATAAATCCAGAAAAATTAAAACCGACATCAATATTTAAAAAAAAAAAAAAAAAAGATTAAATTCATTGGGCCCTATTATTAAATAAATAAACTGTTAAAGTTTTATAAATTCAGTCGATTAGACCTGCTTTTTAAATTATTGAAATTTAATTAAACCATTTAATTAGAATCTAGTCAAATTAAAATGCAAAAAACAGAAATTGGGAAAAATAAAAAAGAAATATTTGGGGGGGGGGGATATTCATAGGGCGCTAAAAATGGTTTTTTTATTTTTTATTTTTTTAGTTTCATGATTTCAGTGAATTACTAAAATTTATTTTAACTATTAAAACGGAATCCAGAAAAATTTAACATTTTGGGCAGGGGAAAAAAACCAAAGCGGATTGTATAGGGCCCCACAATCACAGCCAATCAGAACACATTTTCCATTTAGCATACAAGATTTTGAGCCAATCACATTTTCCTGGAGGCTGGGCCACCCAGCACATCACTGCAGAAATAGAAACCAAGCGACAGACAAACTGTTGTCACAGTAGCAGCTGGTTGGGACAGAAACTCATTAATATGGACGAGAGAGAAAGCTCAAATTGTCACACATGGTTAGGACACATTGCCAGCCTCATACGGTTTACGAACAGTTTGATGCATATTGCACGCAGAAGTCTTCAATCGCAAGGTCCAGTGTGATTGGCTGCACTGGTTTCCTGGAGTCAGGGTGCACCAGAAACAGTCTGTCCCGTGTTCCAGGGGGGAGGATTCGGGCTCTGAACCGGCTCTCACAGTAACCTGAGACTGTCCTGTAGAGGAAGAGACACAGAGACAGAGAGACAGAGAGAGAGACTCTTTGTTCAGTAGACAGAGAAGAATAACTCCCTTGATCACTCTCTTCTGTTAGATGTCTCTGTTGCTCCTGAAGTCATTGTGATCTATAAAGGGCTTTCTAAGTCCACTTTTTTTTTTTTTGTATTCGTCATTCGGTGGCTCTGAATTCTCAAAACACCTCTCAAAATGTTTGCTACAGATGCAAAAAATGCAGAAAATCGAAGCCTATCCGAATTTTAATGACAGACGAAAGTTTCGGAGGCAGTGTGTAAACGTGATTGACACAACATGAGGTCATATTTATTTTTTAACGTTTGAAAATTTCGGACTTGGTGTGCACTGACCTTAACTTTGAATTAGTGGCTGTTTTTGCTACTGTACCTTTAAGACTTATATATGAAAATATTTCTGTTGTGATTGGCTATTCAGTAAGTAAACACAAAGCTAGTAAACACTATCATTCATTTGGGAGAGCCAGGTCTATAGATGTTGACGGTAGTACTTTATGCCCACAAAGAAGATCATAATAATACGTTTATTATCTGTTGTGTGGGATTGGCACATCCGCTTGCCATGCCCCGTTAGTTACTGTTGCTAACGCTGTCAAACTTTCTTACTGGTGCTTGTTTTGTCTCTGGCAAATATGTATGAAGAACTGATAGGATTAAGTGATTTATCCCAGGAATTACTAAAGATTAACTGTATTTATAGCCATTATTTTAATGTGGTCTGCTGGTTTGTCATGGAAGGCTTCATCTAGAGCCTGATGTGTTCTGGGAATGAATGTTGCGCAACCAAAGAAAATGAGCATCACGGTCTACTAAAAAGAGACAGGCAAAATAGATGGCAAGCCAAAATAATAATTTTTTCCATAATTTATTTTTATATACATTTCATTGTTTTTTATTGGAACACTCATATAAATGTCATCTTGTAAGTTAAACCTATACATTTACTAAAGTGCCCCTATTATGCTATTTTAAACATTCATGATTTTATTTTGGAGTATCCTTTACATGCATCCAAGGTCAAAAAACAATTGAATTTTCTCATAATATACTCTGCAGCATCAGCTCTTTTCTCACAGTGTCTGAAACGGTTCGACAAAGGATTCAGTCTCTCTAAACCCCTCCTCCCAAAGAGTCTACTCTGCTCTGATTGGTCAGATGGCCCAGTCTGTGATTGGTCTACTCCGCTCTAATTGGTCAGATGGCCCAGTCTGTTGTGATTGGTCTACTCTGCTCTGATTGGTCAGATGGCCCAGTCTGTGATTGGTCTACTCCGCTCTGATTGGTCAGATGGCCCAGTCTGTTGTGATTGGTCTACTCTGCTCTGATTGGTCAGATGGCCCAGTCTGTTGTGATTGGTTTACTCTGCTCTGATTGGTCAGATGGTCCAGTCTGTGATTGGTCTACTCCGCTCTGATTGGTCAGATGGCCCAGTCTGTGATTGGTCTACTCCGCTCTGATTGGTCAGATGGCCCAGTCTGTTATGATTGGTCTACTCCGCTCTGATTGGTCAGATGGCCCAGTCTGTTGTGATTGGTCTACTCTGCTCTGATTGGTCAGATGGCCCAGTCTGTTGTGATTGGTCTACTCTGCTCTGATTGGTCAGATGGCCCAGTCTGTTGTGATTGGTCTACTCTGCTCTGATTGGTCAGATGGCCCAGTCTGTGATTGGTCTACTTCGCTCTGATTGGTCAGATGGCCCAGTCTGTTATGATTGGTCTACTCCGCTCTGATTGGTCAGATGGCCCAGTCTGTTGTGATTGATCTACTCTTCTCTGATTGGTCAGATGGCCCAGTCTGTTGTGATTGGTCTACTCTGCTCTGATTGGTCAGATGGCCCAGTCTGTTGTGATTGGTCTACTCTGCTCTGATTGGTCAGATGGCCCAGTCTGTTGTGATTGGTCTACTCCGCTCTGATTGGTCAGATGAGTCTGTTGTGATTGGTCTACTCCACTCTGATTGGTCAGATGGCCCAGTCTGTTGTGATTGATTTTCTCTGCTCTGTTTGGTCAGATGACCCATTCTGTGATTGGTCTACTCCGCTCTGATTGGTCAGATGGCCCAATCTGTTGTGATTTGATCTACTCTGCTTTCATTTCTGTCATCAAACATATATAGATGCCAAATGTGTTCTGAAAATCGCAAGCTCCTCCAGTCTGATTGGCTAATCTCTCAAGAATGTAATGAGGATGAATATATGCCACTATTTTTTCATAATTTAGAATAAATGTTAGTATGAATGAAAGTTATTCATAAATTAGGATTTATGAGTTTGTATGCAGATTTCACACTAATTTGTGCGTACACATGATTAGTGAACGAGGACCATTGTTTTAATCAAATATCCTTTCTATTCTTTCAGTAGTTTTTGAATCGGTTTTCCCATGTAGATTGTGGTAGGTAGATGTAGACGGAGTCCAATGAGTTTGAGTGTCTGCTCACTTGAACCAAATATAAAAGCAGTTAAATGTATTTGTAGTGTAAACGTTAATGCATCCTGATGCTTCCTGGATAACAGTGAAAGACTGTTCTACTCATCTGTCAATCATTCACTGTACTAAAACAAGCACTTTAAACAGTGCAGGTTACGTGTGACTTTAACTGTCGGACTATTTACAATAACAACAAAAAACGATGAGCATTGCATACATTTGAATATATCTGAAGCAACATTTTTGGTGCTTTATCAACATTAGATCTTTTCCTCAAAATCCCTTCATAGGTGAGATGCGTGTTACTAGCAGGTGTCAACAGTTATCCATCTCTGCTGGACACTTGTGTTCAGAACATTAGAGATGTTAATACTAGGGCCATAGTAAAGAGCAGACAGCACATAGTTAGTTGGCGTGTGATGACACCTCACTGCGGTAATGACAGGTTGGTAAGTTAGCGCTTAGCTTTCCTGAGCCGTTGACTGTGTGTTTAGAGTATGTACTCTGGGTGTAACTCAGTTGCTGGCATCTCAAATACTCAAACCACAAATACTGTTGCACATTCCATATGTTATTATAGTTTTAAACATTTGTTGGTGGTGTGTATTTTTAAAAGTGGTGAGATTAGTATATTTGGACAGTAACAGCTGTCTGTCTGTCTGTCATGTTCTCTCTGAAAGACAGGGTTATTTTTGTTGTTGTGTGTGAAATAGTTATAATCGTAAATCACATCGGCAGTTCAAGTGTGAATTCAATCTCTGTTTTGTCTAAACTAGAATGCTTTGGCATGGCAAAAATAAAGGAAGAAAAAAAAATACAAAGTGGCAATAGTGCAAATTGAGCAATATTATCTAGTGGTTAAACGGATCGTAGTTTATCCGTGATCCGTACGGACCCCGCGGTTCAGAACGCACGTGATTCGTGGATTAATTGCAAAGTTTAATCATTATAGAGTTAAAGTTTATCATCTGCACGTTTTTTGTCTTGCCAATTTACACAGTCACGCAATTTTAAACCATTCTAACGCAAGAAGAGGCAAAAAAGAACTGTTTGTTATGCGCGCTGTTATCTGTGTATGCGAGCACAAAAAAAGAGGCTTCCTGTCTCGGCAAGTGTTCTCGTAAACTATGGAAGTCAAATAATGGCAAAAGTTTTTTAAACAAAAAAGCTTGTTGAATTGCACTACATTGAAAAAAATATGCATTGCATCAACCATGCTTGCATTGTAATGCATTGTAATTTTAGGAATTTTAGGACCAAAATATTCATTCTGTTTAAAAATGACAACCTATAATATTCGACAGGCCGATTTTGGGTCCATTTGATTTCGCTTAACAAATTCAGTGGTTCAAATTCGACATGAAATGTGTCTGTTGCTCTATTTTATCGAGTCAGGATATTTCCTTCATCCTCACACATGTCTGTTGTTGTTATATTTAGCAACACAAGGTGTGTTCCTCCTGTTTAGGGTTTTAATGTGCATTTGTGTGCTGTTGTGTTCTGGTTTGGCCGTTGTAGCGTGTGTGTGTGTGTGTGTGTGTCCCATGGGTTTATGAAGTGCACCTGTCGGTCGCCCCACCTCTTACCGTTCACTCCAGGAAGTTCAACAGCCTCTCCTCAAAGCTACACAAAAGTCTGAACAAACACACGGGTGTGGTGTAAACACGGGAATACTCATGTTTCTGTGACACACATCCGCCGTCACCTGAGGAATGTAACTCTCTCTCTTTGTGTCTCTCTCTCTGACATACTTTAATTGAACATATTTTGGAAATACTCACCCTAATCAAGGGGTATGTGTAAAATAGTGCACTATGTTAGCAGTATGGTTGGGATTCTCAGATGATATATTTGGCCAAATGTGCAGTAAACAACCAGAACACACTGTGTGGAGTACTGTATCCCACAATGCTGTGCGCTTGACTTGACACTGAGATCAATGAACTGGAAATAATATCATCTCCTTCTTGACTCATCATTTGATCTCACTGCCAAAAGTTAACTACTAGGGCTGTCAATGTAAAAGGCATAGTTCACCCAGAAAGGAAATTTGTCTCATGTTGCTCCAAACCTGTGTGACTTGCTTGCTTCTACAGAACACACTTATTAGTTTACACACAGATATGAATTAATATTTAAAGCTGAACATTCAGAGCTGATTGGAAATATTAGTGATTATTATTGTGAACGCACACAGCAGTCGCTCACAGTAGTTTATAAGTAAATCATAGTGAAAGATCTTTACTTTCGTTTTATTTATAATTAAACGCAGATGAGACGGATAATGTGCAGTGTTTGTATGAAGAAATTTAAATCAAAGCTTGAAATGATTGAAAGTCTGTATATTTCCTCAACGAAGCCTCAGAAATATGCATATATTTTTAGTTTTTGGTAGCTGAGAAGTAGAGTGATCATAAATAATTCATGTTAACAATGAAAAGGATTTATTAAACTGAATTACACATTGCAACAGTAAGGTCAAGTGATAATGTAGAATAGGCTACTGATTGGTGTAAAATTCAGTCTCTACTGTTGCTAAATTGCAGGATATGTGTGATGATAAAAAGAGATATTAAAAACATAATCCGCGCAGGAGACGCCGTTTCCAACTTCAAGGCTTTATGTGTGTGTGCTCCGAAACGGACCGCAACTAGTCAAGCAAACTATACAGGCCTTGTGTGTGCGTCTAAACGATCAAATACACACAAAATATGTCAAAATGACCGGCTTGGAGTGTATTCACTTGGAGAGTATATAGTCTATATCGTGATTTGATTGTGTATTGACCTACTTTTTATTTATTCATCCAAGATTTGACATTTTGTGATTCAGTCCGTGTTTTCCGCATTGTGGAAATCATAGGGCCCTACTTTTGCAAGAGATGAAATGCATATGGAAGTCTATTTGTTCAGAGACAAGCAGCTATAGAAATTCACTAGTGTGATCATGTAAGGTGCCTGCATCATCAATAAGAGTGGACTTTCGCAATATTGGATGGATTGCGTTCATACCATCAGTGAATTGTATTGTATTGTGACTGCGGTAGGTGCGGTTTGGGTGCTTTCACACCAACCAACAAACTGAAATCAACAGACTCAAGTCTTTCCCACATGATTTTGTGAGAATAAATGTGTGAGAGAAATATAAAATACTGGAAAATCTTGTGTTCCCAGATGTTAGTTTGGCTGACAGATGCTTTGCCAAAGCAGTGGCGCAAAAAATAATGTTACAGACATTTTATATTATGAGAAATGTAAAAATATTTTGAACATTATATCAATTCAATATTTTCAAAATTCAAAATTTGTTTATGTTGTCACATACAATGACATTCATTAAATTTTATGTGAGACTTCATTGTCCAAATACTTTATGGGGCCACTGTAAGTAGAAATACTGTAACCCAAAGCAAATGAATAATAACATAGTTTTGTAAACTCTGAAACAGTTACTCATTAATAATTGGTTATAAAGTACAGCATGGGTACGGTTCTCTGGCGCTTTTCTTTTTCACAATCATGACACATGCATGATGGAAATGAATCAAAATGTCATGTTGTAAATTCTCAGGAGTGTGTGAGGTGGTGTTGTACAGGTGTGCTGCTGGTGTTTAGGGATCAAGAGGCATTTATTTGTCATTTGCACAATTAACGCTGGGGAAAACTGGGCATTGAAATACTGGTGACGAGGCTCAGACATACAGTAATATTAACAGGAACATACACAAATACAAACCCACAAATTTAGTAAACATGACCACACACACAAATGGAGCACTGGGATATTAAAGAGACGTGCTATCCTGCAGGCAGAGCAATAAAAGGTAGACAAAGCAATAAAAACAATAAAATGTGGACAAGCAATAATAATAAGTGGCAGTAACAAATACAATCAAGTCTAAAGTCTCGTTCACACCAAGGATGATAACGATAAAGTGCAAAAAATCATTCTCAATATTAAATAGTAGAGTTCACAATATAGCTATAACGATAACGGCACAGAGAAACAGATTATGAGTGATAAAAACATTGGCAGCCAATCAGAATCCTTCCTGATGTAATGAGCTTGAGCATTTAAAGTGATAGACAAGCAAGTGAACGGGCCTTTAACGGTGTAAAGAGTATTAAGTAGTCCTGAGTAAGAATACTGAGGTAGAAATCTTCGAGTCCGAAGTGGCAGTAAAAAGTGACATTGAATTGACGCAGAGCTAGATGAATAAATACAAGAGTGCATTAATAAATACAATAAATAGTAAAAGTATTAAGAGCAGTAAGTAGAACTGAGTGAGAAACTGAGAAGTCGTCTCAATGTCCAAGTGGCAGTAATAAAGTGTCGGTAGTACAGTGTTGCAGATCTAGATGAAGGACAGCTAGCTGGTAAGCAGTCTGATGGCTTGAAGAGAAAAGCTGTTCTTCAGTCTGGATGGATCGTAAGCGTCTGCCAGACGACAGTGTAGTAACGGGTGGTGAGCAGTGTGAGTGCAGTCCCTGATGATGCTGCGGGCCTTTCTCAAGCAGCCTGTCTGGTGACTGTCCTGTAAGGCTGGGAGTTTGTGTCCTGTGATGAGATTAGATGTTCTCTCCACTCTCTGAAGAGCTTTTGGTCGGAGGTAGAGCAGTTGCAATACCATACAGTGATGCAGCCGGTCTGAATGCTCTCAGTGGTGCAGCGATAGAAGTTTGACATGATGTCAGAGGAGATGCCAAATCTCTGCAGCCTCTGCAGGAATAGAGACGCTGACGGGCTGTTCTCAATGATGTCTTAGTGTAGGCTCCAGGAAAGGTCCTCGGAGATGTGAATGCCAATGTAGAGTAGCTCCTAACTCTCTACTTCCACCCAATTGATGTTAAGGGGAACGTGACCACCTCTCTGTGACTTACTGTAGTCCACAATCATCTCCTTGGGATGCTTCTCAATACTCAAATTGATGCTTCCTCGTTTCCTCGCTCCTCGCTCCTCCGTCCTCCAGCCTATGACCCGGTAACCAGCCATCTTGAAGGACATCTCAATTCTCTAGTTGCACCACGAGGAGGCGAGGAGCGATGAGCGAGGATGCACAGGTGTATCCTATGTGGATAAATTCTCCTCCCCCTTAACATCTGTCGCAATCATTTTCATTTATGCTTACTTCTGCCGTTTAAATAAACCATATATCGCACATAAATCAACAGAACATATTGCTTTATCTTTATTATTTCATAAATAACCTAACTTAATTACATAAGGGCAGATCCTTTGAGCACAGCTGATGACGCTTTGAAGTGACAAACATTTTCCTTCAATTCCTCCGTCCTCTTTCTTTCCTTGCAGCCTTCCCAAACGAAACGAGGATGCACAAATAAGATATGAGAAGCACCCTTGGTCTTGCTGATGTTTAAAGAGAGATTGTTGTCAGCACATCATACTGAGAGTGCATTGACCTCATCTCTGTAGGATGTCTTGTCACCATCCATGATGAGTCCTAGGATGGTTGTATCATTAGCAAATTTGAATATGATGTTGGAGCTGTGCTTAGCAGAGCGATCGTGAGTAAACGGGGAGTACAGGAGAGGGCCGAGTACACCCCCCTGTGGGGCACCAGTGCTGAGTGTGAGGGAGGAGGCTGTGTGGAGGCCAATTCTGTCCACCTGGGGTCTGCCAGTCTGGAAGTCCAAGACACCGTTACATAAGTGACTCAGATCATAAGTGACTCTTTAGTCCCAGATCCTTAGTTTGGCTGTAAGTTTGGTAGTGATGGTGGTGTTGAATAGCTGTTATCACATAGGTGTCTCTACTCTCCAGCTGTTTCAGGGCAGTGTACGGCCATTGAGATAGCGTCATCAGTGGATTTGTTTGTCCGGTAAGCAAACTGAAATGGTGTCATGTAGAGATGATAATGAAATGGTGTCCTATTACTTTTTTTATCGTTTAACCAAAAAATTAATCTAGCATTAAAAGTATATAGTTTTAAATTCACCATGAAATCAAAATGGACAATTTTTGGAGTATTTATAATACATTAAAAAAAACATGTCCCCTCTTAATTTTTTATCAAAAATATAATTGTCACAGCAATTAGTAACCAATCAATTCCCGATGGAAAAAAATCAAGTCCCATGTAAATTAAAATATTGTTGACATAATATCGACCTCATATAAAAAAAGAATAGAAAATAAATTGTCTCATGTTGCACTCCTGAGTTTGATGATCAGTGCATTTTAAAGGTCAAGTACATTATTTTACACATAATTTGTTAAAAAAATAATAATAAATAGATTTTTTAAAAAAATCCTATTTCAGACACAATATTGTAGGCTACATGACTTGTAGAAATGTCCTATTAAGTTTTTGGTTATAATGTTAGATGGCTGCTTCCTTGCTTAATGAAAAAGTGCATTCAATCAGGAAATATATATATATTTTTTTTAATCATCTTTGCTTCTGTTTGTGGGCATGTGTTTGTATGTATACATTAGTACGAGTTCACGGGTGGGAAGTCACGGGTTTGACTGCCGTTCCAGTGCACTTTCACGGGTATAAGGTTGGAAAAACACGGGTTACAGGTTGCCTGGAACGATGTACTCCCAGTTACGAGTTGGAAAAACACGGGTTACAGGTTGCCTGGAACGCAGCATAACATTTGAGGGCAGCAATTTTATTCATAATGTGGAAATAATAACGGAGAAATTTGAATACTTCTCACTAGATTTCGCAGCGATGTTATTACTTCTGTGGCGAATTCAAATGCTTTCTTTACTGGATCTCTTAGCGCTGTGTAGTAACAGTGTGCTTGATCAAGATTGGCTCGCTTTGCACTGACATTGGTCCAAACTCATAACGGCCCGTTAAGAACAAATGAGCTGCGAGGTTTCGTTCCGCTTTCGTCAAGTTTGCCATTTGATGTTGGGCAATGCTGTGGTGGTCACGCCAGCGCGAATGCTAACTCAATTTGGGTCGGCAGGAAAAATGGTCCAATGAATCGTTCGGTTTGAAATGCGTACCGAACCGAAAGCCTTGTAGCCTACCGAACGGTTCAATACGAATACGTGTATCATTACACCCCTAGTATACATACAAATATGCATGTGTGTGTTCCATTCAAATTTTTGTAACTGTGATCACATCTCTTGCTCCACCAATCCCTGCTGAAATCTGGGAAATGTTTCCTGGAACATGATTTGAGTTTGCTTCACCTCACACAGCTTGTGTGTGTGTGTGTAAGACACTTCTCTGTTGAAGCTTAAATGAGTTGGACAGTATTGTCTTTGAAGGGAGAGATGGAGACATACAGGGGAGATTGGTCTAGGATTCCAGACTTTCTCTGGACTGGAGTTGTATAAATGTAAATGTGAAGCAGATGTACAGTATAAGTATTAATTTACCCACATTACAAATATCAGGACATAAAACATGCACAGTGGTCAGGCATTAAGCATTCTGTCTCCATTTGCTCATCCTCATTTTGCCCCAAATTCTTCTCTGCTCTTCAGAAGAATGTTCACACTGCTCTTTTCCCATACACTGAAAGCATTCAGTGACCAAGGGCTTTAAAAGTCCAAACAGGTATTAAGGAAAGTGTCAAAAAAGCCCTCCATGTGATTTCTTTCTGATGATTCCTATTCACTTTTTCTGAGAAATGCGTCCAAATTGGTTAATCACTAATTCTCAAATCTCATGCATTCTTTTGCAGCATCTTAAAACTTTGTACATTAAGATGCATCATGGCAGGTTTGATGATGTTAATACAAGACATCATTGGATCTCGCACATATGGTGACTGATGAAGTCAAGCTTTTGTGTGTAGGTCTAATTTCTTAGGCATCTCATCCCGTTGCTAATTCTAAAGTGTCATTTTAGAGCTAGTAACAGTTTTAATCCATCCCCTGTGATCTTTGTTCAATAATAAAAAACAATAGACCCTTTTACAGTTGGTAAACATGGTGACGTATTTGTGTGGGCGGGGCTTAGCTGGAGGCAGAAAGATCCCTCTGGCCGCTTCACTAACGCTAGTTTGCAAGTTTTGTTAGCTTGTTTTTTAACAATGACTGGAGAAAATCAGATTTTGTCTTAATGTGCAAGGTCACTCACTGTCCAGGACCGCGATTGTTATTTGCAAAAGTTCATTTTAACGGACGGAACCAGATGACCGTACACGCTCAGTCAATGGACGATCTGACAGGATTAACGTTAACGCTAACGTTACCTCCAGTTGAGTGGCCTGACTTCTACACCTACCCGATAGAGAAACCGAGGGTAAAGAGAAACTGAGGGCATATATATATATATATATATATATATATATATATATATATATATATATATATATATATATATATATATATATATATTTAGATGCTATAACTATGTGCTGAATGGTCATGTAAAGACTTGTGTGGTACGATCCGCAGTTCTGCCTAGCCAGCGCCAAGAAGACGGCAATGTAAAGAGTGACACTACGGTGCAATTTTAATGATATGAATATTTTCTAGAAATAAAAATTCCAGATACAGCATACTCATTTTTCATCGATTCTTGCACCCAACAACACAACAAGATGACATTTAATAATAAAAAGAATAATTTAAGCTCCTTATTATGTAGCCGAATCTGTGCTGGTTTGTATTGGCCGCCTCCAGTTTTCCGTTTGTTTTGCCTCCAGCTAGCGCCGTGACGTAACTGTGACGTCCGCGCAAAAGGGGTCTATAAAAAACGGCTTAAGCCTTTGATATGCAGACTAATGCAGTTATTGGAGAGAGATTGATAAACTGATTAAGCGTGTGTGAATTACCTGAGTCTGTGTCAGCAGCATTTATTGCAGCCTTGATATGATATTGTTTATCGCCAAACCCTATTACAGTGGTTAACGGCTCTCTGGAGAGGAAGATTATCAGTAAATAATGACATTCAATTGAATCTAGTCTCTCACACAAAGCTGTCACATGACTATGGTAGATGTAGTGGATTTAGAACATGAGTCGTATCATATTTAACACCTGTGATACTTTATTTCTTCTGTGGGATATGGAACAATATTAGTATAAACAGTAATTTTTTTGGTTCCCAAACTGTAACTGCTCTCTACATGAGGACGAGAGAGGAGGTCAGAAGTCAGACAGGAAGGTGTTTGAATGTTGTAGTGTAGCTGAAGCAGGTGTGAACAGCACAGCACAGATTCTCTTCCTCACTCTCAGAGACCAGGACTGATCAGGTTTCAGCAATGAAAAGGAACATTGTTTGAATCGCTGGCGTCGTCCAGGGCAACCGGAGAGATGGAAGAGAGACAGAAAGAAAGAGAAGGAGAAAAAGAGGCCAAGTGTAACCACAGAGCAGTGTGAGGTCAGCGCAGGCCTGCTATTCATCACACACGCACACACATACTCTCATAATTTTAACAGTTAATTAACACGCAATCATTGCAGTTTCTCAGTCTCGCTATTATTTTTCTAGATGGAGATTCACAGGTTTATTCTCTGGTGGGTGTAAGTCATTTTTAAATTGGGATGTTGTCTCGCTTTCCAGGAAATATATAAAAATAAATACATTTACTTGAGAAGCAAAATTTGATTAGATAAGACTTGTTTTTAGAGAATTTATCTTGAACAATGCTATTGTTTCTCCATTTTCAAATATAAACTTCAAAGACACATTCTCTGAAAACAAGTCTTAGAAGCTTCTCAAGAGAATTTGATCTTGTTTTAAGGATAAGATATTGTTCTTTAAATCAAGACAAAAATATTGATTTTAGATTTTTTTTTCTTCTCCGGTGTAACAAGCTTCTAAAGTTCAGCAGACATTGAGTCAGTGGGTGAACTGCATTGAGAGATTTCTGTTCAGTCGCTTCCGTGAAGATTCATGCGGAGCTTTTCTTTTCTAATGTGCCGCCCAGCCGACATTTGCCGACTGTTGTTTAGATTAAATCCTGTGAGGAGTGTGGAGGAATCTACAGCGCCATGGCTGAAGAAATCCTATTTTACACAAGTTCTGTGCATGCAGTCTGAATTAAAGGGAATAAGTTAAAAGAAGTGATTAAATGGCTACAAGTGTTTCTCTTGCATTGTGAGTGCAACCACTTTGAAGAGAATGACTAATAAATCAATTGAAAGGATTCATGGACATGGAATTCAAAGGGAACTTATTATGCCCCTTTTCACAAGATGTAATATAAGTCTCTGGTGTCCCAAGAATGTGTCTATGAAGTTTCAGGTCAAAATACCCCAGAGATCATTTATTATATCTTGTCAAATTTGCCCCTATTTGGGTGTGAGGAAAAACACGCCATTTTTGTGTGTGTCCCTTTAAATGCAAATGAGCTGCTGCTCTCTCTCTCTCTCTCTCTCTCTCTCTCTCTCTATATATATATATATATATATATATCAAATTGTCCTTAAATTCTTGTTTGTTTTTTTATTAGTCTATTAAGTATTAAAATGTCTTAAGTTTCATTCAAACATAAAAATTTGGTACAAAAGCAGTGTGTTTTTGTTTAGCTTGTAGTTAAGACCAATTATTATTGGTTAGGAAAGTTAGTCCCTGTGGTTGAGAGAGGAGACTGTGTGTGTGTAGACAGAGAGACGTCTAGTCGTGTGGATTGGAGATTATGTTCAGGGTCAGGAAGCTGAACACTTTTTTCCAGTTTTTGTTTGACTACATCAATTTATATATCACCATCTCCAACCCAACCCTGTTCGGTTTCCATGTTTTATGGGGACTTTCCATAGATATTTAGATTTTTATACTGTACAAACTGTATTATTTCCCCTAACCTTACCCATCACAGAAAACTCCATACATTTTTACATAAAAAAAAAAAGCATTCCTTTACAAGCCATTTTCCTCATGGGAACCAAAAAAAGTCCCCTCAGGGTCATGTCTGGTATTACTGAATGTCCCACAACATAGGGTTTACCAGGACCACACACACAAACATGCACGGACATGCGTGCACACACACTGTTTTTGTTTTTAGAGATGTCATATTCTAGACTTCTAGAGTCCACTAAGTGATCTTAGTCAAGATTTCATGTACCAGAAGAAGTTGTAATGTATTAAACAGACAGTTTTTGCTACTGTACCTTTAAGGTTTCTATATGTAAATGACAAGTATTTTTTACCAGAAGAGAGTGCAACAGTTATTGAAAAAAAAAATATTTTTAATAACTTAAGGCTTTAAAGACCCACATACTGTGAGCTACGGTGTTGCTAATTGATGGTATATGCTTTTGATCAAACCATCAATCTGCATAATTTAAACCTATTTTTTAATCTGATTGTCATCTGCAATGCTTCATGGGATTGTAGTTCTTTCCCTAATTAAAGCAGAGTAACTTTGTCTTTTTGTCTGATTTTCAATAGTTTTTTTTTAAGTTTGTAATGTTGTGATTCACCTCATGGCTGCTTGGTTTAGCTCATGGCTTATAAAATCTTTTAAGAAGACTTTTTGTTTTTAAATCCCTATGGGACAAATACTTCAGGAACCAATGTATCTGAAAAAGTGGACACACACTGTTGCACTCTGTAGTTCTCATCTTTCATCAGGACTCGCCAAGTAAGTGAATGAATGTGGAATAAGTGATGTGTAATTAATATGTAAATGTCTGTGGTCATATGGTAATGAATCATGGTTTTGACATCATAATCATGATCTGCTTTTCAGTTTGGCTTCAGTAAATATTCTGCACTCTTATGTAAAAGAGCAAGAAAGGTCCACAATAAGACTTTTTTAAATCAATCTGATGTCTGCTGTTAAGTGTGAAATTATTTGATCAATCTCTAAATATAGTGTTTTTAAAATGTATTGATAAAATATAACATTGTTCCAACACATGCAGCTTTCTAGACTGAATCCAGTGAATCTGCCTCAGTCTGTGCTGTAATTTGACTTTGGCCCTCGTGTGAATTTGGCATCATCCTGATATATTGATATATTTCATCACATGAGAGCTCAGCACGTTTGCTGTGAGTTGCAGCGCTGTTTTCTGTGCAGTGATGCGGTTGTTTCTCTGTAATAAAGTTACTCTTTTCTGCTCCTAGTTTTAAAGCTATTTAATTCAAACCACAACCCTCAATGATATAAACCCAGATTGCGAAATACTTTGGACCCTTCAGAAATGTTCTTTTCCCCTAAAACTGCAGATCTGTAGTTTGAGAATCTCTCTAAACCTCCACAGAAAGAGCGGTTAGTTATGATGGTATCTGTCTCTGTGTCTTTCCGTCTTAGTAAAAGTTTGTGGCTCTCGGACGGATTATATGATGATAACAACATCAATTTCCTGTCTGATGAAAGTATGACGCGACTCAGCTGAGCTGACTGACTGCTGTTGGCCTGCTTTGTGCATGTTCATGTGTAGTCGCTCAAGCTCCGACATGCTCCTGGTATTCCACAAACAGGACATGTTTACCAGGTTAAATCACACCTCAGAGTCCAAATCAGTGGACTGATCACATTCCCTCTTCGACACTGAATGAATTGAATTTAATGAGAGACATACCTGAGTTTCTCTTCAGATCTACAGAGCCTTGGTGGAAAAAGTGTGTGTGTGAGAGAGAGAGAGAGAGAGTGCTGGCATGGATTTGTGCTTCGACTTTGTTCATTCAAAGTTTGGAGTCCGGTCTGTGTGTCTCTCAACAAAATAATACTTAATTTAGGATAGTTTGACTCTCTCTACAGTTGGATTCATTTTATATTGAGTTTCCCCTCCAATTTCTTCTCTCAGACTGATAAAATATAATTAGTGGAAGCCAGTGAGATCATTTTACTCAAACCCAAAGTTTTATTGTTACTCTCTCACAGTGATCCGACTTAATCCGCTTTCACTCACATATTTAACTCTATCCATTATGCAGAAACAGATCACATACTATTTAAAGGCATATTTCAGCCAAAAAAAAAAAAAGACAATCGTCATTATTTTACTGTTACAGTATGTCGTTCCAAATCTGTGTGACTGTAATAACACAAATTATTTTGAAATGTCTAGAAGATTGTTTGTCAAACAAAAATAAAAGGGGACTGTTGGACTGTCAAGCTCCTAAGTAAATAAAAAAAATATAAAAAAACGTAAGTCCTTTAAATGAGGGAAGACCAAAGTCGATATTTATTGAAAATGTCTACCACCATCATAGTTCCCAAATCTTATTTGCCCTCATGCTTATAAGAAAATAAGGCATACTTAATATTTTTGGAATGAAATGTGGGGTGAAGAATTTTTTTAAATAAACTATGAATAAAATCTAATAAATTCTACACAATTACAATTATTTGGAATGTTCAACCAAAAATGAAAATTGTCAAAATTTGCTCACCCTTCATCTTTCAAAGACAAATGAAGATGTTTTAGTGAAACCTGAGAGATTTCTATCCCTCCAACCAAAGGCCATTCACCCAATGATTTTACATTTCAAAAAGTTCATAATGACATTATAAAAGTAATCCATATGAAGTTTTGGTGTAATGTACTGGCCCCTAAAGGGCACGGTGGTGGAAAAAATATGAGATAATAATAATAAGTCAATGCCCTTGGGCTCTCTCGGAAATGTTTTGCTTTCCCCCGAGAAACTTTGCGTTTGCTGGCAAAACCTTTGCGTTTTCCCGAGAAACTTTGCATTCGGTCGCGAAACCTTTGCGTTCCCCGAAAAACTTTGTGTTTGTTCGCAAAACATTTGCATTCCCCCGAAAAACTTTGCGTTCGCTTGCGAAACCCTTGCATTCCCCCAAAAAACTTTACGTTCCCCCAAGAAACTTTGCGTTCGTTCGCAAAACCTTTGCGTTCCGCCGAAAAACTTTGCGTTCCCCCAAGAAACTTTGCGTTCGTTCGCAAAACCTTTGCGTTCCGCCGAAAAACTTTGCGTTCCCCCGAGAAACTTTGCGTTCACTCACTAAACATTTGCGTTTCCCCAAGAAACTTTGCGTTCACTCACTAAACCTTTGCGTTTTCCCGAGAATCTTTGCGTTCGCTTGCGAAACCTTTGCGTTCCCCCAAAAACTTTGCGTTCGTTCGCAAAACCTTTGCATTCCCCCGAAAAACTTTTGCGTTCCCCCGAAAAACGTTTGCGTTCCCCCGAGAAACTTTGCGTTTTCCCAAGAAACTTTACGTTCACTCACTAAACATTTGCGTTCCCCTAAGAAACTTTGTGTTCGCTCGCGAAACCTTTGCGTTCCCCTGAGAAACTTTGCGTTTTCCCAAGAAACTTTACGTTCACTCACTAAACATTTGCGTTCCCCCAAGAAACTTTGTGTTCGCTCGCGAAACCTTTGCGTTCCCCGAAAAACTTTGCGTTCGCTTGCGAACCCTTTGCGTTCCCCCCAAAACTTTGCGTTCGTTCGCAAAACCTTTGCATTCCCCCGAAAAACTTTGCGTTCCCCCAAGAAACTTTGCGTTCGTTCGCAAAACCTTTGCATTCCCCCGAAAAACTTTGCATTCCCCCAAGAAACTTTGTGTTCGCTTGCGAACCCTTTGCGTTCCCCCGAAAAACTTCACGTTCCCCCAAGAAACTTTGTGTTCGCTCGCGAAACCTTTGCGTTCCCCCCGAAAAACTTTTGTTCCCCCGAGAAACTTTGTGTTCGCTTGCGAACCCTTTGCGTTCCCCCGAAAAACTTTGCGTTCCCCCGAAAAACTTTTGCGTTCCCCCGAGAAACTTTGCATTCACTCACTAAACATTTGCGTTTCCCCAAGAAACTTTGCGTTCACTCACTAAACCTTTGCGTTTTCCCGAGAATCTTTGCGTTCGCTTGCGAAACCTTTGCGTTCCCCCAAAAACTTTGCGTTCGTTCGCAAAACCTTTGCGTTCCCCCAAGAAACTTTGTGTTCGCTCGCGAAACCTTTGCGTTCCCCCAAAAAACGTTTGCGTTCCCCTGAGAAACTTTTGCGTTTCCCCGAGAAACTTTGCGTTCGCTTGCGAACCCTTTGCGTTCCCCCAAAAACTTTGTTCACTCGCGAAACCTTTGCGTTCCCCCGAAAAACTTTACGTTCCCCCAAGAAACTTTGCGTTCGTTCGCAAAACCTTTGCGTTCCCCCGAGAAACTTTGCGTTCACTCACTAAACATTTGCGTTTCCCCAAGAAACTTTGCGTTCACTCACTAAACCTTTGCGTTCCCCCAAAAACTTTGCGTTCGTTCGCAAAACCTTTGCATTCCCCCGAAAAACTTTGCGTTCCCCCAAGAAACTTTGCGTTCGTTCGCAAAACCTTTGCGTTCCCCCGAGAAACTTTGCGTTCTCTCACTAAACATTTGCGTTTCCCCAAGAAACTTTGCGTCCACTCACTAAACCTTTGCGTTCGCTGTTGTTTTGTTTAGAAAGAATTTGTTGTTTGTGGCTGAAAAAAAACAGCCAAAAAAACAACAATCTATAATAATAAAATAATAAGCTGTCCATTATATTTGTTGCTTGTTCTTTGTTAAACAGTTGCTGTAAGAGCAGCTGCACTGCAGAACTGTGACCCTATCATTTTGTAAAACCATGGAATAGATTCATCGGATATACATTTTTTTTTTAAAAACCTTCTGACTAAAGAATGACTAAATCTGTAAAAGTGATTTTGTGTGTGTGTGTGCAGTTATTGTTTTGAAGTGATTTTATTTTTAGTAGACAAGGGCTGCTTTCACCGGGCTGATATTAAAGCAGAGAGGAAGCCCTTCTTTGGCAAGACTGTAGAGAAACTGATTACAGCTTTGATGTTTTGGTTTCTGTGAAATGTCCACTGTTTTTGCAATAACTGAGATACTGACCTGTGATCTAGGAAGGGGTCTCATCTTCATAATACACATAATAAGCAGTCTTAAAGATTCTGAAAGTAAATGAACAGTTATTGTGTGTTATTAGCTGTAATTGATCTTGAGTTGTGTTTGTGGTGTCTCAGGTGTACAGCACGTTCTCCAATGAAGACTACGACCGGAGGAATGACGACGTGGATCCTGTGGCGGCGTCTGCGGAGTACGAGCTGGAGAAACGGGTGGAGAAGATGGACGTGTTTCCCGTGGAGATAGAGAAAGGTGAGGATGTGTCTTTCACAAAATACTCTTGACTCTTTCTGGGATTTATTGATTAAAACAACAACAGTCAAAACAATTTCAATTTGAGTTTAACTTTTAAAGACCACATTCTGCACCTTTCTATCGTTGTTATAAATCAACTTGAAATGTCATACAGGGTTTTTCCGCACCAGAAACCGCCATAATATTAGTTTTCATGCAAATTTTTTCCATCCTCTCACTGACCCTTAAATTAAGGCCCATTCACAACAAGAATTATCATTCTAAAGGTTACGATAAAGATATAGCTTTAAAAATCTTTCTAAATGTATAAGAATAGCAGTTCACACCACAACTATAAGGATAACGACACTGAGAAAATATCGTTGGAATCACTTTCAGAACAATTTTTTTCCAGCTAATGAACGATAAAAACATTGACAGCCAATCAGAATCCTTCCAACTTTAATGAGCTCGAGCATTTAAAGTGGCAGACTGGAAAACTGCAGTGCACACTTCGTTTAACAGAACGACATCGTCTGCTGGTGTGGACGTTAATATAGTTATTGTTATAGTTATATTTATAGTTATCGCTCTTTGTGTGAACGGGCCTTTAAACTGTTTTTGTAGGTGGCGACAAGTGAAGTGACTGTTACGAAAGGCATTTGTCTTAGAATCATTCATTCAAGAGATTCAAGAGAAACGCTGATTCATCCAGGAATGAAACAAGTGAAATATTTACGAGTGAGTCATTTAATCATTCTGCCTTTCTTTTTCTCTCTTTTTACTTGTCTTTGTGTAGGTGATAAAGGGCTGGGGATCAGTATTATAGGGATGGGTGTTGGGGCAGACCAGGGTCTGGAGAAACTGGGCATCTTTGTCAAGACCATCACGCAGGATGGAGCCGCAGAGAGAGATGGGAGGTGAGATCTTTTGATTCATCAAAAGATTATAAGTTTGCACCGGTACAGTAGAATTTCTCACAACAAGCAGTGAATTACTGAGCAGGGCAGTAATTATCAGTTACCAGCTGTGACACATCTGGAACCTCACATGTAGCCTCCTTTACATGGGGTTTACTGTGGGTTTTTACACCTGCTTTTCATCCAGCACACGAAAAAACACACACCTCTCCTCAACAGGTCCTGATATTCTATATTAGAGCCGCACAATCATTTGTTAAAAGATTGTGATCTCGATTCAAACACACAACCGATTCCTAAATGACAACAATTCGGCTTTGTTTATTAAACATTTGACAAGTACGATCACAGTGAACATTCAAACCTGGGTTGCCGCTGATCCAGAGAGCAGTTGACGTGTATAGATATGAAACTGCTTCACAAACCGTCTTTTCAATCATTTCTGTCTTACAATAATTCAAATTGTCACAGAAGTGCTGGGATAAAAGTAGTTTGGATATAAACACTGATGTCTGCGGTAGTGATTAAATTAGAGCAATTCACCTTTCGAAAGTAACTTGACGCTTCAAATTAACGATTGTATCAATTACATTGTTACACCAGTAGGTGGCGACAAGTGAAGTGACTGTTACAAAAGGTATTTGTCTTAGAATCATTCATTCAAGAGATTCAAGAGAAACGCTGATTCATCCAGGAATGAAACAAGTGAAGTCTGAGTGAGTCATTGAATCATTCATTCAAACCGTTTTTTTTTTTTTTTAATTATTCATTCAAATTAAGTGCAAAATGTTAACGTTTAAATCAGGACTGCAGCAATTAACATTTTGTCAGAACCTCTAGTAAGTTGCATGTTTTGTTTATTTTATCCATAATCATGGGGAGAATCGTGATCTCTATGTAAAAAATAAATAAAAGAAATCGTGATTCTCAGTTTATCCAGAATCGTGCAGCTCTTTCATATATTAGGCTATATCATCCTAATCAGACCAGTCGTCCAAATAATTGGAGCCAGCAAGTTTTTTCTTTTATTAATACTTTTTCCAGCCAGTATGCAGTAAATTGATCAAATGTGACTGTAGAGACATTATGACATTTTTATAAATTAGACTTTCTATTCATCAAATAATCCTGAACAAAATGTCACGTTTTTCACAAAAATATGAAGAGGCTCGACTGTTTTTATCATTGATAATAATCAGATGAGTTTCTTCAGCATCAAATCATCATATTAGAATGATTTCTGAAGGATCATGTGACACTGAAGACTGGAGTAATGTTGCTGAAAATTCAGCTTTGCATCACAGGAATAAATTACATTTTAAAATATATTCAAATACGAAACAGTTATTTTAAATTGTAATATTTCACAATATTTCTGTTTTTTTTTTTTATCAAATAAATGCAGCCTTGAAAAGCATAAGAGACTTCCTTCAAAAACATGAAAAGTCTGCCCCCGACCCCAAGCTTTTGAAGCGTGTGCGCGCTGGTGAACCCTGTTTCGGGTCATGTTGCAGCTGCAGTCGTGGTGGGCATGTCTGTGTTCTGCTTCCTGAGGGCAACTGAAGCAGGACACACACGTTTGATCTCTGTGATCGGCTGTCGAATGCTCTCTCTCCAAACACTCTGCATTTATGTCTCTGTCACAGCACAGAAAACACACTTCCTCTTCCCTGTGAATCTCAGCATTCGCTGCCAGCTGCTGACTCTTTGAAATACTCAGTGCCGTGTGGAAAAAGCAACCCAGCTGGGTATCAGGCCTCAGAGGTGTCAGCCGTAAACATGTTGTGATGTGTAGTTCGAGTGCAGATTAGGTGTGAGAAGTGTTAGCAGTCTGTCTTTGCCCAGAGAGGTGAGATTATTCATTCAGTGAGTCATGAACATGCGCTTAGCTTGTATTTTACGTGTCACAGTGCAGCATTAAGCAGCACTTTTACAACAGTGTGAAGTACATACAATGAAAAGATCCAGGGCCCGTATTCATAAAGAATCTTAATGCAAAGAGTAGCTCCTAGTGACAAAATCTTAAGAAAATTCTTAGAAATGTGGGCGTTTACTCTTAAAATTAAAGAAAGAATCCTAGTAAAGAAAAAAGTAATTCAGAAAGCATCTTAACCCTTAAAAGAGGTTTAAGGTTAAAATTGTTAGGAGCAATGGACGAGGACTTTTAAGAGGCTTAAGAGTTTCTTTAGCAGAGGAGAAAATGGCAGAAAGACGAAGAGGGAGAAGAAATGTGTTGCAGACAATGGATGACAGTGAGTTAATAAGATGCTATAGATTAGATCGTGCAGGGATCATGTTTGTGACTGATCTTATTAGAGACACGCTAATATCACAGCGCAGAAATGCCATAGCGCCTGAAATGAAAGTAATCACTACATTACGATATTTGGCAACTGGGAAAATTCCATGTTTGATACATTAAAACCAACATTCAAACCACCACTTAAATAGACATGCCAACAATCAGTGTAATTGGAAAGAGTGGAACAATTTTTATCATTCTAAGCAATCAAATACCTTATAGGAAATTAACAGCATGGAAAATAAAAAAAGGATTTATATACACATATAGGCCTATAATGTGTGTGTGTGTGTGTGTGTGTGTGTGTGTGTGTGTGTGTGTGTGTGTGTGACTCTGAGAGAACGGTCAAATAGGAAAAATTACGCATGTAAGTTCAAAGTGAAGGCTTAGAATAGACCCTATACTTAAAATCACTCTTTTTTTCCTTCTTGGACAACCAACCAATCACAGTCTTCAAAAGATTGTGTCATACATAGCAACGGGGTCAACCCCGCCTCCTCACTAAGATAAAAGTTTTTGTCTTTTCCTTACTCAGAGTTGCTCTCAGATCGGTCCCGAATCGCTTTTAAGCTAAGACTCCTACGTAAAAGTTTTTAAGCTAAATTAAGAGTTTTCTGAGAGGATTCTTAGAATCTTTATGAATACGGGCCCAGATGTTTAACATCGCCAGAGTGTCAACTTTTAGAGGATTACATTACAGTGGGGTTTGGAGCTTTGTTGAGGGCGATGTGTGTTTTGTAATCGGATATTAAAGTAAATTGTTACTTTTTGAATTGTTTAATTTTATTTCATGCATTTACTTAAAAATGCATTTCAAAACATCTGCACAAAGTATGCTGCCATATCTAAGGCCTGTAAAAAATGATATGATCAGTAAGTCATGGCAACATGTTTTACATGACTTTAGCTCATAAAAATAAGTAATTTCAACTTTTTTTTATTAGTTTTACAAAATTGAACTTTTTTTTTTTCTAAATTCAGTTGAATATAATTTTAATTTAAATGAATTATACAGCCCAGATTCTTTTTCTATTTTAATATATTTATAGCTGTAATTTATTCCTGTGATCAAAGCTGAATTTTCAGCATCATTACTCCAGTCTTCAGTGTCACATGATCCTTCAGAAATCCTGAAAAAAAAGAAGAAAATTAAGCAGCAAAAGCTGTTTTCAACACTGATAATAAAAATCATTGTTAATAACTGAGAATCAAAAAGTAATTGATCATAACTGCGCAGGTGTAACAGGTATTTAAATTGTGATAACAAATTGTAATTGTAAAATATTTCACAATGTTACTGTTTTTCTTTTTTGTCAAATAACTGCAGCTTTGGTGAGCAAAAGAGACTTCTTTCAAAAAACATTAAAATATTTTATTATACTAAACAAGAGATATACTATTGACGCAAGTGCTACAGTAATACACTAAAATGTGTATTGTTTAAGCTACTTTTTATTAGGAATATATAATGATGAATATCTACATATAATGCAAGAATGTGTAACTTTTGAAAGTAACAAACACTGGTTTGAGGTGTCACTAATATTGTTTGCTGTTTGGTTTGTAACTTAAGTATACATTAATAGTTGCTTAATGAGACACATGAAATCAAGATTACTTTTGTCAATGCAACGCATTAAACCTCTTCATGTTCTGTTCCAGGATCCAGGTGAATGATCAGATTGTGGAGGTGGATGGCATCAGTCTGGTTGGTGTGACGCAACACTTTGCTGCGACCGTCCTCAAGAACACGAAGGGAACTGTCAGGTCAGTTCTGCTCCGTCTGTTTGTCACATCAGTGGTTCTCAAAGTGTGTGGCGGCGACTGCAGGGCAGAAGAAGAAAACAAAAAACAAGAGCTGCTGTGGAAAAGGCATTCGAGGGTGTAAATGGCGGTTGGCTGTGTGCCTTATAAAGCGGCACCAAATGCCAAATTCCTCAGAATTTTTCCTCTTCAGATCGTTGACTTTGCACTGTCTGAACAAGCCCAAGATCATCATCATAAAGCTGCATCTCTGCAGCGACCGGCATCGCAAGCTGGGAACTAGAACAAGAAGCTGAGCTTGTGACGCAGCCGTCAAAAGAGCTCACTGCACACTGTTCATACAAATCAGCATCACTGAAATATTTGACAATCTTTACATTTTCATCATTTTTTTGTGAAATTATTTGGTAGGCAGAGGTGGGATTGGGTAGAGCCAGATTTCTTTTTTTAAAGGTTTAAAGGGGAGTGCAACCAGAAGAGTGTGAGAACCACTGAGTTACTTAAATATGAAGTCTTTAGTGTGGTCATTGGAATTTTCTAATAGTCTTGTGTTGGCAGACTTTTAACTGTTTTAACTTAATCTGGCCTTAAACACCCTCCAAATAGACGAGAAGAGACCTGACATGTAAAGTGATCTAGCATAGCTGTTATTTTTACGTGTTGAAAAGGGGCTTGTTGATTGGTCATGAGACTTAGGGTGTGTTCATACTTGGCACACTTGCTCTGTTAGTGTTGTTCAAGTGTGAGAATGCTGCCATCCGAACCCTGGTGTGCACCAAACTAGCGGACCGAGACACGACTTCCAAACGATTGCTCTGTTAGTGCTGCCATCTGAACCCTGGTGTGCACCAAACTAGCAGAACAAACCCCTGAAAACGACCAATTTGTGCTTCAAATGAACACACACACAGTAAACAACCCTGCTGACATGTACAACAGGTCTGAATTTATGTAAGATCCCAACATGATCAAAAAATAACTGCTCAAACAGCTTTTCCCACTCTTGCAAGTGAATGCTGGGCAGCAGATGAGCAGTTTTATTTCGCTCTCCAGTTAGAGACGGGCCAGACCTTTGAGGAGCGATTAAGTGCTCTCTGGAAATTTTCAGGGACTTTGCTTCCTGATATGGGTCAATAGATTCAGAAGGAACCAACTCAGGCTTAGCAGAATGAGTACATTCAAAAGTCATTCCCTAAGATAAGGCTTACCCCTGTCACTGGAAACACAGGTCGCTCACCAAGAGGAACCCCACTTTTAACCAGATCAGATTTAAGGTACACCATATGCACACCCTAGCTCGCCACTAGCACATCAGTACCAGAGTATCTTTTGACAGAGAACGGCATAATATAAGCTAAAGTAAGAGATTAAGAGATTGTGCTGCACCAGTGTCTCTTACAATTGTAATGGACTTACTAAGAGAGTTAGCATTAAGGGAGTGTGGGCGCGACCTTGATCACAAACATGCTTGTTATCGGAGCGTTTGACAGCAGACTGACTGTGTCTGTTCTTTCCGACGGATCACACATTTCTCTTTTAGACTTCTCAACGCCTACAGACTGATGTTTAGACTCACATGAAACCTGTGGGTAAGCACAAACTCATCTGCTATCGCTGTAGCTTCAGAGGGGGTGTTTACCTTGTGCTCAGTGAAGTGAACTGCTATGTTCTCATGTTTTGAACTCTTCTCGTAAGATAAGCTCTTGCTAAACTGCTGAAGACTTGTGACCGTACTAGAGAGACACCACTTCTCAAAAAGTGTTTTCTTCTCTCCAACATTTGTTTGGCTGGTTTTATTAAATTTCGGAAGTCTTGGTGGTAAGCTTGTAGTATGATCCCACCTCAACTTCTCTAAATGGCGGTATGAGTTTCATGTACTTCATGACATCAAGGATCAGCTGGTTATCGCTTACCGGCAGGGCTTGACATTAACACGGTTGAATTTTATATATAATATATATTTTTCAATTGTAGTCTTTTAAAAAGGCCTCTGAAATAATAAACTAAGTGCAATGTAGTGTTGTCAAAAGATTTATTATATTTCACAGAATAGATGCATGATAGCAGCTTCTCTTTCTCGCTCTCTCATCTCTCCGACAGCGAGTTACACACAAACCCGTTTCCCCTCACTCACTCACTCACTCACTCACTCACTCACTCACTCACTCACTCACTCACTTGTTTCATTTGCTCCAGATGAATATTGTTGGTGTTACAGGGCTTGAATTTCGCATGTATTCCACATAATTGTACTCATTCCCGCAGATTTTGTGCTCACACCCAAAGTGCGGCACATAAAGCCGCCTCTCAGTACTAAATTGAGTTATTTTTCGCTGCTTATTGCACTTAAACAGTCAAATACACACAAAACAATGCCAAAATGCACAGTATTCACGTAAACACAGTTAGTTATGATTTAAGTACACATGCGTTTTCTTCCCCAGAAGAATCACTAATGAAAACATGAAGGAACCAGCTTTGTTAAATTCCTAAATATAAAGGCCTGTACACACACCAAGAATGGCTTTACAGTTGTGCTTTATTTGCTCTCTAGCAATTGCTTAAAACAATATGACTGCTCTTAATGCTCATATTTCTCTGTAGGCTCTGGGCTACCAGTTCCCCACATGCAAATAAACAATATGCACACTCACACAGGCTCTGTTGTTTCCTCTCCACCTGATCAGCAGATCAGTATACGTTACACACACAATCATCCTTGTTTCCGTCTTGCTCACCTGTCACTCACCCCCGTGCAGGTTTCTGATTGGCCGAGAGAAGCCGGGCGCTCAGAGTGAGGTGGCGCGTCTGATCAGCGAGACCCTCGAGCAGGAGCGCCAGCAGCAGCAGGTGGACGACGCGTACGAGCAGTCTACTGAGGAGGTCAGTCAAGCACATCCACTGGGCCTTTCTGCTTACATCTGTGCGTTCTACAAGTTTGAAGTGATTTTGTGGAGAGTATACAGAGCTACTTTTGTACTGTAGTTTAGTATCAGTACATTCTGTATGTTCCTGTTGATGTTATTGTTGTTAATTGTTAATTATTGGTTATAGTAGTTCCTAAAGACTCCTAAAGTGTATTTATCAAGTTCATAAGTGTACCAATTAGCTTACTTCCTCTCATGTTATTTATGATGTCAATCATACATCATTGGTATAGTTATGGGATCTACCAGCAGGGGCTAACTGGATCATGCTAAACTTTGGACCAGACGTACCTTTTTAACTTTATTTGAATCTTGTCAGAGGGTTTTAAGGTGCAGTCATATTTACCTTTGCTTGGGGAAATCCATAACAGAAGATGGACGTGTCTGACAGTTGCGCTTGCGTCTTTTGCAGCATCTCAAGCATGACACGACATTCAAAAAAACGTGCCTTTCAGTTTAAAAGTTAAAGGGATAGTTCACCCAAAAATGAAAATTCTGTCATCATTTACTCACGCTCAAGTTGTTCTAATCCTGTATTAATTTCTTTCTTCTGCTGAACTCAAAAGAAGATATTTTGAAGAGACTGCGCAGCCGAGTTTAAGCATCTCCAGGCTTTTTCAGCTGTAATCTCCTCAGAGCTGCTTTGTGTTGAATGTTCTCAAGTATGCAAACTATATGTAAAAATGCACCGTGTTGAATGAGGAAACAGATTTGTGAGTTCATTCACAATCGGGTTTATACCTGTCGAGTCACTCTGTTTTTCAGGTATGTTTGCCAGTCGATTCTAAATGGTTAATGTTTTACCAGCTATGTAAAATATGCGCGTGTGTGTCTGATGTCTTCACAGGACGAGCACTACGAGGATGAGGAGGAAGGGGGGGAGGATGTCATCCTGGGTTCCAGTTTCGGCAGGAGGAACGTGGAAGTGTACGACCTGCCAGAGAGCGAAGAAGTGTTCCTGCCATCAAACATGGACACCACTCAGCTAATGTTCAGATTTAAAGAGGTAGCACCTTGTGCTTTTCATTTCACTTGTCTTTTAATAGTTTGCCATGAATGATTTCTTAATTCTTTGTATATTCTGTTTTAATTTCAGCTCCAGATTAAACACACCATTGCAGAGGCGGAAGTAGATGAACTAAAAGAGAGAGTACGAACTTACGAACCATCGTATCCATTGATATCAAACGTATAGCAGTTCCTGTGTGTTTTAACGGTGATGTTTGTTTGATGATGTAGTTGAGGGATTCGTCGGAGGAGCGTGCGGCGTGGGAAGCGAGGGAAGCTCAGTTAGAGAGGAGCGTTCAGGAAAACTCGGAGAGAATCGTCCAGATGGAGAAGAACTGGCTGGAGGCTCAAGCTCTCTGCAAAAGCATCAACGAGCAGCTCAATGACACGCAGGGCCAATATGAAGCTCTGGATAAGAAATACAGCAAAGCCAAGAAGCTGCTCAAAGACTATCAGCAGAAGTGAGTGGAGACTGCAACACTAACCTCTCCATTAATGTTACCTGACATTTTAATTGTCTGTTATGTAAGGGATTTTCAGCGGTTGTTATCGGGGAATAACATATCACTGGATCGTGCGATTGACCAATCAGAATCAAGTATTCCACAGAGTTTATAAGCAGTGTTTATACGCTATCATTCAAAGGTTTGGGGTTTTAAAGAAATTCATATTTTATTCAGCAAGGGTGCATTAAATTGATTAAAAGTACAGCATAATGTTACAAAATATTTCCATTTCCAATAACATAAAACTAACAAACAAAACAAATAACTTCTTTTGAAATTTCTGTTCATCGAATAATCCGGAAAAATAAACCGTAATCACGGTTTCCACAAAAAAATGACAGTCCTTCTGTCACACAAAGCTGTCATCTAAACTCTGGGAATATAGTCTGCAAGTTGTATGGACTTGTTTTGTGATACCTTTTTTCCCCTGCTTTTTGTTCTTTTTACACTTGGAATGGTCACAGTATGTTTTAATTGTATGAACAATTTCCTTCAGTGTTTCACAGTAGAAAGTTATCCAGATCTGGAATGAAATGAGAGTGATAATCCTTTTCGGTCAACTAACCCTTTAGAGTGGGGCTTAAAATGTTCCTTAAGAGTTCAGAGATTCTGATTGGCTGGATGTGTGTGTGTGTGTTGTAGAGAGGCGGAGTTTGAGCAGAGGGAGGAGGAGTTAAGGAGAACTCTGGAGGAGAGAGAGGCTTCGTATAAAACTCAGATAGAGGATCTGCAGCAGAGGGTGAGAAGTTGAACATGAACAGAAACACACTCACACACACACAGCTTTCATGTTCTCTGACTTCCACCTGTCAATCTCTCTCGGTGTAGTTGGCCAAGCTTGAATCTGGCGGTGGTCGTCATGAGTCTTCACTGTCGGGCAGTAAGTCTGCAGAGTCACTTCTTTTGGGTGAGTTAAACCTCTTGCTGTTGTTTTAATAGCTCTCTGATTCCAAGAAGGATTCTTTGATTGTGAGGTCATGCTGAGCCTATACTGAAGTTAAAACAATTGGGACCAGTCACAGAAACATAGAAAACTGAGGAGTAGCAACAAGAAAGATCAAATTAAGCTAAATAAGCATGAAATGGACTTTTCACATGGGAAATCCACTCTCAATGTTTGGATGACCTATTATGCTTCTTTTTTTTTTTTACATGATCAAAACACAGATGGAGTAAATCGAATCCATCGAGTCTAAGCTTCACAGTCCTGTAGCTCGTCCTGGGTCGCAATTCATTCAGTAACATTAAGCAGTTTTGATTTATACGCTGTTTAATGTTGATGATCGCGTTATTTTACATAAACATCTGCTTACATATGCTATGGCTTGTTTCTGCTTCTTCTTTGCCTGTATTTTAAACTTGATATTCAGTACTCTTTCAGAAGATAATAGCGCCCCCTAACCCAGTGCCGGCTGGTGCTGAAATGTTTGGGGGTGCGCAAACAAACAAACTGAATTATTAATGCAGGACTGAATGTAGGCTAATTGTTAAATAACCATTTAATAATGATAATAATGTATCATTACTGCTTAGCTAAAAATGGAAAATTCAGCATTTAAAGCGTGCCATAAGGTAGGGTTGGGCAATAGCCAATTGCCAAAGAAATCTGAAATTTTGGCCTGAATGGCGATGTATGGTATAATCCCAGTATTTAATTTTTCTTCTATTTGAATAAAAAAAAAAACTGTATTTAATTACATTTTTTTTATTTCATATCCTGATCTATATTGTTCTACAAACAGTGTTCAAATTGAAGGCTATGAAAACAAACATAGTGAATGTAACCTTGCAGTCTATCCAAAAAAGGGGTCAAATCACATTACATTCTAACACTGCAACATTACAATATAAACACAAAACAATGCTTTTTAAAGTAGTAGTTAAAATAAATAAAAACAAAACTGATATCATAAAAATACACTTGTAGGTTTGAAATTCTATAGCACATTTATGTTCACCAACAACAACAAATATTTTAGGAAAATACATTTATATTTTAGTGTTAATGTATATTTTAGTCAGAATTATTGCGCTCCGTCTGCATGCACACGGCGGCGCTCGTTCACGGAAGTTTAGCTTTCAGAAGCTCGTCCACTCCTGACAGCAAACTGGGAATATTTTCTTGACTTTCTAACATTTACAGATGGAGAATATGTCCGTGAAATGTAAGTTGTGCAATGAGGAAATTATTGGGTGTCACTTCAGCTTAAAGATTATTAATAGAGGTATATTTGTTTCCACTAATCGCTGCACAAGTGAAGTTTAGGTATGATGACAAAAGCACGTTAGTGCTAGCCCTCCCTGAACCCATAGAGAATGCATTGCAGTGCCTGCAGTTCGAAAAAAAACTAATCTACCCTTGTATGCAAGTCTGAAATCGCCCAATAAGAGGCGGATCTCCACAGAACGTGACTTGACGCTGATTTGACTATATCCAGAGGTAGAACATCAGTGACGGCTGCCGTAACTCTGTGGTTGAATGCAAATGTGATTGAAAAAGTCCCTTTCGCACTTTGCTTTTGGGAAGAGAAAAGCAGGGAAGCGTTGTCTCATAAATGACAGAAAATTCCGTCAATTGCGGGGAACGAGTTAAACTCTTTAGGTGTAGTCACATTAGCGAAATTTTGTAGGAAAAAAGGTCCATTGTCAGTAGTGTAGCAATGTATGAACCATGTTCACACAGAAGTCACTTTCAAACCGAGCAGCTTTCTGACATCAGCATTGAACATGAGTGAAATCTGCATGGTGAACTTCTTCGCTCTAAGTCAAAACTCCCAGTTGCCCAATTGAAATCACTGGATTTCACCCTCAAAATTTTGCAGAGCAATGGCAAATGTGACCGCACCGTTCTATCTTTTCAAAATATGTTTCGATCCAGACAAACATAGCTCAGCCAGACATACAGAATACAGATATACGGAAATTCAATTCCCTGAGAAAACTGTGTACAAATGGACCAGAGCGTCTTAAATTCTCACACTGTATATAGTACAATACATTTACAGGGAATGAGTGAGTAATTTAGACAATTGGAGAGCTTTCCAAAGATCTCCAAAAGCGTTGGTTGATGATTGGTGGGTTGTTCTCCAGGAGCGGACTGGAGTGAGGTGGTTCCCGAGACGGAGCGTTTGGACACCAGCGCCCATCGTGCAAGAGCCCATCTGGCTCAGAGGTCCAAACGCCAGCCCCCGTCCCGAAGCAAACTGAAAGAGACGCTCAGCTCCCCGACGGGACAAGCACAGGTCACAAAGAGCTCGAGATATTCATGAGCAGTTGACTGCTGTAAAAACCCAATTCATCTCGTTTAATGTTTCTGACGTTGGATGCGCTTGTCTCTTTTGCAGGGTGAGGATGAGAGCGAGTCTTTGAGTCCAGATTCTCCACTGTCTCGTAGGAGATCAATCCAGGAGAGTTTGTCCCTGCCGGTGGCCATATCTTCCCCTGCAAACCACCCGAAGGATGAAGGATCTGTTACGAGCAGCAGCCAATCAGTGCAGAGGGATCCTCAGGGCCCCGCCCTCTCGCCCCCCAAAGACTCCTCCCCCTCCAGCTTCCTGAGGAACGTGAAGAAGAGAGAGTCCAAAGGCAAGGGCAAAGAGGTCAAAGGTAACTTGCTGGATTTAGGATTCCATTATAATGGAGCTTTTTACAATTATCTATTTTCCGCCTAGCAACAGCAATATGATAAAAAAAGACCTATTTAGTAATTATTATACAGATAGATCTGACTCCAAATTCTGATTGGATATTTTTTTTTAAATCATTGCTCAATAAAAGTGTTCATTTCTTTAAACAAAAAAAACTTTTTAAATTGCATCTACTACTAGTGGCATTTGTTTGCATGTCCTGACTGTGTTTCCTGGCATAATTCATGAAAGGAATGTCAAATAAAGCACAAACACATGACAATGGGATGCAGTCAGACACAGTTTGAATGGGATAATATGCACAGAAATGCACCTAAATAATGGCTGAATTCTTATATCTTAAAGGCCTTAAAGCTCTCTAGAATGTATAAGAATTCATATAAGAGTTCACATCAAGAGCGATGACTATAACGATAACAATAAAGATATAGTTCTAAAAATCATTCTAAATATGAAAGAATAGCAGAGTTCACACCACAACTATAAAGATAACGTCACAGAGAAATTATATCGTTGGAATCACTTTCAGAATGATTTTTTACAGCTGATGAATGATAAACACATTGACAGCCAATCAGAATCTCTGTAGAGCTTGAGTATTTAAAGCGGCAGACGACAAAACTCAGCGTATAATAAACAGAACGTTATCTTCCGCTTGTGTAGACGCTGCTATAGTTATCATTATAGTTATATTTACAGTTATTGTCCTCGGTGTGAACGGACCTTTAGCCTGGCAGCCATGATCACTAGAAATGTTGCACTGAAATGGCTTGTTAAAGTAGTCCAGCTGTTGAGTGTTTTTGCCCCAAATAGTTTTCTCATTACTGCGACAAGAAAGTGCAAATCAATTCATGTTAGCCTGGCCATTAGATGTTTGTCTGTGTTTGTGCTCTGATACATTTCTGTTATTTATTTCAGACGAGTCTAATGATGCAGCTGGAAAAACCAAAAGACGATTCCCAGATTTTGGGTTGGTGCAAAACAACAAATCCCCACCATCATCCATAGTATCTTACAATATCAATAAATGAGCCTTGAATGATTTACTGTTTTTTTCTTATTGTGAGTTCATTATGGATTGTGTTGTATATAATGCATGTTGTTTCTCTGATAGTGGTTTAAGGAAATCTGGAGGAAAGGGGAAAAAAATGAACAAAGAATCCACAAGGGCGTCACTGGACAGCAGGTACACACACACACACACTGATGATCCAAATCCATTTGACATTAGAGGTTTGTCAGTGTGAAAGCTGTTTTCCCAAATCTGCTCCTCTGTAAGGAACCATCATTTTGTGTTCTGCAAAGTTTGCTGCTTCTGTATTTGAAGATTTTTTGTTCACGTTTTTATGGTATGCTGGAAAACAATGATCAGCATTTATTTTTTTAAGGTTTTAAAGGCTTTTATTGGCAAAAACATTCAATGTATGCAAGGAGTCAATATTTACAGTGTTGAATCATCATCATCATCATCATCATCTTCATAACCTCTGTAATTCACTCAGTCATGCTGGATATCAGCGTCTGGGCCAAATCCTGACTGATGGCGATCCATCCTTGCTTTATTAGCGAAATCTGATCACTTCTGCTTGTCCACTCGCCTTTTGAGGACGGACCACAGGTTCTCTATGGGATTACGGAATTACATTTAAATGTAATGATCTCCGAGGCACTTCATTATCCCTCTTGCCTTGTTGTGACATGGCGCTCCATCATGCTGGAAAATGCACTTATCACCAGATTGCTCCTGGACCGTTGGGAGAAGTTGCTCATGCTGGACGTTTTGAGACCATTCTTTATTCATGGGAGTGTTTTGGGGCAGAATTGCCGCTCCCTTGGATGAAAAGCAACCCCTACACATGGACGGTCTCAGGATGCTTCTCTATTGGCACGACACCAGACTCATGGTAGCGTTCACCTCTTCTTCTCCAGATAGTTGATTTTCCAGATGTCCCAAGCAGTCGATAGAGGGCTTCATCAGAGGAAATAACATCGCACCAGTCTTCCGCTGTCCAATCCTTGAACCTTCTGCTGAATTTCAGTCTGTCCGTGATCATTTTCTTGGAGAGAAGTGGCTTCTTTGCCGTCCTTCTTGAGTCCAGGCCATGTCCAATATTCTTTCAGGTCCAATATTCTTTGCAGCTATTTCCACACATGCAAGGCCATTTTAATGCAAGGCGATGATGGCTGCACGTCTTTGTTTGAAAGTAACCTTTGCAAACACAAGAACACATTGGTTGGAAGGGAACCTTTCATCTGCTTTGACAATCCAATCAGAATGATAGAGTGATACTTGTTCACGCTTTCCCATATGCTGATGATATGTTTAGTGTAATGATGCCAAGGGCCAAAACAGGGAAATTTTGGTTTTGAAAAAGTTAATTTTTTTTGGCTAATGAAGCATTTTGCAATTATTTAAAATGCATCTGTTCACAATAATCTAGAAACATTGTGAATCAGCACCACAACAACTGAAGCTAAACACAAACTTTATGCCACTGCCAACACTGTATTGGCTGTATGTGTATTGGCTCTTCTCATGTCCGGTCTTGGTGTTGCAGGGGTTCAGCAGAGTTACTGGAGGAGTCCGGGGGGCGAGTCTCCCCCTCAGAGTCCATGACCTCCATCCCCACCTGCATGCCCTTCTCCTGGTTTGGAGAGAAGGACAAAGAGCGAGACCGAGAGCCGTCGTCCTCCACCAGCAGTCTCCCATACACCACTGCAGAAGCCAGCGAACACACACACAACTCCAAGAACAAGGTGAGAACTTCTGCGCAAGAAACCTGAAATTGATTCACTTGCACAGATTAAAAATAATTCAGAACTGTTAGAGAACATAATGACTATTAATTGACTGAGTTTGTATATGGGAATTTGACACCATTTATAAAACAATTGTCTTACTATGTGGAATGTGAATTCTGACATCACTATCTGGTATCATTAATTAAAATATTGATCCTTGTAGTTTCAGGGCTAAATAATATGTAAATCAAAATCTCAAAATGTATCAAATCTAACACATATGTGGCACATTTCACAAATAGAATACAGCTGTTTTTTGCGTTCATTTCTAGCAATAAACATTAAACAAGCTAAAAAATCAAGCAAAATTGATCAAATTAAGCCTAGTTTTTAGTATTTAGTAAATAGTATTCATGCTAAGTGAATCATGTTATAAAATAGTTTATGCTTCTCTTTAATGCTTCTCACAACAAAAACATGAGATCTGTGCATTTAAGGCTTTTTTTAAGTCAAGGGACACCAAAGTGTATCATATGATTCATATTCATTAAAAAATGAATGATGATTTGATGCTCAAGAAACATTTATGATTATTATCAATGTTAAAAACAGTTGTGCTGCTTCATATCTTTAGAAACTAGGATATATATTTTTTCAGAATTCTTTGTTATTTAATCTTTGTTAATATAATCTGGAATATAATCTGAAATATATAAATATTTTGTAATAATGTAAAACTATTTACTGTCACATTTGATCAATTTAATGCATCCTTTCCTAAAAAAAAAATAAAAAAATCTTGGTGATCCCAAACTTTGGAACAGTAGTGTATGTACTATTGACACTGTCTAGTTTATATCATCGCTTGTAAAAGTGAGTCATATGAGAGAACTTCTAACAACACACAACTAAAACTAAACAACAAATATCTGGCATCCAGCTGGACTTGGTTCAGTTTGTTTTCAATTGTGAGATGCTAAGGAGAAGCAGTGTCAAAGTGTTCTGGGATGAAGTCTGCAGGCATGTGGATGTGATCAATAACCAGACACGTGCGTGTGCTCAGAATATGACTTCAGCGGGTCAATGAACCGCCTCCGGCTGAAGCGTGTTTGGGACAGTGATGTCATATTATTAACCCCTCTCCCCGAACAGACAAACCTCTCCTGGTCTTCTCTGTTCAGTCGCTCCTTAGATTTGGTACAGTATATTTTCTCTTATAGACGCTCAAATTGAATCTAGCAATGTAGTGAAATTCTAGCTGTGTATCAAACCTAGTGTCTAGCATTAATAGTTGTAGAATCACATTAGTGTGTTTGTGTTTGTCCTGAATGCAGTGCACTAGATGCATGATGCTGCTTATTATTTAATCAGATTTATTTGTACAATCACTCTTCTTTTTTTTTTTTTCTCAAATGATTATTTTTCCAGCCTCCAAATACAGGCTTCTGTTGTCATTAAAACAACATTGTTGCTTGTAGATGCATTACGCTGCTTATCTGGTTTAGTATGTGCTGTTATGTTGTAGCTGTAGGTAAGTGGGGATTGACCGATATGAGTTGGGCGATGTAATGCAATATTAATTGGGTTGAAAATATTGACTACTTTCATTTTGATGAGCCGATATTGATTCTTAAATCCCAAGATCGATTCTGTTGATGCATGAAAACACCTCAAAATTATTTGTAGCGCGCTTCCCATCCAGTAAACGCAATGAGCTTTATTTTAGTTTTGATAAGAAACAAAGTCAATTTTATCACAAAATTCAAACATATGTGGCTTTGTCGCACATCAAGCAGCAAATAAACCGATCATCTCTTCCTTTTTTCTACTAGTTATAGCATGAAATAAACGTAAATGAACATCAGAAGGAATGATGAAAGAAAGTTTTACTTTGATGAATGATGAAAGATACTTTTACTTTACTGTAACTTACTGAAATGCCTCATGTAATCGCTGTTTGATCCGCAGAAAGATGAATCAGCGTTTTTAGATGAATCTCTTGAATGAATGATTCAAGAATGATAAAAACATTTATAAGTCATTTGTCGCCACCTACTGGTGATTTAATTGATGCAATAAACTTTTATCCTAGTACTTCTGAAATAATTTGAATTATTGTAAGACAGAAATGATGATACCGTAAATAATGTGCTGTACACACACACACACACACACACACACACACACACAAATGCAGCATTTTATGTACAATCAGCAGGACTAGAATGTGTTTGTGTTTTAGTAATCTTAATTGATTACGAGATGCTCTGGGGCTGTGCATCAGCTCGTTCTCTAGGCGTAAAGAGCTGAAAATCCCCCAGTCTTTGTGTTTGGATAACAAATCCTGCTTTCTGTGCCCGTTCCAGAGCTTGTCAGTGCTAGATGATTCGAACCATAGCAGTCCTGCTTCAGATTTTTCTGGGCTGGTGGTGGAGCCCAACCTGTCGGGCCGCTCTCATACACTAACCTTCTCCTCCAGCGAGGTGAGTGCAGATCAGACGTCACGTTCGTTTGCATGGCTTTCCTGTGGCGTGTAAAGGGTCCCCTGGAAGGTCAAGTATTGTCTCGATCCCCCCGCCCCTTCGCTCGCGGAGTTCCTGAGTTGAAGTTATTTTTACTCTGAAGCGCTGCATGCGTGTGCTGATGGCGATCCCCGATTCATTTCAAGTGTCTGTCGTCAGTGGTGTTTGTTTTGCATGACGAGAGGATCGGATGCATGTCGCGTGAACATAAGCGGATAGCATTCATTCCATCCAAAACACATGCTGTGTGTTTTTTGCATTATGGTGTTAGAATTTGGGATGAAAATGTTAATGAAATCTGCCAGGTTTCATGAGATTCACCTGGCTGATGTGTGTGTGTGTGTTAGATGCTGGACGAGGAGCCTTGCTCTGGAGGGAAGGAATATCACTGGCAGACCCGTCCGGTCTCTGATTGGACGTCCCAGCAGGTGTGTCATTGGCTGATGGGTATGAACATGGATCAGTATACACCTGAGTTCAGCACACAGGCCATCGATGGACACCAGCTCCTGAACCTGGACAGTGACAGACTCAAGGTGAGCCGGCGGAGCGCTCAGAGGAGGATATGATGTCAGAACTGTTTCTAATCTGATCTTAAAGGGATAGTTCACCCAAAAATATAAATTCTGCCATCATTTACTCATCCTCAAGTTGAGTTTCTGTCTTCTGCTGAACACAAAAGAAGATATTTTGAAGAATGTCGGTAACCAAAGAGTTGCTGGTCCCCATTGACTTCCATTGTAAGAAAAAAAATACTATGGAAGTCAATGGGGTCCATCAACTGTTTGGTTACCCTTATGGTTTGATGGACTTCCAAAAAAATATACCCACTGACACCCATTATAACGCTTGGAAGAGCCAGGACATTTTTTTAATATAACTCTGATTGTATTGGTGGAAGAATGTCATATACACCTAGGATGACTTCAGGGTGAGTAAATCATGAGCTAATTTTCATTTTTGGGTGAACTATCCCTTTAACCCCCTGAGGTCGACGGTATCGCCGGCGATACCAGCTCGCTTTTTTTTTATCAGTGTAAAAGAAACTCATAAATACTCTGTTGACTTTGATTTTCCATAGGAGTTTCATACATCAATCGATTCTGTTAAATGTGTATTATTTTTGTGTATACTCACAATAAAAACAAAGTGTTGTGCTTTTTGCCAAATAAAGAAAAATAAACACGAAGCGAGTTCTGCCTTCTCTCTGCCAGTAAAGTCCATTCTGAAACGCGTCCGAAAATGAGCAATAACTCAGTGAATACTCAGTCAAACAGGCATACAGACACACAGGCATGAAGCTTGAATTCTCTTATTTTAAATGAAGTAATTTATATAAAAAACAAATATTCTCATCTTGTGAAATCTGTATTAAAAGAGAGCGATTCCAGTCGACCTCATTAGAGCTAATTCAAATGTAATGTGACTCCGCCCACGGAGAGCGCACGCTATTCAAACGCAAATGGCTGAGGTAATCCGCGCAATCCTGTGAACGCCCCCATCAGCTCGAGAAAACCAAAACACAAGTTTATTCAGAACATTACTTGTTTACAACGTCTCGCAGCGCTGTGAGGAATAATGAGGAATACGAGGAATACAAGCTGAGGAATACTAGTAAGTTTTTCCTTCTCGGGTTTCTGTTTATGAATGAATGAACGGCATAGATGCGCGCTGTTTACCACAGCTGGCAAATAACAATATTACGTGGCAGTTCTCCATTATGGACGCGAGCGCTCTAAAAAAAAGCACTAAAAGACTTTCAAACTTTCACAGAGACCTCAAAACAGAAAGTACAAATCCTTTCTTTAAAACGAATTTCGTTTTGTATCAATTGTATCTTAATTTTAATAATTTTTTCATTAACAAATTTCCTGGATTTCGTTCACTAGCCTACTGCGAAGATCGCGAGTCAAAAGCCTATTGTCAACTTCATATTTGCCAGAAGTTAAATTTAAATCGCGTGTGTGAATGAATGATGATGTTTTAGCAAACTGTATTGCTATACTGAGATGAGTAAAAATCGACTGAAATATGTTGAAATAAAATGTAGGCTATTTGTATAAGCAAGGTATTAAACTGCAAATTAACAATATGCCCTAATATTTCATGAAACCAACGTTACAGTCAGGCGAAATATGAAAGACAACATCTTGTTGACTAGATTTGGGTACAGTTTTTACTGTAGAATATACTGCCACGTCAAATAAGCTTTTGTTTAGCAATTTCTATATATAAATTACTATTTTTGTCAAAAATAAGTCATCAACTAAGATGTTAGCTGTTCCAATGTTGACTAAATTCAAACTAATGAATACATAGATAAAATGTAGGCCTATAATCATTTTTTTTTACAAAGAAAGAGTACACTTGAAATATTGTTGAAATTGTAATTATTGTTGTAATTGTAACCTTTTTAATAAAATAGCAAAACATATTTACAAGATAGATGTAAGCAAAATCTTAAATGGTCAATATAAGTCTTCTTCTAAATATATATTTTGTCCTTGCATTGTGGCTCAGTCAGTTTCACACCTGAGTGAATGGCTCATCATTATGCAGAGTGGGTGGGACATTGTATTTCTCAGGTGTAAACCACTCCTCGTTCACGCCCCCCTCGCATATTGGCTTTCCAAGCAAAACCTGTTTTACATCAATTTAAATCAATGTATGGTTTTATGTGAACAATAAAGCAAGACTATTTTCACATAATTTTGAAGAAAAAATTCTAGGCGAGGACATCCATTAGTCAAAAGTCTTATTGACACATATTTACTATGTGTTTTGTGGCCTTATTTCAGAAATTTTAGTTTTTAGTTTTTTCAATATCCATGCATAAACATTATTCTCTCAAAAATGAAAACATGTACATACACGTGGCTCACATATTATTGTAGCCCTGTTTGTGCTTTATAGAGTGAATTTACACCTTTGCCATTAATATGTTTATAAGCAACTGAAAAAAGCACTATTGTCAGGGCATGTCAGAACATCTCAAGGGCCCCAAAAACAGCCCAGACCCCAGAGGGTTAACCAGTATATCGCCCACCCTTAACAATAGTGACATGAAATTATTTCAGGGATATTTTGGCTTCACAGTCTATGATATGAATGCAAAAAGGAAAGCACAATCTTTTAGAAAGATCTCCCCCTGGTGGCTGGCTACAGTATAGCTCATAAACCCTCCCTCTCCATGTAATCCAATGGGACGCGAGTCAAATAAAAAAATGCACTTACACTTTTGTTTTTTGGTCATTTTAGGTAGTTATCATGTTGGCGTATGTTCAAGTGTTAGTTTTTCCAATAAGTTTGGTTTTAGTTTAGTTGGTTATTTGATGCTATTAAAACGGGGTGTAACGTCATGATTGACAGCTGTGCTTGCCAGTGAAGGCCTGGTACACTTTCTTTTTATTTCAAAATGCAACTCTCCAGCTTTAAAATATGCATTAATATCACTGCAACATTAAAGACGGTGCTTAATTGTATAATGCCTCAATGCCACGGTCGTCTGCTGATTCGCTTGTGTGTTTTTGAAACGCTCTCCCACAGGCTCTGGGTGTGTCCAGTCAGAATGATCGCGCCATCATCAAGAAGAAGCTGAAGGAGATGAAGAAAGCGCAGGAGAAGATGGAGAAACAGCGGGAAAAGCGTGAGAAAGAGGCCAGACGCAGCGGACGCCTGCCCGCCAGCACTGACTCGCTCTGCTGAAGATGATGTCCATGATATCTGCTTTCCTTCATGTTCGGCTCACTCCAGCGGCAGACTGGGACCACTTCCTTCAACACACACACACACACACGAGCCATTCTAAAGGAGTCACTGTCAGTGAATATCCTCACATATGGAGTACGGTCAGTAATAACCTGTGCTGTAACACTAATGAAGCTGCTTATGAGAACATCTTCACACACAAATATGAGCAGAATATACATGTTCATCTAGAGGTAGTGAATTTAATAAGAAAAGCGTTTACAGACTCTACCCATTTTTGGGCCTGTTGCCTTCACTGTTAAAAAAATATATTTTCTAAACAGTATTTTTGTCTTTTTACCATTAAAAATCGCATAAGAAGCTAACTAAATTTTGTTACATTTTGTTAATTTGCCAGTGAAGAAAAATACATTTAATTGATATTCTCTGAAAATATTTTTTCTTTCTTTTCAGAGAATATGAAATCAAGACAAAATACTGATTAAGAAAATTATTTTTTTGCCGTGATTTTTCTATTAGGCTAGCTTGTGAGAGAATGAATATGGCTGTCCAATGTATAGCAGACCAAAACTTTTATTAGTTTTAATTGTATTGTATGAAACCACTCTAGGGGCTTTAAAAACACTAAGGGATATATAAATATTTAGATGCCTATTTTCACAACTTCGCCGCTAACATTGTGGCACGGATAGTGCTTTTAAAAAGATTTCATGTTGTATTTTTAGTACTTTTTGCTGGAACCTTGTACAGTCGAGTGATATTGAGCACTATATTTTTTACTATAACAAAGGGGAACATGGTTTATAAATGTACAAATGAAATATTTTATACACGACTATTAGCATAGCTTTAAGGAAAAGACATTAACTTTTGTACACATTTTCTACTAAGTAGAATAGCTTGTTGGTTAAAACCATTTTGCTAATTCTGAAAAGCAGAGAGTGAAACTCAGTGAAAGGTGTTTGTACATCTAATCTTGATAAATGCATACTGTTGGTTGTTTTTATTTGGACGGTTACTGCTTTTTATGTTACGTATATGGTGCAAAAAATACTTAATTGTTACAAAATATAGCATTGTTTTGTTAGCTACCTTCACCCAGATTGAATTTCACTAATAACAAAGGATGTAATGAATACTGGATTATCATGATTGTAAGCTTGCCACCTGTGCTCATGTCATCATGATTCTGTGTCCTGTGGTTATATTTTTCTACCTTGTAAAATAGATGATTTTGGACACAAAGACTGTAAGACAAAATCAAGCTTTCTATCTGGTACAAAGCGCATAAACTGCAAAATAAATGCTTTCACCTCTCGTAGAAAAGATTGTGTGTGTTCAATCCAAAATGTGGTTTCTTTTACAGTATAAAACAGTTTTCAGATCGTAAAATTTAGAAAGCCTTTTCAGTCACAGCTCAGTTACCTATTAAAGGCAGGGTAGGCAATTTCGGAGAGGCTAGCAATTTAGCGAGTTAGCTTTGAAAGCAGATCGCACCCTTCCTTCAGAGCGTCTCCAAAGCCACACCTTTAAAACACATGAACACGTACAGCAGGAGCAAACAAAAGAGTCACGAGAGACGGCTTTAATCTACCTCATGTCTCAAAGCACATAACATTACAATAATAATGAACATAAACAACTTAAAGGTGCATTGTGTAATACTTAGGAGGATCTGTAGACAGAAATGCAATATAATATACATGACTATGTTTTCAGTGGTGTATAAAGGCCTTACATAATGAACCGTTGTGTTTTTATTACCTTAGAATGAGCCATTTCTATCTACACACACCGCGGGTCCCCTTACATTGAGGCCCTGTCCACACGGAGACGCGTTTAGCTGTATACGTACAAATTTTGTATCGTATTGGCGTTTCGTCCAGACGGATCCGCCGTTTTCGGAGACTGAAACCGCTATTTTTTGAAACCGGGTCCCAAGGTGGATAAATCTGAAAACGCCACCCTTGCGTTTTCGTGTGTACGGCCAATCCGTACATTTTGTGAAACGATAATGTCATCACACCAAGTGTCAACTAGTCAGACACCGCTAAGTCACAGCAACAATTGCCGAATACAAGCTTGTGTTCGTGCTGCAGAAGCTACTGAGCCTCTTTTATTTCTTTATTTATTATTCACATGAATGTATTATTATTATTTATTTTTTTACTTCTTTATTTAGGCCTATTTATATTTTCTTTCTTATGCTATGATGCTTGTCTGTTGTCTGATTAAGACATTTCATATTTTGTAGGGATGGGCGTTTTAAGAAAAAATAATATTCGAGATCGCTGGGAATTATTTGAATTATTTATTATTCAAAAAACGCACCCCTTCCCCTCATGATCACCAGTAAAATGGCATTCGCTCAAATTCCACTCTGACATTAAATTTCTCTGTACTGTAGGCCTACGTGTTGTAGCCATTAAAGAAAATGTATTTAGTTTCATATTTATGTGTAAATAATGTTATTTTTTTATTTGATCTATGTTGATTATATGAAAAGTGAACAGCATGTAATCATAAGATGCGCAAAATATATCGGGAGACATAATTTTGACCACATTAAGTTTTGTTTTGTATAAAACCTTAAAGTGAATTTCGTTTTGTATAAATTGTATCTTAATTTTAATCAATGTTTCATCAACCAATTGCCTGGATTTAATAAATAGAAGCAAATATAGCAGACAATTTAATCAGGACATGGAGGCACCGGCGCGATATAACTTGCATTGTTCGTGAACTGGAGCTCGTCTCATAAATGAACCAAAACTCAGAAATATATCTATAGAAAGCTTGAAATGTGCATTTTTAAACAAAACAATTAAAAACAAAAAGAAACAGGCAACTCTCTTATGTAATCCGTATGAAATGTGCATTTCTCTCTATAGGCACGTTCACAATACTGCGAAGGTGGCGAGTCAGCATCGTCAACATCTTTAGCCGAGACTGACAAAGAAAACTTTAGTTTATTAATAAACAATTAAAATGTCTCCTTGCTATATTTGACACATTCATAATGATTACTTTTGCCGGTTCTTTGTGGCAAGCTTTATGCGTCCGCTAACTATCGAATATCGTGACTCATATTTTGCACCAGGCCATTTATGGTAGTTCATATTGTTCAATAAAGTTCTTGATAAAAAAAGAAAAAAAGAAGCTACTGTGCCTAATATTATTGTTGTATACAGCGCGCAAGGTTTATGCGCATGCTTTAAGTCTTCTTCTCCGTTTTTAGTGTATGTCTGTGGCAGAATTACAGCGCCACATTCTGGTCTGGTATGTATACTACATCATTTTGAGTCGGTTTCAGTGGTCTGCTCTACAGAGCGCGTTTCGTCACTGTTGTTCTTCGTGCAAGGAAGGTAGCTAAAATCAGCGAATAAAACACTGACACAATGATAAACAAGTTGTTTTGGTTCAGGAGGAACTGTAAAAGACGGCTGTGGTTTCGTTTGTGGCTCTCGGTGACTGACGTCTGTCTAACTCTGCATAGCATGAGACGCTCTGATGACGTGTGATGTCTGCGAGAACAAGTATGGAAATTCGGACCCAATGCAATGATTGGACGAACATTTTAGGGTCCTACGCCTTACATAGACGATATATATATATGCGATTGCTATCAGGATGTGAAGAGACTTTCAACCAGCATAACAAAAAATGTTTCTGGAACAATTCTCCTACCCTGCCTTTAAAGGGATAGTTCACTTAAAAATGAAAATTCTGTCATCATTTACTCACCCTCAAGTTGTTTCAACCCTTTATGAATTTCTTTCTTCTGCTGAACAAGATATTTTGAAGAATGTCTGTTACCAAACCGTTGATGGACCCCATTGACTTCCATAGTAAGAAAAAAAAAACATAGTTTTAGGCAAAACCATGATTTTCTCAGCTTTTTGTTCATAATGTTGCTTTTTTATAAAACTTACCCACATTCAAGAGTTGATAAAAAAAAAGAAAAAAGCAGAGGCTCAGTTCTTTCTTTTGTTATATTATATGCACAAAATATTCTGGGGGCCATGAAACTTAAGAAAATTATCAAAAATGCTGGTGCTGGCTGGCAACTTAAAAAAAAAAAAAAAAAAAAGATTCAGATGCAGTGGCCCAAAAAGTGCATGCTAATGCAATGTGCTCTGAACACGAGACGAGTCTCATAAAAACATGTCAAATAATAATATTAAATAAGAATAAAAACATAAACCTTTAAAATACTGAAAAAGAAAAATGCATTCTGACAATGTGGTATGATTCATTTTTAGTTACTCTGTAAGAAAAACTGACTTCACAGCCACTAAAAATCCTCAAATCAATAGTTGACTAAGTTATTGCAAAAGTGGCTAAAAAAGTTCGATATTATGAGAAAAGCATGTGCAGGGAAGCGCAATGACAGACATTTTAAAGCGTATAATCCATTTGAAATGAGGCTGCAGTTCCAGTCCATCTCCAGTAGAGGCCACTGGAATTAAACTCAGTCCTTTATTGAACAGAGTGAGTTTCAAACAGCTTAACACTTGTTTAAACCCATCAAGAGAAGCACACAATTCACACAAACATGCGTTTTGTCACTTAAGTGCCTGAATTGTTACTTTGCTGAAGCTGAACATTTTCTGGTGGTGAGAAGCACTTACTTTTAATTATTCACGCTACACTCAGTTTATATATATAAAAAAAAAAACGCATCTTTCTTTAGACCTTTCGATCTTTTCATCGTCTCTGAAAACAACGTAACACGTGGGACTGTGTGTGGAATGTGAAGTCCCTGTTATGCTGGTGCCAACATTTTAAATAATGATCAACATTACAGTCCATCTCATGATGATGGATAATAAATACTGACTTACACATTCAAATATAGAAGCAAGAAAACACACTGAATCTCACTCAAAGGTAATACACACTCAACGTACACCAGAACAGCAACTGCATTATCGTCTATCTGGGATGTGATGGCACTAGCAACACCTGTGCTAACTTCTAACACTGGTATTATTGTGATTCTTCAACACTAGCAGACAGATGAAGGGAAGATCCGCTGGACGAGTCTAGGCGCTGCGGAAGGTGGTCATGTCTTTGGGTTCTTTGCTGGGAACACACCAGTCGTCGGCCTCGTGGATGGTTTTGTAATGTTTCCAGGCGGATTTGTTGTAAACGGGAAGCCTCTCGATGGACTCGGTGGACAAAGCCTTCAGGAATCAAAACAACACGTTATTATGAATGGAATTCAATCAGGAGTGAAAAAGAAAATAAATCAGCCACTCTTATTTCAGAAAAAAAAGCTAGTCGTGTGGGTGAACCTAACAAAAACATGTCCAGTTCTAAAATTGTAATTATTTTAATAATAATAATAATAATAATATGTATTATTTTTATCATACGTGATCCATTAAAATGTTTGGGGTTGGTTAGATTTTTTTTTTTTCTGAAAGAAGTCACTTATGTTCACCAAGGCTGCATTTATTTGATCAAACACAGTAAAAACAGCAATATTGTCAAATGTTAATATTTAAAAGAACTCTTTTCTATTTTTTATTTCTATATATATTATTCCATTCTTCAGTGTCACATGATTCTTCAGAAATCAATCAGTGTTAAAAAATTGTAGTACTGCAGCTGCTTAATATTTTTTCAGTATTCTTTGATGAATAGAAATATTTTTGTAACAATATGTCAGTAAATGTCTTTACGGTCAGTTTTAATCAATTTAATGCATCCTTGCTGAATAAAACATTAATTTCTTTAAAAAAATAAAAAATAAACGTAAATCTTACCAACCCAAAACTTTTGAATGGTAGTGAATATATATGTTTATAATCTAAATAATAATCATTTTATAATTACTGTGTTTTATAATAAATGCAATATTTATTTCTATTTAAAAAAAAAAAAATCTATTTTAGAACTGTTTTAGATTGTGACAATTAAACGTATCGTTAGAGGCTTCCCATTTTTTCAAATTCTCAGTGTAATGTCAAGATATTTTTCACATTAAATTCTCATTACTGTAAAACTATGTTTTTGTTTTTCCCCCATATTACTGTGATGAGAATTGTTTTTTTGCATTACAGTAAAAAAAAATCATATTTCATAATTAACAAGAAATGCAAAGCATCTGAATGGACTTAAAATAGAATTCATTTTCTGTAATAATAATAATAATAATAATAATAATAATTTAAATAAGTATCTAATTTTGAGTGGATGAAATACAGTTTTTAAGAGTCACTCACTCTAATGTAAATGACGGCATCTGTGCCGTATCCCTCCATAGAGTAGAGCTTCAGGTCACCCTGGAAATATCTGGCGTAAAGTTTGGAGAGGGGCAGCCCGTAACCAAAGCCAGCCTGAGACCACGACACAACACATGCCATCAACACAGCAAACTTTTACTCTTAATAAACATATAGTGGGTGCTTCAACGTCTCATTTAAGACTGTACAGGAAATATGTCATTCAAAACAATGCATTTGCCATTTTTATTGATCGAAAAGTTGAGACAGGGCAGGAAATAATGAAGGCAAGAGAGGGGGAACGAGATCAAGAAATGCAGGCTCGAACGTCCTACATCCATTACTTTCTAACCATTAAAAATGAACCTGAAAGATTGTGGACTGGGTTATATGTTCATATTTCAGTGGTGTCTCGTACTGACCAGAGGAGTGGCTCGAGCCGTGTCCATCTGAGGACGAGGAGCAGTGGAGTAGGTGTACGTGAACAACCTGTCAATCTTCCTCAGTGGAACTCCGCCTCCACGATCACTGACCTATGACAGAGCAAGATGAGAGTCTGTGATCATGAATCACATTAAACTGTTTTTACTGTTTAATAGCCAGTATAATATTTATGAATCATAAATGATGACAGAATTATGGGTGAACTATCCCTTTAGTATGTTTTTCTTAATATGGAAATGTGTTTTTTTGTTGTTGTTTTTAATGAAATGAGACTCTAAATAAGAAACTAAAACTGCCAGTAGGTGGCGGTAAATGTCATTCATTCATTCAGCTGATTCATTCATGAATGAAGTAAATGGCTCTTTTGAATGGCCACTGAATCATTTGTTCACACTATTAGTTGAAAACATGGATTCATTCAGTGATGAAACACTGCTGTGTGTTGTTCGGAAGACGCACAACAGTTCTGGCAAAACTCGTTAGTAAAACTGAACAAAAACAGATAATATTATGTCTAAAATATAACACAATATTAACTTCTTGTTTATTGTACTGTTGTATAATTGAACTGGTGAGTTAAATGGGCTAATCGTTTTAACGAATTAATTATATGAACGCATTAATTCGACAGTCCTAATTGTAAAACGTAATATTCAGCATCATTACTCCAGTCTTCAGTGTCACATGATCCTTCAGAAATCATTCTAATATGATAATTTGCTGCTCAAGAAACACTTCTGATTATTATCAATGTTGAAAATCAATGCCTGCTTTATATTTTGATGCACAGAAAAGAACAGCATTTATTTAAAATAAAAATCTATTGTAACATTTTAAAAATAATTTTGTCACTTTTGAACAATTTAATGCATACTTGCCAAATTAAAAGTACAAAAAAAAAATTACTGACACCAAATTTTGGATGGTAATGTTTGGATGAATATGTGAGGAATCTGGTAATTTCCTTGACTCTAACTGGCTGTTCAGCTTTAATTAAAGGATTGGTTCACTTCAGAATTAAAATATCCTGATAATTTACTCTCCCCCACGTCATCCAAGATGTTCATGTCTTTCTTTCTTCAGTCGAAAAGAAATGAAGGTTTTTGAGGAAAATATTCCAGGATTTTTCTCCATATAGTGACTTCAATGGAACCAAATGTCAGTTTCAGTGACGCTTCAAAGCCTCTAGACCAGGGTTCACCAATCTCGGTCCTGGAGGGCCGCTGTCCTGCAGAGTTTAGCTCCAACCCCAATTAAACACACCTGAACCAGCTAATCAAGGTCTCACTAGGCATACTAGAAACTTTCAAACAGGTGTGTTGGAGCTGGTTGGAGCTAAACTCTGCAGGACAGCGGCCCTCCAGGACCGAGATTGGTGAACCCTGATTTAATAAGTCGAGGTGAGGCGTTACCACAGATCTGAGCACAGCCAGTCTGTCCGTACCTTGACGGTCAAGTCTTCGTGTCCGAGGACGATCTGGATGTGCACCGGAGGATATTCCATGGCATCTTCATAAAGTTCCATGGTAGCGCGCATGGCATTCTGCAGGAGTCACACAACATATTTATAGCTCAGCACTGCTGCACATCTAAAGAGCAAAGCCATCCACACCACAGGAAACCAGGCATACAGTAGCGCCGCACAACTCAATTCTAACACTTCACTCAGAACTACAGATGATTGTATACATCAACACTTCAGAGGTGTAAAACGATGTACAGCACCTTACAGAGCTCAAACACCATGTGGTACAGATGAGACGGCACATACACCACAACAATGGGTTTATCCGGTCCTTTAACTGCAGAGGAAACACGCGAGAAACAGCAGTGGATTTACCGATCATGAATGCAGTCACATGACTTCAAGTTAAAGAATGTGTGTGCAGCAGAAAGTTACCATTAAATTCTTCCAGTACGACCTCAGGTGAGCTCATGTAATACCGGTCACACAGGTTTTGGGCATTTTCATACGCATCTAAAAAAGAAAAATGGAAAATGTTTGAATGTTGATTAGGAAAGTAGATTTGTACATATACTGAATAAATATGGGTGGTGCTTGTCAATGCAATGCTTTGGGTGGTAAGACATTTTGATCAAATTTCACCTCAAGTCTACAATGTATATATATGTATATATATATATATATATATATATATATATATATATATATATATATATATATATATATATGTATATATATATATATATATATATATATATATATATATATATATCATGTTATGCCATGGTATCTTGTCTAATTTAGGACTTTTTTTTTTTGCATTGATATTATTTTCATAACAATTAGGCAAATTTCAATTCTCAGTGATGTTTCTCATGAGATTTTTATTAGTTGCTGTATAAAAATGATATTATCTAAATTGTATTCCTACATTTAAGTATTCATCCATCACGGTAGCATTTGCTGTACTCAATTTAATTCATGCTTATTTGAGTCATTACCCCACAAATAAAATATTTGAACTATTGCAAATTGTTTATATGAAAGAAAAACCCCGGTCACCTTTGACCACATCAGTGACGAGACAGTTTGGGTCAATGCTGCCGATCTGTTTGGGATGAGCAGGATTGACACGCACCTTTCCCCCAAACAGAAGAGCTGAAAACACACAGACATCATCATGTTATTGACATATTGACATAAAAGGGTGGCGATCAATGAATGAGATTCAGAAATGTGGGGCATTGATGGCTGTGAAACTCGTAAACATGCCGGTTGCTAATCCAAACTACACTACGAGTGAACATTCCAGGATCCCATTCAACTGACTTTACATTTCTGCTGTCCATAATGGGCCCTATTATAAACTACAGCACTAGAATAGTGTGTGTGTGTCTCACTGTGCTGGTTCAGGAGCATTCTGATTGAAATCCTGCTCATGTAGAAGCGGTCCAGGAAGTACTGCATGTTCTGGCTGGTGATTGGGTCGGTGCCGTAGGTCTCCTTGTACTCCACCACTCCTTGAGCCATGGTGGGAACTACATCATTGTGGCGGTTTCTGATCTTAATCACAGCATCTGTGAAGCTAAAACAACAGAGGCGTGTGTTTATGTGTGTAAAAGTGTGTGTATTTGTAAGCAGGAAGGTAGAGGTCTTCACAGGTCCACTTGAACCTGGGAGGGTTCGGGTGGGACCAAAACTTTTGTATAAAAAATTCATTTTAAATAAATGTATTGTGTGAATTTCCCCCTTTGGGAATAAATAATGTTTATAATCTAATATAAATGTGCTTTTACTGACAAATTCTTTAAAGTCCCCCTGTAGTCAACCATTTTATCCCTTAAAACTCATCTTTGATCACCAAAATGACTTAGTAAGTGTTGTTTTTTCTTCATGCTTGACTGTAACTCGACACCCTTGCCTCATTTAGTATACGCGGTTCTATGAATATGCAAATGAGCCCCGCCTCCACTCACTCACTCAGCTCAGAGATCCACTCGTTGACGATCACACGTTGATCTGATTGGTTACAAGGTAGTTTGTGATGTCAGAAACACCAGCGATTTCAAAGCGTGTTTTTGAGACTGTCTTTGGTTCACTGCAGTTTTAAGGAGAAAATACTCAGCAATGGTGTCGACTTATGAATTTACACATGGTTTGTCTTAAAGCATATTAAAAACACCATATAGACATATAAACAACATTAAAAACTTGATTTTCACCACTGGGGGACTTCAAAATATGCCAACCTTTTGTTTTTCATTTTGAGCATTTAGCAATACTTTACTACTTAACACAAAAACGCATCAATAATTCTATAACATTGTTATCCCCACTTCTCTGTAAATTCGTGCTTCTATGTAAATAACCAATCCCTTCTTGACATTGGTGCATGCAGCAGCTCCAACTAAACACTCATTTAACAATGAGTGCTTCTTAATATTAACATAAATATAAATTTCCTTACAAATAAAATTACTGATAAGATTTTGGTCATATGGCCCACCCCTAACCTACCGTGTGTTTCTAATTGGTCATGTCTGAATTTGGTTATACCCGGTTGAAAAAGTCACCACTCATCTTTATTTTTGGAAATATATTTTTGAGTCGGGAGCGGACTCTGTCATAACTTTTGTCTCATTTTAAATTCCATTATGCACATCGGGTTTGGGTGTGAAATGATTGGGGTCAGGTCCAGATCTTAGGACCAGAGAAGACCTCTACTGCAGGGTATTTGATGTATCTCTTACTCTTGTGTGACCGTTTGATCATCCATATTCCTGTCCTTGAACTCAAGTATATCCTGGAAACTTTGCATGTACCTGCAGAGATGCAACACAACCAAAAAAATGTAGCTCAGATATGCAAACATATCCCAATAATAGCACTACACGCATGTATTCCCACTGACCAGCTCTGCACCAGGTGCACTGAAGGAGTTCTCAGTAGGTTATCAGGCAATAAATCGATTTCCTTCAAAATATTTGCCAGCCTGACAGGCAGCTCCTGCCTTAGAAACGTGAATGACGTTTTCTCACACGCGTTCTCTGAACCTGAAGAGAAAAATGTGTACAGAAAGACAGAAAACTATATATTAGAACATAATCATCATTTGGTGATTTCACCATTTAATTGATAAAGGTGGGGCTGAGTACAGGATTCCCAGAGTTACGGGCGCTTGGGGGTCCAATAAACTGAACCAGGGGCCCAGAAAACCCCTGCCTAATGCAATGTAAACACCATGATATAAAGCTATATAGATATGGTAATCTAACAATACCATAGTATATGTAAAATTACTGTTATGTATATCAAATACCATCATCACATGATACTTTTCCCACCTATCATTCCATTCTAATCTACTTAAAATTACAAAAATAGAACAGGGATTAGAGTTTAAATATTCAAACTTTTGTTTTTGTTGTCTCTCGATTCTACTCCACTGTAGGATTAGATCATGTTAGATACTTTACTGTTCTTTTCAAATATTAAATTGTATCCATTTGATTCCAGACTTACCAAAATCTATGAACTGTTTCATAGAGAGAGGAGAAGGCGAGAATCTGGAGTAAAAGTCGATTTGCTTGGAAATAGACGCAGCCTTCATCAAGGTCCTGAAGATTCTCATGTTGACGTCTTTTGCTGTTTAGCTCTTCAGAAAATCTAGATAAATGTGTCCTGTTGGTTTTCTGAGCTCATATTTTTTTGTCCAAAATATAGTCAGCAGAAGACTGTGTACTTGTTTCTCGTGGTGTAAAGTTGAATGTCAGTCATGTTCGCACATGCATCGTCAGTTCACTCATTCAGAACCAGTGATCCGGGTTTGTCCAGGGCTGTCTGGAAAATGCAGTTCCAGTCTGTAGAAAATGCAGTCCTGTATTGCCCGGTAATGGCATTGCACACATTATATGATGGCCCTACACATGCAGGTAATCCCGGAGTAATGCTTGACGTGTGTGAAGACAGATAAGCACTCCAGCAGCGTGTGTGTGTGTGTGTGTGTGTGAGCTCATCTGATATGCAGGAGCATCTGCGCACACTGGGCCTCTGACCGCAAGACACACGCTAAACAACACCGGCTGAGCTCCGAGGACAACACACCCTGAAAAAAAGCCGTAGTCTCTGACCTGTTTTCTTGATTGTCTATTTGTTTTGCCAGGTTGCTGTAAACACGTTGACTCGCGTTAATGCTGCACTGACATAGATGTTTCATTAACGCATAGAGCGTCCACTCTGTTTACTTCCGCGTTGTGGAAGTCGCTGAATCACGTGACTGTCTGCGGCGTTCCCTGATTAGATAGCACACGTACGTCTGCAAGATGTATCATGTCTGTTATAGATCACTTAACTCATTAAGTTGGCATCTGCTGTTTACTAACATGTGATAGACGTCTTTAAATGTCAGTTTTACATACATTCTAAATCATAAACATCTTAAAGACATTCTAAAAGTTTTGAAGTTTTGATATCTGTCAGGAAACGTCCTATAGACGTATTGCAGATGAGCAAACAAACATTACAAATTTTTTCTTCCAAATGTAAACACGCACATCAAATAGACGTCTCTGTGATGTATGTAGACGTAAATGCTGAATAAATGTTTTCAAATAATTACGTGCGTGTGTGTGTGTGTGTGTGTGTGTGTGTGTATTTTGGGTATACATTTATACCCAGAAGTAATATGTTGAAAAAGGTGTCGTGTAAATGCCCCCTAAGATGCATATGTACAGTTCAGTTCAATACAGTATGGAAATAGCTTCTTAATTAGAAGATTTACTTGTAGCCTAAATAAATATTAATGATTTCACATTGTAATTTTGGCTGCCCCTGAATTATTAATTAATCAGCTAAAGTAAATATGCTATAAAACCCCATTCATTCATTCGAGACGTGCATTTTGCGATGCGTGGGGCAACATAATGTAGCATAATGATGTCTAAGGTTAAGTTTACACGACAATGATGTACTAAAACGTTTAATACGTTTTTTCTTTGCACATTTTTTGCATACAGGCTACAACGTTGTCAAAACGATCCTTGTTCACACAGATCCTTGAAAACGTCTGAAAACGCTGTAGGTATTCTTCTGTCAGGCCAGTAGTTGGCGATGTCACTTTGTAAAGAAACACTAGCGCCGACAGACTGAACATGTAAGCAAACGTCACTGTTTTCACAAATTCAAGTTTTTGTCGTTTACACAGAGACAATTATGGTATCGGTTTCAAAAGTTGCATTTTGAAACCCATTTTCAAAAGTTTGTGTTTTCAGGCCCCCAAAACGATGGTTGTCGTGTAAATGAACGGCCAAAACGCATAAAAAGTTATACCAGAGTCCGTCTACGGAGAGCCTGCCCACTCCCTATTAAGTCTTATTGTACCGAATTTTGGTTGTAGTTCCACCAGAGTTCCACTGGGGGCGATCGCCCATGAGTGCAAAATGAATGGGAGTCTATGGGGCTAGACGGCTAAATTTGGCTCTTTCACCCGATTGCCGTTGAGAAATCTCAGATTTGATTGTAGGTTTTGCAAGTTCAGCATGGGTTATAGGTCGAAAGTTGAATGAACGAGTACTTATGTCCTTTCGATTTCTTACAGGTTGAGTTTGTGGGATAATCTATGTAGTGGAACTAACGTGTACTACATAACATAATGTTACCCCTGGCTGATCAATATTAAAATAAAAGAGTACAGTTCAAAATCGACACAGGCGCTGATGTCACTGTTATGCCAGACCATGTGTTCCACAAGATATTTAAAGAAGGCAACAAACCAGCACTCCAGAGAGTGACCAAGCCTTTACTTGGACCTGGATGTTCACCACTTAGCGTGATTGGAGTTTCAAACATGCTGCTTCTGAAAGGAGACAAGCACATATTGGAGGATGTGTATGTTGTTAAGAGTCTTCATTCACCACTGCTGGGTAGACCCGCCATCACCAAACTGGGTCTTGTCACACGTGTCGATGGCGTAAGCATTCACACACTACAGGAACGATATCCAAAGCTGTGCAGTGGGCTAGGACTGTTACAGAGGCCTTACACCATTGAACTGAGCCCAGGAGCAGTGCCATTTTCCCTCAAAACTCCACGACGCATCGCTCTTCCACTCATGCCAAAAGTAAAAAATGCTACTACAACGCATGGAGCGGATGGGGGTCATAAGCAGGGTGGAAGAACCCACAGAGTGGTGTGCAGGCATTGTCGTGGTGCCTAAAAAAATGGTGATCGACGCATTTGTGTTGACTTAACAAAGCTCAACGAATCAGTGCGAAGGGAGAAATTCATACTTCCTTCAGTTGAACAGACTCTTGGGTTGTTAGCGGGAGCTTGTGTTTTTAGCAAGTTAGATGCAAACATGGGATTTTGGCAAATACCTCTAGCAAAGCAGTCTGCCAAGCTGACGACCTTCATCACACCATTTGGGCGGTATTTCTTCAATCGTTTGCCCTTCGGTATCGCATCTGCACCTGAGCACTTCCAAAATCGTATGGTAACTGAAGTCATTGGGGGCCTGGACGGTGTGGTCTGTCACATGGACGATGTGCTGGTGTGGGGGCGTTCTCAAGAGGATCATGATGTGCGCCTTCACGCAGTGCTCCAAAAGATGGAAAATGCTGGCGTCACCCTTAACTTAGACAAATGTGCCTTGTCGCAGCGTGTAGTCAAGTTTCTTGGCCACATTATCTCAGACAGAGGAGTGCAACCAGACCCAGCCAAGACCGCAGCAGTCCAGGAGATGCCAGAGCCAACAAACGTCAGTGAGCTAAGGAGTTTTCTTGGTATGGTCAACCAGCTGGGAAAATTAATTCCCCATCTGGCGGAAAAAGATGAATCACTCAGAGATCTCCTGTCCAAGAAAAATTGTTGGTTCTGGGGGGAAGAACAAGTTAAAGCTTTTAAGAACTTGAAAGAAGACTTGTCATCTGCTCCAGTGCTGGCCTTGTACGATGCAAACAAGCAACTCAAAGTATCTGCAGACGCATCATCGTATGGACTGGGAGCAGTCCTGCTGCAAAAAGAAGGTGTCGATTGGAGACCTGTTGCCTACGCGTCACGGTCTCTTACTCCTATTGAGCAAAGATACGCGCAAGTAGAAAAGGAGGCCCTTGGGCTGACCTGGGCATGTGAGAGATTTCGTGACTTTTTGATTGGTCAGCATTTTGATATGGAAACCGATCATAAACCACTGTTGAGTCTCCTTGGTGGCCAGGATTTGGATGCCCTTCCTCCCCGCATCCAGCGTTTCCGTATGAGACTGATGCGCTATTCATACAAGATTTCTCATGTTCCTGGAAAGAGCTTATGGACTGCTGACACTCTGTCACATGCTCCGCTACCTGCTCATAAAGAAATCGTGGATGATGAGTTTATGGAGAGCACTAACATTTACGTGGACAGCATTGTGGAGCATCTCCCAGCAAGTCAATCTTTCCTGGACAACCTGAGAGAGCACCTCAAATCAGACAGTGTTTGCTCAAATGTCATGAAAATGTGTCAGGATGGATGGCCTGAGTCAGGTTGTTGTACAGGGACTGAGAAGCTTTACTGGTCTGAGCGAGCTTACCTATCTGTTCATGACGGTCTTCTTCTGAAAGGTACAAGACTCATCATTCCCTCTGCATTGCGGAATGATGTTCTCGACAGGCTCCACGAAGGGCATCAAGGCGTAGTTAAATGCAGAGCACGTGCACGGCAAAGTGTGTGGTGGCCGGGACTTAGCCAGCAGTTGAACGAGCTGGTTCTGAAATGCCATGCTTGCATTAAAGAGCGCACTAATCACACTGAACCGTTGATCCCATTGGATCTTCCTGAGAGGCCCTGGCAAAAGCTAGGGACAGATCTGTTTGTCCTGAAAGGGAAAACGTATCTTTTAGTTGTGGATTACTATTCACGTTATGTTGAGTTGGCAAATCTTTCACTCACCAGTTCTGCAGATGTCTCTACGCACCTAAAGTCTATCTTTGCACGCCACGGCATCCCGGAGACATTAGTGAGTGATAACGGGCCACAGTTCTCATCCAGCACTTTCTCAGAGTTCGCAGGTGCTTATGGATTCAGACATGTCACCAGTAGCCCGAAGCATCCACGCAGCAACGGAGAAGCTGAGCAGGCTGTACAGACCGTAAAAAACCTCCTCAAAAAAGAGCAAGACCCCTACCTTGCCTTACTGTCATATAGGTCAACTCCACTTCACAATGGGTACAGCCCAGCCCAGTTGCTCATGGGACGCCGTCTTCGTACTACGGTGCCAACCCTCCCGAGACTGCTGGACCCTTTGTTACCTGATGGCACCGCTATAAGTGTTCGAGAGAGAGAGAAAAGAAGTACAGATATGAGATATTTCAACAAACGGCATAGAGTGCATGACCTGAATAAGCTTTCACCTGGCGATAAGGTGTGGGTCACAGATCAAAAGGTGACTGGAACTGTGGTGGAGAAACATCCAACACCCCGTTCTTACCGAGTGGATGTGCCTCATGGAACTGTTCGTAGGAACCGTCATTTCCTCTCTCCTATGGATGTAAAGGAGGGTGGGTGTGACACCCATGCTGGTTCCCAGTTGTCCGAGAACAGTACAGAGACACAAAATGCACTGGCACCCCAAACATATTCTGTCAGTCCAACAGGAGCAGTAACCAGAACCAGATCTGGGAGGCCAGTCGTAAAGACTGGATTTATAGTCACTCCACTGTAGCCTCAGGGGACTGTTCTTACAGTAGTCAAGCAGTTTACTACTCCCCTTCAGTGGCTAAAAAAAAAGAAAAAAAAAGAAAGGAGAAATGTTGCTGATGTATGTTGAAAAAAATATATACATGTGTATCTGTTGATAATGTGTTTTCATAACTTTTCGTAGCCTGGAATGAACAGTTTTCAGGTAATGTTTATCTGTACAAAAGATATTGTTTATTGCTCTTCATTGAGTTGTTCTCTAAGCGATGTGTACTAAGGAAAATATGTCATTGTTTTTTTTAAATTATTGCTTCTGTTAAAAGGGGAGATGTGGGATAATCTATGTAGTGGAACTAACGTGTACTACATAACATAATGTTACATGGTTTAGATCCTGAGTACTGTTTCTGCCCAGGAGGGGGCATTGTGGGGGAGTTCAATAAATGTGAATCTTGGAAGAGGTCACGGGAGGTGTGTGCTTTTTTACTCACGCAATAAACTAGAGAATACGACAGAGTTGTTGTTGCCCATAACACGCTAGCATTCTGCTAATGAACGCTGATTGGTCAGTGAAGGACTGATTACGAACAGAGATACCGCTTGATGGCATCGTGGCATCTGAAGCGGGACCAGAAACAAACAAAACAAAAACTCTTCTAGCACGTGTGTTTACCTGTGTCAGCTGTGTTGTCGATGCCTCGAGTGAAAAGAAAGTGCAGAGCGCGAAAGCACCAAAGTGACTGAAGGATTGCTGTAAAGCAGTGTCTCTGGTCGTACGATGTGTATGACGTCATTGACACTTTAAAAGACTTTTTAAAGCAAATAAGTGACTCTAAAAAATCTAACACCCAGCAGCAATGTGTAATTTCTTTGCATCTCCTTTCGAATACAACATTCAAATTACTAGACAAAAAATTATATCCTGAGAAAAGTGGATTTTGATGTGTATAGCGCCATAGACCTCCATTCATTCTGCACTCGTCCTGTGAGCGCCCTCATATGGAATCAGAGTGGAACTGCAACAGTTCAGAAGCCGGAAATGTACTGAGAGTGAAACTTCTCGCCTTATTAGACATTCTCTGGTTATACGTTTTTTGTTGAAAAAGGTGTTGTGTAAACTCTCGACATGCATTTGCCCAGTTCAGTTGAATTATAGTGTACGAAGTGTACGAAGCAAATTGTTTGTTGAAATAACATTAACAACAACAATCTGTCAATTAGAATGTATGAAAGTTGTGTGGGTTTTTTTTCCACGTTTACAAGAATTTATTATTATTATTATTTTTAGGTTCATCAACAAAAGTACAAATGTATACAAATTTCAGACATTCAGTTATTTTTGTCTTAGTTCCATTTTCATTAACTTTTAGTTCGTTTTCATTCGTTTCCCGATTTCCTTTGACCAGTTTTCCCGCCACTTATAAGTTGTCATGGAGATTAATTTAATGATCACAGGTGTTTGTCATTATTACCCTCATTTGCCTTGTATTTTAGTTGCAGACAGTCTTTCCAATTGTCATTTGTCCGATCTCATTTGTGTTAAGGTTGTGTTTACTTTGATTACCTGTTCTTGGATTTGTCTTTGGAGTTTATTAAAGGCTGTTTGCCTGAATCTTCATCTCCGTGTGCTTTACCACAACCGTTGCTGACAACAACTAGTAAACAACAACATTAAAAGTGACAAAAGTAAACTAAACAGACAAACAAAACACACATACTGTAGGGCCAAGGGTAATATAAACTACATTATACAACATAATTACAACATTAAAAGTGACTTAAAAGAAAGTTTGACAACCGCGATTAAACCTAAAAAGAAGTTGTTGTTGTAAAAAGACATGAAGCAAGGACTGTGTTGTAGGCTATAGCCTTGAGAATAATTCTGTGTGAAAAGTGACAAGTTAGAGAGTGTATCTTACTTGGAGAAGGACAGTGTAAAATATTTGCCTCAGCTGAATCACATGGCTCTGGTTGTGCTGCTGCAAGTGCCAGTGACCAAGAAAAAACCTGGTGTTTCTGTGGCCAGGTTGAGTTTGGAAAGATGATTCTATGTGATAATGCAAAATGTCATATTAAGTGGTTTCACTACTCGTGCATTAATGTTAAGATTGCACCAAAGGGAAAATGGTATTGCCCACAGTGCCAAAAGATACCCCAGTCTCTGCCAAAAAAAAGGAAAGAAACCTCCAAAGTAGGGTTGCAAAATTCTGGGAATTTTCAAAGATGGAAACTTTCCATGGGAATTAATGGGAATTTAAGGGAATTTATGGGAATAAACGGGAATAAACTGGGAATTTTCAAAGTTGAGGGTTGGCTCTTCATAGGGAACTTAGATATAGTTGAAGAAAGTATATTTTAGCATAATCTTGACTAAAACAAACAGATGCCATTCAAATACACTTGAATATCCATGCCATTCCTCAATCACATGCACATAGCACACTGCTTACTGCATGGCTATTGAGGCCACACCCCCTACTGGCACTGTGCATGACTCCATCACATGTACAGAAGCCCAAAGCACAAGACTATTGAAGGCACACATTTGAGCCTGTGGACTAAACAAAGTGAAGTAAGTTTTGATGATATTATGGGGAAATATATTTATTAAATGTTTAAATTGCAAACATCACATACAAATGTATTCATCTAGTAGATAGCAAGCTGATAAGTTAGATGCTAAATAAGCTAGCATAACTTTATTTACCACATAAGGCAGATGCTAGCTATCTCATGTGGCTGTTTTTCTCTGCCTCCTGCAATATGTTTTGAATGGGACTTTGTGGGGATTTTTGGATGGGGGTGCATTTTTGATTGAGTGGGGTTGGGGGATGAGTAATATTTAACCTAGAGCCCGACCAATATATCGGCGGGCCGATATTATCGGCCAATATTAGGCATTTTCCTAACTATCGGTATCGGCATTTATAATGGCCGATAAATTAATATTTAAAAAAAATGCAGCGTGCGGTGATTTATGTAAGGATGGCGCTGCCAATAAAGCACCTAAAAGCTGTCACAAAGAACTGGCAAAAGTGGCAAAAAATAACGGCCGCGTCCGGTGTAGAGTAGACACAGTGTTAAAGCTCATTCTGCTACGTTACAACATCAAGCAATATTCCAATAATTTATATAATTATAACACTTTATATAGGGCCATTTTGCATTAAGAGTAGCCTAGTTTCACGTTTAGTACATTTTGCTTGCTACTTATTTAAAATAGTATAAAACTACTGTACATATGTAATTATAAACGTTTTCATTATGATATTATTAATTTTACTTTACTAAAAAGATCTGAGTTCTTCCTCCACTGGTAGATATTAGAGAAATTAAGATTAAAAATAGAAGATAAGGTTTTGTCAGTGACACTTTTGATATATTTATTGATACAAGTTATGTTTTAAATAACGTGACTAAATTAAAAGACAAAGTCGTTAGTGAAAATTATGCAACAGTATTTAGAATATAATATAATATAAAATGCAATGCAAACTAGTTTGGTTACAGCTCAAATTCTCATTCTATCATTCACCCTGCCCCCATTACATATCTTTGTCACACAAGTGTTTGATCACCACATTTGAGTGATCATTGCAAAACGTTTATATGTTTATTCTGTTTATACTGTGTATTCTATATACAGTACCCATCAAAAATTTGTACACACCAATTGGAAAGTGTGTCCAAACTTACTGTACTATAATACACATAAATAATATTGCTACTGTATTATAATATACACATAAATAATATCGGCCGATATATCGGTATCTGGCTTTTTTTTATCGGTATCGGCGCCCAAAAATCCATATCGGTCGGGCTCTAATTTAACCCAATATTCCTGTTTTTGTTATTCCATGAAACAAGTGATTGTTCAATAAAATAATTAAAACTTGTTCTGTACTACTTACAAAAAAATCTGTTAAAATATCTGTTGAAAACATTTTGCATGGATGTTTTCTTATGACTTCTGTTTACATTTATGCTTGGATATGATACAATGATCGATTACATTACAATTAATTCCCAGTTAGTTCCCCTAAATTCCCATGGAAAGTTTCTAATATGGAATATTTCCAAAATTCCCCAGTTTAACTTCCCAAATTTACCGTAAATTTTCCGCCCCTTTGCAACCCTACTCCAAAGTAATAAAACGAAAAATAAAACTTTTTTTTAGTTGGCTGCTGTGAAGTTTTACACTTAATTTTAATGTAGGTTAAATTATATTTAATTCATTTAGAATTGTGCACCTTTTTTGAAAATGTGACGTTCTTTAAATATTTTTGGCATTTGATTTCAAGTTGGTGAGATTTTTGTAAAGCTATGCTGACAAAAAAAAGTTATACTCAAGTTACATACAAAATTGTGTTTACAGTTAGTGTATTGCACTATATTATAATGTATAATTTATAGTAGTGTATAGTTTATAAGTGTTCTGATAAAAGTGTGTTTTTCCTTTAATAAATCTGTGTTCTGATGATAGTGATATGCTGTGTGTTGTCGTCCACAACAAAACAATGACTTAATGACTGTAAATTAACAATCATTTATAGATCATTTTAGGCTATATAGACAAGTCCAGACATAGATTAATTTATATTTTTATTGGCAAAGTCCATATAAAAATATACTTTAGTCAAAATCAACTACTGATGGACAAAAGTTCACCAGAGCACAACAGACAAGTCCAATCTTATCTATGGTACAATACCCATCACTATCTTTGCACATCAAGAAATCAATTGGCAATATTCCGCCCAAAATAGTATATTTCTGGCGCACACAACCAATCACACGCTCTACATGAATCCTGACGTGGGCAATTTTCCTTGTGGTTTCTAAGTCAACAGGAGCTAACTGTGACTTTCCACGAGTGAAGGCTGGAATTTGTACATGAGCCATTCTACAACCTAAAGTGGCCTGAATATTAAAGCCACGGTCAGCAAGAACTAGATCACCAGGAAGTATGTTGTCCAAAAAGTTTGTCCACAGTTTTCAGTTATGTATTTGTCACTTACTCTCCCTCCCCATGCATTTGAAATGTAGGAGACTGTGCCCTGGGGTGTAATACCAATCAAGAATTTAATTGTGTTATGGAAGACCATGTTTCTGCTCTGGCTATAAGGTTAGACGGACGTTCTATAAAAACCTCAAAACAGTCAATAATAACGCCACATGTTTCCTGAATTGCATTGGCATGGTTTTTTGCAATTGATCTCTTTCTGGCCATATGATAAGTGGCTTCATGCGAATAAACATCAGTGACTATCCTTGAAGCAGTGGCTATTGACACGTTGAATGCATATGACAGGAAGGTTGTGGAAACATTAAGCCTAAGACGCATCAATGTCAGCATCAACTGCTTAAACTTATCAAGTGACTTCCTCACAGGGAGGTGGGGACTAAGGAATGTGAAGAGTACTAACAGTATCTGGTATGTAGGTAGGCCAGTGAAAAATAAAACCTTTTCATCCTTATCAACAAAGGCACTTTGGTCATAGGAAGTGGACACATGTGCAACATCAGAGCTCAACTGAATGTTTTCAGTTCTAAGACTTTGAAGTTTAGTGGTCATAGCCTCAATGACATCACCAGTCAATTCAGTTTGAGCCCCTGTGCAGCAAAAATGATCACTGACATAATCACTTGTGGTGGGGTCATCATCAGTCTCAGCCTTCAGTCTCTGCTGGGTTCGGTTCATGCGACGCTTGTAGCGTGAGTTCCCTGTTTCTTTGGTTGACTGAGGTGAACCTCCGTGCTGACCTGTCAGTCCAACAGATGGCACCCAATCTGGGTCATCCTTTTGGTAAAGGTCAGACTTTTTACCTGGAATATAATGAGAAATACAGCACATTTTAGCTCTACATTTTAAGAACGATAAGAATAACTTATTAAGTCATTAATGCCACATGCAGTAGCTTGATATGAATTATATTATGTCAATGTCAGCTTTATTTATATAGCAATTTTAAAAAGTGCTTTACAGTAAAATAAGCACACAGTAAAAACAATAAAAGCAATAATTGTTTTTATTACTTACTATTAAAAATATTATTATCATTACAATAGGAAATGTTATGAGCCGCTGCAATCAACATTTCACAATACCTGACAAGAAATGTGCAGAACCAATCCGGATGTTGTCCAGATTTTTCCCACGTAAGTTAGATCTTTGCCAACCACAAAAGCCTCCTTTCCTCTGATAATTTCTGGCATTCCTCTCCCTGGTTTTTAATAACTTTTGGAAGTCGATAATATTCCAAATGTTTTTCTCGATCTGTCCTATTGGTACAACCTGAACCATTTTCCTTGACGACGTTCGGGATATACTTCACTTCAGGACATGGCCTCTGTCCTCATAAACCCAAATGTCCCCATAATGCGGTGCGTATTCAGGTCAAAAGTCTCTCACACACACACACACACACACACACACACACACACACACACACACACAGGAGTTCATTTGCATTTAAAGGGACAGATAAAAACGGCGCGGTTTTGCTCACCCTCAAAAGTAACAACTTTAACATGCTATATAAATATATCTGTGGGGTATTTTGAGCTAAAACGTCACATACACACTCTGGGGACATCAGATACTTATTTTACATCTTGTGAAAAGGCCATTATACCACGCCTTTAAGCTGTTTTCCTCATGGGGACCCAAAAATGGTTCTAGAGGGAAAAGGATTTCCGATACTGTCATCTTTGTAGGGACATTTCGTTAAAACTAAATATAAAAAAAGTGTATAAAATATAAAAGTGAAACTCCTCCAATGCCAATCTGTGTATGGCCACGAGTAGCCAGTTGTGTAACTCTTATTTTTATTGCGGGACCATGACTTGAATAACTGCACTAATGACCTGAAAGATAATAGTTAATTATGTGATGTAATAGTGTTGTCCAGTTATGTCCTCTTCAGTGTCTGTTTAGCAGCAAAAACACTCATATTTCAGAGTCCTTTCCTGATTTCTTCTCCTCTCTGTTCCATCATTACACCAGTAGATGGCGATGAGTGAGTCAATATATCACTGACGACCAAGGATGGACAAAATTAATAATAAACCATCATAAATAGCGTTTAACAAATGTCACAATATACATAAATGTCAGACATGTAAACAGTGTGAAAGATGTGCCATTTTTCTGCCTGTGATATTGTTTTCATTTAATTTGTATCTATTTTGTCTATTATTGTTTGTTACTGTTTTGTATTTGTTATTGTTGCATAATAATAAATCCATATTAATAATAAAAAAATACATCCAAATTAATAAAGGATCCCAAAACAAGTCCAAACGAAAAAGCCCATTTACGATTTTCTTTCACATTTATTACAAATATACATGCAACATTTCAATTCAAGAGATACAAATGTTAAATAAAATATAAACATTTTTCAACTTTTCAACATTGAAAACACGTCAATCTTCAACGTTTACTCGATGCCTATTGACAATTGTCAATTCTCAAGTCCCAACACATCAACATGCCAAATAACATTTTAGATTAAAATATGAATGAAATAAATGCTTTAAAGAGAGAATAGCTTTATTATACTTAAAACAGCACATTTTAAATAAAATATAGTGCAATAAAACACGGATTTCACATTCCAAGAGTCAACACAAAACACAACTCAGAAAATTGACACTACAAATGTTCACACACCAGCTCTCCCGGGAGCATGTTCAAGTGTCTCAGCCATAGCAGCCCTGATTTCAACTTCTGTGGCAGTTTTACTCCACTTCATTACTGCAGCTGCAAAAGAAAATATATTAGATGGTGCATGAATAACATCATTAAGGCTCCCACTACACATTGTATTTACATTTAATCAATTAACAATTGCATGGATTTGCATACCTTCCCAAAAGAAATACAATTGGTAAGCTAAATTAGATATATATATATATAAACATGAAAAATGCAGTTACCTTTTACCACAGAGTAAAAAATGGTATCCTGGAAGGCTTGTTTCGCACTGCTACCCCGCGCCCCTTCATGTTGAAAGAAGCCATTAGGCTGTTGGTGAAAAGCCTGAGAATACATGCACAAAATCATAGGGTGAGGTCCACGCCTACATTCTACAAATATTCCTTTATGCTTGCATTATTCCTAATGAATCATCTCTTTCCGCATTTTTGATTTTCTATGTGCTAAGAGGAGGGCAAACAGAGCAGGCAATGAGTAAAAATGTAACTGCATAATTACATTCTATATTCTGAGCATGTGACAGTTGTTTAATACCTGTCCATCACTTTATGGACGCAGTCTTTATCATTCCTCCCTCCCACCATTGAGAGCTGGGACACCTGTACATGACACATGAAAAGACACTCAATACATTATGAATAAACCCATGGTGTTGGTAATATACTGATTGTTGCCAGATTGAGCTTAAATGGGAACTGGTCATGTTGACTCATCCATACATGTTGAGTCCATGCAAAATATTATGGGACAGTAGTACACCTCTAATACAAAGGCATGAAAATACGCCTTCACTGTGTGTCCCTCAATTACACATTCTATAAAGCTGTGCATGTTAACAGATGCACTAGAAAAGAATATTTTTGTACAATATAGATCATTTAGACTTTTTGGAGACTTGGGGGGTCTAGTCTAATTGACATAGTTTAGTCCAATTTCTGTATAAATCTTACCCTTTGTTCCCAGAGGTTGCGGTCCTTGAGATGTGCCTCTTCTTGAGCAAACTCTTCTAAGGTTTCTAGCAACATGGACAGCAGAATTCAGGGGCTCATAGTGCCTCCCGACTCTTTTTATCTCATCTAGAATTTCAACTAGCTTTCCAAGCACTGACTTCTGGTATTCTCTGGAAGAAAATACATTCATTAATACATAATAAAAATAAAAATAATACATTAAGTATTTTATAAATCTTACTTTATGATTATTAAAGAATGATACAATAGTAAATACTGACCATGGACTTACTAGCTTGAGACATGGGGAATAAGCCTCTCTCGGACTGTGATGGCCTTCGAACTCCACGCTGAGGTGTGAGAGAACGCCTAGACGCGTTTTTAAAGACAGCTGCTCCTGCAATAATGTCAATAATTGAGGTTGGAGAATTGACAACTATGAAGAATGCAACTGATCATGGACATGAAAAAATTTACTAGCCAATGGCGATTCTTTTGCCAAGGTGTGTGTAGAGGGTAGTAAAAAAATGTTTACTGACTTACTGGCTGACTCTGGACTAAATGCTTCTGATGATTCAGACCTTGTGGGTGAACGGTGAAGCGTTGGACGAGAACATCCAGAACTGAAAAAGGAACAGGAAGGTTGAAAGACTTTGTTTTGAGATCAGACTTAAAAATACTTTATATTCCATTTGCATTGTAAAGTAGAATAAATAAAAACATGAAATTACTGTCTGAAGATGCAGGACTCTCTGGTTGTCTAATGGCGGTGTTAGCCAGTTCTGGGGGTGCAGGTAACTGGAGCAGCATTGCATTTTGTCCTGTGGTTGTTAAAAGAAATTCCAAAACCAGAAGCATCAGCAACTTAAATGACAGAAAAACTCATATTGCCAACCATTCCCTGAAGCTTGATGACTGAATTACACCACTGGACCAGCCCAGCCATTTTACTCACCCCTATGTGAGAGCTTAATCTTTGGCAGAGGAACCGGAAGCAACACTGTATCCTCTTGACAAGAACATGCACAATCACAGTAAGATAACGATGAATACTAATGAACACAAATTTAAAAATCTCACTACAAATAATCCAGAATTGAAGACAAAAGATTATAATCCTCCTCTGCCTGTTAAACTTCCTCACACCTGAAACTGATCGAGTGAATCTCCTCAACTTCTCCAATCTGGTGTAGATGACGATCAAACCATTGATGTTCTAACATCTGCTCTAAGCTGGGGCGTTTAGTTGGATCCCGGGCTAGACACTGTCTAATCAGATCCCTGCAGTCTGTACACATTTTAATAAGGAGAGAGCTGGTTAGTCATGACCATGTGACCTGGCATTTTCGCTATACGTTGAGCTATATCTAAAAATTCTGACACACTTCAACCTTTAACTTTCTGTACAAATCGTTTGCTTTATGTGTGTGTTTATCAATTTTATCATCATTATTCACTCACATTCGGATAAGTTGCGGTTCTGAAATATAACTTTGGCTTGTGTGATTTCCGTTCTATTAAGAAAAGGGAGACATGCGTTCGACAACTTGTACAGCAACACTCCTAGAGACCAGACATTTGCTGGGACGGCGTGGAATCGAGGTTCTGTCAAGACTTCAGGTGGGCAGTATTTCAGAACTCCTGTAAGAAAGACATTTGCACATCGTTGAGCTTTTTTTTTTTAAAGCATCATCAAATAATTAGTACCTTCAGGTTTCCTCACCCCTGTATATGTTGCTCTCGTAGCCTTCACTACTAAACAGCTGACCGCAGCCAAAGTCTATCAGCTTGAGGTCTATCGTGTCTTTCTTCAACAGGAAATTCTGCGCATGAATGTCATTATGGAAAACACCACGATGGATGCAGTGTTGCACTGCCCGCACAGCCTGTATCATGACGACCCGTGAGAACCAGTCACTCCAAGGCTGACGAGTGATTGAGTCCAGCAAGCTCTCGCAGGGTTCGGGATACTCCATGACCAGAGTGAATCCTTTAGGATCTTCAAACCACTCGTACAGTTGTATGACGAAGGGGCTTATGGATTCTCGCCTCATCATCATCAGCAGCGCCACTTCTGTAACGAGAGGTTCGGGATGCCCAGGCTAGAGAGAAGAAGCAGATAGAAGGTTTGCTGGGTAAAAATCTGAAGAAAACATCATTTTGAAATGTACTATTCTATGATCTTTTTAGATGCGTTCAAAAGAGCCTTTTCAGCTCAAAGTTATTTGGTGCCTCTAGGCTTATTTGTTGATCACATTTATACCTAACGCTTCCTACGGGTGTATTAACTACAGTAATCTGCACTTAAACAACTCCACACACATTCAGGTTTTGGCCAACTTACAATATTAAGATAGCGATCGTTGTCAATCTTGCGTATCCGCTTGATGGCAACCTGCACACACAAAAACCCAGTTTCAATGACAGTAACAGTATTCAAGCACCTTGTACTAAGTATTAAACCATCTGTAAATTGTTTGAAATGTGTTTTGATGCATGCAAGAGCAAAATGTTTGTACAATTCAGTAAGATTTACCTTTTTGCCATCAAATTTGCGTATTCCCCGGAACACCCTTCCAAATCCTCCGGATCCAATCATCTTTTTCACGTTATAGAGAGACTCAAAGGACTCTGAAAAACACACAGAAAAATATGAGACAATTATTAGCTTGCTAGATCCATTGTTTTATTTAAAAAATATCAGTGCTGGTCGAGCAACAGTAAATCGGATGTTAAAATGTTAAAAACTGACTCAGTTGAAAAACTTGAAATAGCAAAATCTCTCTCTGTAGACTTTACACCGCCCAGCCTTATTTCAGTCTCACCTGTTGAGCTCTTGTTCACTGGAGAAGCCTCCACGGCACCCTGAGCAGTTCGGCCAGTTGATGTCTCTGTTGGCTCGACAGAAACTGGACCCGGCAGACACAGAGACCCTTCGAGGCTGTCGGACCTTGACAAACCCTGTTGGTTTGGGCTCTCCGATCCATCGCCACTCCACCTCCACTCGGCGCAGTACGAGCCTCGGCTGCTCAGACTCAACGGCTCGACACAGGCCTCAGAGAGGGACCAAGATGAGGATGACGCGATGCCCGGAGAAGAATCTCTGGAAGCAGTTCTCCAGGATCTGGAGCGGCCTGAGGATGGAACATTTCAGACATCAAAAACTGTTTTTTGTTTTGTTTTTTTAATAATATTAATTATCAATGTCAGTGCTGGTCACATCAAATTGTAACTTTGGTTTCACTTTATTTTGGTCCCTTTAAAGGGGACATATCATGCCAAATGCACTTTTTTAGCCCTTAAATGCATTTTGTTGTATATTTGGAGTGTTTAGAAGTACAGAAAATATGAAATTATTCTCTTCAGGTGCTTCGTTGATATCTTTATATTCTGTTTTGGTCATATTTTTCAACCTGTTCTGATTTTTCTGTTATCTATGACGTTTTTTGAACTATTACGTCACAGTCTTTGCAGCGGAACTGCCAAATAAGGACATTGACTTCCGGCCCAACACTTCGAGCAATCCGCCATTTTTATTTCTCGCTGCAATTTTGTAGTCCAAGCTAAAGGATGCAGAAGTTACGAGAGGGTAAGTTAAAATGTTCGGTTGTTGGATGTAGTAACCCACACGCTTCATTACACCGTTTAATGTAGATGAACTGCCGCGCTTGTGACAGGGCGCATGTTTAACTGAAAGAACGAGCAGAGAGAGAGAGAGACCCGGTCGCGCGCGCGCTCCCTCTCTTCGGAGCCAGGCGAAAGTGTAAACAAGACATCACCGTCTCCAAACTAGACGCTGTCTTGCTCTCTCTCCCTCGCACATATTAATCAAAATAAATCGACACGGTGGTAAAAGGTCGGAAGACCAAAGTTTCATGTGTAAATACAGTAACACACCATTGCGATACATCCATATGAAGACGTTGTTCTACAGGTTCGTCGTCTTCATTTTCATCTCGCTCCTGCTCCGACTCTGGCTTGAACGTGTAAGGCTGGCTGGACAAGTCTTCCGTTGTTGACGTTTTGTTAATAACGTGTGAATAAAAAGTTTCTGTGCCGCAGATAATCGTATCTCTGCTATCAAACTACAAAAATGTCCGAACGGGGTGGAGTTGAACCGAGTGTGGGCGGGGTATGAAGTGTCTCAATTGTATTTAAAGAGACCGCACCAAAACGTGTTGCTCTCAGACACACATCAGAAAAGGGGTAGAAAAGGGGCCTGTGGAGCTATAATAATGAGGAATTCAGACCCAAGCATTGCAGTTCCGCTTTATATAGACTACAAATGTATGATTTATATGTAAAAAGGAACAATTTAAAAGCATGATATGTCTCCTTTAAGACATTCTATAAGTCTATAAGTAACATTACACCTACATGTCTACTAACTCTCATTAGTAGAGTATTAGTAGACTCTACTAGAGTATTAGTAGACAGTAGACTTTCCCCTATTATAATAAATAATATTATAATGGGGGAAATAATTTTAATATTCTGTAAAAACAAGCCTTATTTTGAGTGGAAAACAAGATAATACTGTTTAAAATAATGATTTACCATTACTTGGCTTGACGCCGGAGTGATCTGGAGCAGGTGATGATGGTTCCGGAATAAAAGGCTCCACAACATCCACAGCACTACTGGAACAGCAGCAGAAAACAGCCTTCAAAGCCCTCCAGATCCTGAGGAGACAACCAGGTCTCTTCGTACGTTCTGGAGCTATTTCTGAAATGAAGAAAAAACAAATGAAAACAACTATTAGACACATCTGTAGTTGCAAAGTTACTTATAGTCGACAGAATGTTCAAAAGGGACCATCAAAATAAAGTGTTACCGTTACTTTAGTTGACAAATCAGCCATTGAAAATAGAAATAGAAACTAAGCCATTACTTCTTTATTAAAAGCCTATTCTGACCTCTGCAAGAGTGTTTAGACGAAGTGGACGGACGTCCATCATCTGGGTTCCGCTTCGCCCTCGTCCCGCGAGCCTGACCTGTGGACACAGAAACAGAAAACTCAGAAGACAGAGATGTTAAATATCCAGGACGATCCTGGCTCTGGGTCGGGTCTGGCAGCGGCAGAGGTGGACAGTAACAAAGTACATTTATTTGAGCAGGGACGGACTGACAATCTGTGCGTTCTGGAAAAGTCCAGAACGGCCGTCCAACCGAGGGCCGTCGGCACAAAAAAAAAGTCTAATAAAGCAATATGAACAGCCAACAGCAGGGGCACTAATACGATCACTTATATGCTACGTGTAAAAAAAAAAGAGTCGGCCTACTAGCCACTGACTTAATAGTTTTATAAGGCTTACCTAGCTATTGCACTTTTAAATTTGCTTACATTATATTTGAATAGTTATAAGTTATAGTAGGCTTTATAGCAGTTGCGTCTGATAAACATCAAATGGGAAACGCTCAAAAAGCGGAACGAAACTTGTTTGATCTGTGCGCGGCCAAAGCAAGCAGGGCTGATCTCGATAACGCGAACATTATTACACAGAGCTGCGCGATCCACTGAGAAGCATTTCAATTCAGCGCAGAATTCTCTATTATAAACCCACAGATGACTATGTGATTTAAGTTAGTTAAAAGACAGATGAAACAGCAAAAAACAGGCGGAACAACAAACCAGTTAGAAAACATTTCACTCCACAACTTTACTGTAGTAAAACTGTAGTAAAACAAACTTTTTTTGGCAGAAATGTGCCTGTATATATTCATATTAAAAATGCTTTTATATATAGTCATGTTATTAAAGTTATTAAGTTGTTATTAAACGTAATGTTATTAAATGTAATCAATGCAGTAATGTTTTTGTTTAGAAGTTATGGCAGTTTATTTATTTTGCATTTATATTAATACTAAATATTTGTTTTTGATAACACATACTATAGATTTATAGAGAAAAAAAAATCGATATATATTTTCATAATTTTTCAGGAATTGTTTAAAACTGCCTGAACCAGAACCAGATCTCAAGATATTTTATTATTTCGCATATTATGGTGAAAAGTAAAAAAAAAAGTTAAAGGTAAAGTTAAAAAGCACCATGTTATATGTATAATAAATATTTTTGAGTATAACAAACAAGTAGCCCTTCTAGATTATTGTATCCCTAGAGGTAGCCCACAAAAAGGTTGGAGACCCCTGGTATATAGTAACTATATGTTTTATAATTACAAGTTTGTGTAATTTGGGGTTTCTGTGGGCAGTGACATTTCATTATTTGTATTTTATTTTCAATGCAGATGTAATGGCATTGTACAAATTTTTAGTTTTTATTTGAAGGCTGAGGCTTCATTAATAAACACAACCCCAATTATCATGATTGGTTTTGAGATGTTACTTGCTTGTCTGATAGGCTACAGTGTGTGGCATAGTATCAGGACATCCTGGCTATAGTGTCTGTAGCGCACGGCTAGGGGCGAATGGCCGGATGATGGGAGATCATTTGGGAGAAAAAAATGATTTTTCATTTTTCAAATTTCTCCTATTTGGGAGAAAGTCCAGGGCTGTTTTTTAGCCCCAGTCCGTCCCTGTATTTGAGTACTGTACTTAAGTACACTTTTTGAGCATCTGTACTTTACTTGAGTATTATTTTTTCTGGAAACATTTTACTTTAACTTCACTACATTTGAAAGACGAGTATCGTACTTTTTACTCCACTACATTTCTGTCAAGGTCCTTGAGTAGAAAGTAGTTGGATTCTGACATCAATCTGATTTTCATTTTCAGCGTTGGGTTTGGTCTTCTAAATGCACATTTTGTCATTGTTTTGGAGCACACTAGCTTATAACAGTGGCTGACATATTCATACTAAAAGCCAAAAAACTTTAAATAGGGCACTATTTGAGGGAACAGCCCGAAACAGGGTGTCCGAAACTATTGTGGATGTTATTAAGAGCACTTATTCAATCTCACATTCAATCCCACTACAGGAACTGTGTTCTAGAAATAAATTTCATATTGATATGAGGGTAGGTATAGGCCGGCATAACGTTAGATTCAGAGGCACAAGGTACTGTAACTATCACAAACAACAATAATAAAATGCATTGACATTTACTTTTGATACTTAAGTACTTTTAAAAACTCTTTTCAACTTTTACTTGTAACTGAGTAATATTTGACTAGTAGTATCTGAAACTTACTTTCACTCAAGTAAGGAAATTGTGTAACTTACTTCGTCCATCTCTGGGCAGCGAATCTCCACGGTCACCAGAACCGGGTCTCCAAACCTCCTGACCAGCCGTCTGAGGGAAAGCAGCGCTCCTGGGTCTGGAGTGATCTTAGGATGGAATATTTCACAGATCACAGAGTTAGTAATATTTTAATAACGTTAATAGTAATAATCAGCAATCAATGTCTGTGGTCAATTACACATTTTTACTTCAGTTAAGTTACTCAAATTCAAAACTTTATTTCGCATGCAAGGAATCAAATACATGTGATCAAATGGGTTCTTCAAATTAATGTAGTCAGTCATTGTACAACATCATACCATAAACCATAAATGAAAAATTAAAGCACTCACCTCCTCTTTCACCCATCATTTGATCGTGAGCCATCGACATCTCCTCCAAACTGCAATAAAATCAAGAACACAAAACACAACACAACACAACAAAACACAACACAATACAAATCTCCTCAGAAATACTCCCCTGAAAAAATATCAAACAAACAAATAAAAGTAACAAGTTATTCTCAGAAATTATATGACGCTTTCACAAATGTAAAGGATATATTCTCCGATGTCCTTCTAGAATAAAAGTCTCCTCTCAGAAATCCAGAAAACAGCTTCAAAGTCTCAAGTTTCGCACAGAAAATTCTCAGCAAAAGTCTGTTAAGTCGCCTCGCCCTCGTCTCTCAAACAACAGACAGCGGTCGATCGGGAATTGTGGATACATGCAGATTGCAGAATTCATAAAACGCGTCACTATAGCAACTAAAATTTGAATCACTGCAAGATTCAAGTGTAAATATAGGCAGCATTCATAACATGCATCGTTACAGCATCTAAGATTTTAAAACACTATAAAGCACGTACAGACAGCGATCGGTTCGAGTGTAAATATATACGCAGTCAGAATTCATAACCTTCCTAGCAACTAAATTCGAATCACGCATGCACGCGCACATCGACTCTGATTTATTAAACAGTTACAAATTTAATGTTGACGTTTTCTTTTATATGATATTCATTCTTTCAGAACAGTTTTATTATTAAAACCCGTGGAAAATGCGCGCAAAAAGGCACAAGGGAGAATAAATCGGACATCATATAAATTAATTAAATTGGCCCTTTTCCGCATATATAACCACAAGGCCAATCAGCTTTCAGTATCACTAATGCGTCATCCAACCGGTTAGTAGTAGTGGTGAAGAAATCCAAATTATTGTTGAATTCTCTATTAAAATTGTTCACAATTGCTACCCAGTTAACTATAAACGTGATAAATTTGCCCCCATTAAATATCAAACTAAAACGACAGATTGCATTGTGGGTTTAACCTGATGCAGCAAAAGATTTGTTGATTACAGTGAAACTTTTTTTTTCTTTGCTTACAAAAAATAGTTATTTTTATTAAATAGTAATAGTAATAATTATTAAAGCATTGCAGTATTCCTTGACCAAAGTGCTTCTGTAATATTTAGTGTATCTATAGTGTATTCCTGGAAATGGACCCTTCAACTTTTCCATTATTATCTCACCAGTTGAACTATAATGAGCATATATATATATATATATATATATATATATATATATATATATATATATATATATATATATAAAATGAACATATATAAAAACTATAATAGCATACAATGTTATAAGACTACAAATAATATTTTTACAAATCAGTTATTTCCTCCCACAAATTTCTCTCATCTTAACTATACATAATAACTTTTTGTCACCCGACTGAATTTGATCAGAAGGGATGTGTAAGCACTATTATTTGAAAAACTTCTCTGTTTTGTATTATTAAAAGCAGTGTTTGACTATACAAGGGTAAATTCTACTGTGATAATTCTACTATGGTATTTACCAATTGTTCTTATGCATTACTGCAGTAGTGGTACTTCACTTTCTCTAGACTCAACTCACTGGGCCCATTTGGAGCAATCTGTGTCTATGTGCTAATATAATATACCTTGTACATCTAGCCTCTAGTCTAGAGAGAATATGGTTGTTCATATCTAAGGGCCCAAATCTAAAAAAAAAATTGTGAGGGCACTGACCACTAGGCTATTGAAGCTTTAATCTGCAGCAATTTGATAAATATTAGAACCTCATTGTGTACGAAACATAGAGGGAACAGAATCCGACGGCAAATAGTTCAGCTGTCGAAATCCGTTCCCCCACCCCAATGATGAGAGATGTTGATGTATCGGCTTAAAATATGCTTATTCTATTCTATGTGTGGATGGAGCTTAACTTGCATCAGTTTAAAGAATGTATTTTCTGGCCTTTTATTATGATCGAACAGTATAGTATCAAGAAAGTTTGATGACCCGGGACTTGAACTCGGATCGCCCAAAGCTAAAATAAAAATTTGAGGGCACTGACCACTAGGCTATTGAAAAAAGTGATTTGCTGCAAGTTGATAAATATTAGAACCTCAGTTTGTCAGAAATATGGGGGGAACAGAATCCAACGGCAAAAAAACAGCTGTCGAAATCCGTTCCCCCACCCCAATGATGAGAGATGTTGATGTATCGGCTTAAAATATGCTTATTCTATTCTGTGTGTGGATGGAGCTTAACTTGCATCAGTTTAAAGAATGTATTTCCTTGCCTTTTATTATAATCGGACAGTATAGTATCAAGAAGGTTTGACGACCCGGGACTTGAACTCGGGTCGCCCAAAGCTAAAATAAAATTGGGAGGGCACTGACCACTAGGCTATTGAAGCTTTAATCTACAGCAATTTGATAAATATTAGAACCTCATTGTGTACGAAACATAGGGGGAACAGAATCCGATGGCAAATAGTTCAGCTGTCGAAATCCGTTCCCCCACCCCAATGATGAGAGATGTTGATGTATCGGCTTAAAAAATGCTTATTCTATTCTGTGTGTGGATGGAGCTTAAACAGCATCAATTTCATAAATATTAGAACCTCAGTTTGTCAGAAATATGGGTGGAACAGAATCCGACGGCAAAAAAACAGCTGTCGAAATCCGTTCCCCCACCCCAATGATGAGAGATGTTGATGTATCGGCTTAAAATATGCTTATTCTATTTCGTGTGTGGATGGAGCTTAACTTGCATCAGTTTAAAGAATGTATTTCCTTGCCTTTTATTATAATTGGACAGTATAGTATCAAGAAGGTTTGACGACCCGGGACTTGAACTCGGGTCGCCCAAAGCTAAAATAAAATTAGGAGGGTATTGACCACTAGGCTATTGAAGCTTTAGTCTACAGCAATTTGATAAATATTAGAACCTCATTGTGTACGAAACATAGGGGGAACAGAATCCGATGGCAAATAGTTTAGCTGACGAAATCCGTTCCCCCACCCCAATGATGAGAGATGTTGATGTATCGGCTTAAAATATGCTTATTCTATTCTGTGTGTGGATGGAGCTTAAACAGCATCAATTTGATAAATATTAGAACCTCAGTTTGTCAGAAATATGGGGGGAACAGAATCCGACGGCAAAAAAACAGCTGTCGAAATCCGTTCCCCCACCCCAATGATGAGAGATGTTGATGTATCGGCTTAAAATATGCTTATTCTATTTCGTGTGTGGATGGAGCTTAACTTGCATCAGTTTAAAGAATGTATTTCCTTGCCTTTTATTATAATTGGACAGTATAGTATCAAGAAGGTTTGACGACCCGGGACTTGAACTCAGGTCGCCCAAAGCTAAAATAAAATTAGGAGGGCATTGACCACTAGGCTATTGAAGCTTAAGTCTACAGCAATTTGATAAATATTAGAACCTCATTGTGTACGAAACATAGGGGGAACAGAATCCGATGGCAAATAGTTCAGCTGACGATATCCGTTCCCCCACCCCAATGATGAGAGATGTTGATGTATCGGCTTGGATGGAGCTTAACTTGCATCAGTTTACAGAATTTATTTTCTGGCCTTTTATTATGATCGGACAGTATAGTATCAAGAAAGTTTGATGACCCGGGACTTGAACTCGGTTCGCCCAAAGCTAAAATAAAAATTTGAGGGCACTGACCACTAGGCTATTGAAGATAATGATTTGCTGCAATTTGATAAATATTAGAACCTCATTGTGTACGAAACATAGGGGGAACAGAATCCGACGGCAAATAGTTCAGCTGTCGAAATCCGTTCCCCCACCCCAATGATGAGAGATGTTGATATATCGGCTTAAAATATGCTTATTATATTTCGTGTGTGGATGGAGCTTAACTTGCATCAGTTTAAAGAATGTATTTTCTGGCCTTTTATTATGATCGGACAGTATAGTATCAAGAAAGTTTGATGACCCGGGACTTGAACTCGGATCGCCCAAAGCTAAAATAAAAATTTGAGGGCACTGACCACTAGGCTATTGAAGACACTGATTTGTTGCAAGTTGATAAATATTAGAACCTCATTGTGTACGAAACATAGGGGAAACAGAATCCGACGACAAAAAAACAGCTGTCGAAATCCGTTCCCCCACCCCAATGATGAGAGATGTTGATGTATCGGCTTAAAATATGCTTATTCTATTCTGTGTGTGGATGGAGCTTAAACAGCATCAATTTGATAAATATTAGAACCTCAGTTTGTCAGAAATATGGGGGGAACAGAATCCGACGGCAAAAAAACAGCTGTCGAAATCCGTTCCCCCACCCCAATGATGAGAGATGTTGATGTATCGGCTTAAAATATGCTTATTCTATTTCGTGTGTGGATGGAGCTTAACTTGCATCAGTTTAAAGAATGTATTTCCTTGCCTTTTATTATAATCGGACAGTATAGTATCAAGAAAGTTCGATGACCCGGGACTTGAACTTGGGTCGCCCAAAGCTGAAATAGAATTGTGAGGGAACTGACCACTAGGCTATTGAAGATAATGATTTGCTGCAATTTGATAAATATTAGAACCTCATTGTGTACGAAACATAGGGGGAACAGAATCCGACGGCAAATAGTTCAGCTGTCGAAATCCGTTCCCCCACCCCAATGATGAGAGATGTTGATGTATAAGCTTAAAATATGCTTATTCTATTTCATGTGTGGATGGAGCTTAACTTGCATCAGTTTAAAGAATGTATTTTCTGGCCTTTTATTATGATCGGACAGTATAGTATCAAGAAAGTTTGATGACCCGGGACTTGAACTCGGTTCGCCCAAAGCTAAAATAAAAATTTGAGGGCACTGACCACTAGGCTATTGAAAAAAGTGATTTGCTGCAAGTTGATAAATATTAGAACCTCAGTTTGTCAGAAATATGGGGGGAACAGAATCCGACGGCAAAAAAACAGCTGTCGAAATCCGTTCCCCCACCCCAATGATGAGAGATGTTGATGTATCGGCTTAAAATATGCTTATTCTATTCTGTGTGTGGATGGAGCTTAACTTGCATCAGTTTAAAGAATGTATTTCCTTGCCTTTTATTATGATCGGACAGTATAGTATCAAGAAGGTTTGACGACCCGGGACTTGAACTCGAGTCGCCCAAAGCTAAAATAAAATTGGGAGGGCACTGACCACTAGGCTATTGAAGCTTTAATCTACAGCAATTTGATAAATATTAGAACCTCATTTTGTACGAAACATAGGGGGAACAGAATCCGATGGCAAATAGTTCAGCTGACGAAATCCGTTCCCCCACCCCAATGATGAGAGATGTTGATGTATCGGCTTAAAAAATGCTTATTCTATTCTGTGTGTGGATGGAGCTTAAACAGCATCAATTTCATAAATATTAGAACCTCAGTTTGTCAGAAATATGGGGGGAACAGAATCCGACGGCAAAAAAACAGCTGTCGAAATCCGTTCCCCCACCCCAATGATGAGAGATGTTGATGTATCGGCTTAAAATATGCTTATTCTATTTCGTGTGTGGATGGAGCTTAACTTGCATCAGTTTACAGAATTTATTTTCTGGCCTTTTATTATGATCGGACAGTATAGTATCAAGAAAGTTTGATGACCCGGGACTTGAACTTGGGTCGCCCAAAGCTGAAATAAAATTGTGAGGGCACTGACCACTAGGCTATTGAAGAAAGTGATTTGGTGGAAGTTGATAAATATTAGAACCTCATTGTGTACGAAACATAGGGGGAACAGAATCCGATGGCAAATAGTTCAGCTGTCGAAATCCGTTCCCCCACCCCAATGATGAGAGATGTTGATGTATCGGCTTAAAATATGCTTATTCTGCTTCGTGTGTGGATGGAGCTTAACTTGCATCAGTGTAAATAATGTATTTTCTGGCCTTTTATTATGATCGGACAGTATAGTATCAAGAAAGTTTGATGACCCGGGACTTGAACTCGGGTCGCCCAAAGCTGAAATAAAATTTTGAGGGCACTGACCACTAGGCTATTGAAGACAGTGAGTTGCTGCAAGTTGATAAATATTAGAACCTCATTGTGTACGAAACATAGGGGGAACAGAATCCGATGGCAAATAGTTCAGCTGTCAAAATCCGTTCCCCCACCCCAATGATGAGAGATGTTGATGTATCGGCTTAAAATATGCTTGTTCTATTCTGTGTGTGGATGGAGCTTAAACAGCATCAATTTGATGAATATTAGAATCTCAGTTTGTCAGAAATATGGGGGGAACAGAATCCGACGGCAAAAAAACAGCTGTCGAAATCCGTTCCCCCACCCCAATGATGAGAGATGTTGATGTATCGGCTTAAAATATGCTTATTCTATTTCGTGTGTGGATGGAGCTTAACTTGCATCAGTTTAAAGAATGTATTTCCTTGCCTTTTATTTTAATTGGACAGTATAGTATCAAGAAGGTTTGACGACCCGGGACTTGAACTTGGGTCGCCCAAAGCTGAAATAAAATTGTGAGGGCACTGACCACTAGGCTATTGAAGATAATGATTTGCTGCAAGTTGATAAATATTAGAACCTCATTGTGTACGAAACATAGGGGGAACAGAATCCGACGGCAAAAAGTTCAGCTGACGAAATCCGTTCCCCCACCCCAATGATGAGAGATGTTGATGTATCGGCTTAAAATATGCTTATTCTATTCTGTGTGTGGATGGAGCTTAAACAGCATCAATTTGATAAATATTAGAACCTCAGTTTATCAGAAATATGGGGGGAACAGAATCCGACGGCATAAAAACAGCTGTCGAAATCCATTCGCCCACCCCAATGATGAGAGATGTTGATGTATCGGCTTAAAATATGCTTATTCTGTTCTGTGTGTGGATGGAGCTTAACTTGCATCAGTTTAAATAATGTATTTTCTGGCCTTTTATTATGATCGGACAGTATAGTATCAAGAAAGTTTGATGACCCGGGACTTGAACTCGGGTCAGTCAAAGCTAAAAAAAAATTTGTGAGTGCACTGACCACTATAGTCGGGGAGCCAAAGTCTCAAAAGCTCAATAAAATGGGTTGAACCTGACATGGTCTGCCATACTTTTTATTCGTGTTTTTTCTGTTAACTTTGACCTTAAGAACCAATAATTGGAGGGTCTGCTCTGCCGGAAATATCGCAAAAAATTTTTTTTGCCCATTTTAGTGTATGCACTCCTTATTTTTTATCAGAAAAATGTACAAAAATATTTTTTTCCTCAAATCCTCAGTGGGTTGGGTAGGCTGTCAATAAATGCATTCCAGATACACAGAACACATGTGCTGACAACATCCACTGAAAAAATAACTCTTAAAACACATTTCTACATGATTTTGCATCAATTTAATGCAAAAAAATAGGCATTTTCTCACTTTTTTTCCAATATTTTCATCTTTACTTTATTGGCAATAAACTTTTCACCCAAGTTTTGACATCAGTCAATATGTCATTCTTTTCACCAAACAGAATTCTCATTCCACAGAAAAAATCATAAAAATCCAACCAAAATCAATGGATCTGTGATTATTTATTATGATGCTCAGAACCTCAGTGGAATTTTAGGTTACTCTCAAAATTCCGAAAGACATACTGGATATTTAACTGGATATATAGTTTTTAATGTCCACATTATTAAGCATCATGGCCCAGGCATCTTTTTAATTTCAATATAACCCTGTTCTCCAAATGGAAATGTGTCACACAAGGAATATAATACAGCAAAATGACTTTCATTATTTTATTGCCTCAGATGACAACTATTACAACTTTAACAGAACAAAATAATTTAACATAACTTAATTAACAGGTCCCTGTGAGGTGGGATAATCCGGAGGGTGGCACACTGAAGATACTGCTCTGGGGACAGACCTTCACCCTCACCACCTGAGGAGACAGCAAACAAGACCGGCAGGCTGGGTTTTACAGCAGCACATTAAAAGATGCACCCCTCGGCGCATCTTGCCAAAGGTGTAATAGGAAGGCATCTTCAGTTGGTGGAAGGCAACGCATGTCTCCTTTGATGCTCACAAAGAGATGGGCTCGCAGTGCATCTAGAGTACCACCAAAGTCACTCTGTCAAAGAGTGACACCATATATCGCCGTGCTGCTGTTATAACCTCTTCCTGAACATCCAGGCTTACCTCAGGGTCACTGTACCTGCACAGCGGCAGAAGGTCTGTCAGGTGTTTAATAGGAGTTGTGTAGGTGGTAAAGACCAATTTTTTGTGTGAACAAAGAAAACATCATGATCATGCGTAATAAATCATAATTCATGATGATGTACTCATCTTAGTTAATGTTTTAATTAAGGTGTTGTTCATCCATGAAGTCATGAATGAAAAACGTTGAACTCATGTTAGTTCCTGATGATTCATGAGATATTAATGCATGAATGAATGCATATTTCATGCATGAATTTATACATGAATTCATGCATGAATTTATACATGAATTCATGATAATTCATGTACCCTTACCGTAAAGTGTTACCATGCTTCCTTTATTTTCCAGCAGGATTTGCACCTGCCCACACTGCCAAAAGAACCAAAACCTGATTCAATGACCATGGTATCACTGTGTAATTACTGTGTGATTTCATGTAATATTCAAATTTTTTGAAATCCTGTTTTCGTGGGTTTTATGAGCTGGAAGCCTAAATTATATACAAATAAACAACTAAATACTTGAAATCGTTTAAGTTGTGGGCCCTGAATCTATAATCTATGGAAGTTTAACCTTTTGAATGGAATTATGGAAATAAATAAACTTTTCCATGATATTCGAATTTTTTGGAAAGGGTCTGTATATCCCGAACGCCGTCAAGGAAAATGGTTAATTATTGCCGTGTTTCAGGTTGTACCAACTTCCAAAAGTTATTAAAAACCAGGACGAGGAATGCCAGAAGTTATCAGAGGAAAGGAGGTTGGCAAAGCTCAACCAAGATCTAACTCACGTGGGAAAAATCTGGACAACATCAGGATTTGGTCGGCACATTTCTTGTCAGATATTGTGAAATGTTGATTGCAGCGGCTCATAATAAATTTTCTAGTGTAATGATAATATTTTTAATAGTAAATAGTAAAAACAACTATTACAGACAAGTCCAATCTTATTTATGGTACAATACCCATCACAATCTTTGCACATCAAGAAATCAATTGGTAATATTCCCCCCAAAATAGTATATTTCTGGCGCACACAACCATCATAAATCCATCATGGTTTTCTCAGAAATGTGAAGCTGAACAATAATAATTAGAAATGTTTCTCGAGCATCAAATCATCATATCAGAATGATTTCTGAAGGATCATGTGACACTGAAAACTGGAGTAATGATGCTGAAAATTCAGCTTTGATCACAGGAATAAATTGCATTTTAAAACAAATCGAAAATATTCAAATCGAAAACCGTTCTTTTAAATTGCAAAAGTATATTACTGTTTTTACTGTATTTTTGGTCCAATAAATGCAGTATTAGTGAGCAGAAGAGACTTCTTTCAGACACATTAACCCCAACCCTTTGAACATTATAGTGTACATCAATCATCACAAAGCATTTTGAATTTCATTTCTAAATGAGATTTTTTTTATGTTGATTTATGGAAGTTTGGGTCTGGATGTAAAGATAAAAGATATTTATATGAACTTAAGCATGAAGTTAAAAAAAAAAACCTTAATGGTGAATTGAGAACATGTGAGAACATTTCGAAAGCCTATTGGTGGCTTGTCTGCAAATCTTGTACCTCTGTGTGTATTGTGTAAATAAAACTGCCATAAGATGCATATTTACTGACATGTCAAAGTCTTTTTTCATTCAGAATTGTGTATTTTTAGCCTGGGTTTCCCCATGCTGCCTTGCGCGCAGTGTGATTTTATTCACGCCTCAGCGAGGGGACCAATCACAGAACGGGGAGGGAGCAGCAAGACAATGACGACGTCTATGCGACACAGAAGCAGTCTGTTTATATCTATGGATCCAACATGGCAGCAGACGTGAAGTTACCTTTCGATGCAGCCTTAGATAGTGATAGTGACCCATCGTCTTCTTCCTCGTCGAATTTCTGTCGCTCTACATACGTCATCTGGTATAATTGAAACGATTGGCTATGAGTTACGTACAGGCGCATTTGATAGCCCAATAAACGGCTCTGGGCATTCGTAAACCACGCCTCAAATACGAGAAAATGAGCATGTGGTTCCCAGACCACGTCTCAATGAGAAGAGGTCTGATGTTAGCCAGGCTAGTGTATTTTCACAATTCTTTTCAATTTGTTTCAGGTCATACACTGAACAAATCTGAAAAACGTATCCTCTGCCGAGATAATCCATCCACCTCACAGGTGTGGCATATCAAGATGCTGATTAGACAGCATGTTATTGCACAGGTGTGCCTTAGGCTGGCTATCAATATCACAATTCATTGGAGTGTGTGTGTGTGTGTGTGTGTGTATATATGTGTGTGTGTGTGTGTGTGTGTGTGTGTGTGTGTGTGTGTGTGCGTGCGTGCGTGCGTGTGTGTGTGTGTGTGTGTGTGTGTGTGCGTGTGTGTGTGAAAAAATCACAGCTTCATCGGAATGTTACGAAACTTAGTGACTTTTATGGCATTAGATATTGAGGATAAAAAAATTGAGGTCATGATCCGAGCAGGCTAAGTGGTCGTAAAAAAAACAGTTCCTTTTGTGCTCTTCAGTCAAAAATGACCGACCATAGGAAATGAATGGGAAATTGACAAAAACACAAATATTCTGAGAATTTTTGTGTACAATCTACAAATCGTGCTCAACAATGAAGGGGTGACACTCTTAAACATCAAGAGTGCAAAACAGACACACCCACTCACACACACACACATACAAACACACACACACACACACACACACACACACACACACACACACACACACACACACACAGCAGCTCATTTGCATTTAAAGGGACACATAAAAACGGCGCGTTTTTGCTCACCCTCAAAAGTGACAACTTTAACATGCTATATAAAAATATCTGTGGGGTATTTTGAGCTAAAACGTCACATACACACTCTGGGGACATCAGATACTTATTTTACATCTTGTGAAAAGGCCATTATACCACGCCTTTAAGCTGTTTTCCTCATGGGGACCCAAAAATGGTTGTAGAAGGAAAAGGATTTCCGATACTGTCATCTTTGTAGGGACATTTCGTTAAAACTAAATATAAAAAAGTGTATAAAATATAAAAGTGAAACTCCTCCAATGCCAATCTGTGTGTGGGCACGAGTAGCCAGTTGTGTAATTCTTATTTTTATTAATGATTCTTATTCTTGCGGTACCATGACTTGAATAACTGCAATAATGACCTGAAAGATAATAGTTAATTATGTGATGTAATAGTGTTGTCCAGTTATGTCCTCTTCAGTGTCTGTTTAGCACCAAAAACACTCATATTTCACCAGTAGATGGCGATGAGTGAGTGAGTCAATATATCACTGACAACCAAGGATGGACAAATAAACCATCATAAATAGCGTTTAACAAATGTAAACAAAATGTAAACAGTGTGAAAGATGTGCCATTTTTCTGCCTGTGATATTGTTTTCATTTAATTTGTATCTATTTTGTCTATTATTGTTTGTCACTGTTTTATATTTGTTATTGTTGCATAATAATAAATCCATATTAATAATAAAAAATACATCCAAATTAATAACAAGTCCAAACGAAAAAGCCCATTTACAATTTTCTTTAACGTTTATTACAAATATACATGCAGCATTTCAATTCAACAGATACAAATGTTAAATAAAATATAAACACGTTAAACAAAATAAACACGTTCTGAGTTTCTGTCAGGTTGGTGTTGGACTTCTAGCTTCGGGTCAAGTCTCGAGCTCGGAGCTCTCAGCAAGCATGTTATTTCCTATCCAAAACAAAGAGTATATGAACAAGTCAACTTATGAATGTTTTTTTAGAGCTAGAACAGAATTGAATTCTGTTTGGTTTACTGATTCTGTTATTTTCCTGTTTACTACAGGGATGCTGCATTAAAACAATCTGTATAGTATCAAGCGCTATATAAATGAAGGTGATTTGACTATAACAAGAACATTCCCAGCTAGCAAAAAGTCGTCTATTAGACGTTGAATAGACGTAAATCTTCAATGTCTAATTACGGTCCACTGAAGGTTGAAAATGAAAATTGAAAACATTGAAAACAGGTCAATCTTCAACGTTTACTCGATGCCTACTGACAATTGTCAATTCTCAAGTCCCAACACATCAACATGCCAAATAACATTTTAGATTAACATATGAATGAAACAAAGCTTTAAAGAGAGAATAGCTTTATTATACTTAAAACAGCACATTTTAAATAAAATATAGTGCAATAAAACACGGATTTCACATTCCAAGAGTCAACACAAAACACAACTCAGAAAATTGACACTACAAATGTTCACACACCAGCTCTCCCGGGAGCATGTTCAAGTGTCTCAGCCATAGCAGCCCTGATTTCAACTTCTGTGGCAGTTTTACTCCACTTCATTACTGCAGCTGCAAAAGAAAATATATTAGATGGTGCATGAATAAACCACGTCTTACATCATTAAGGCTCCCACTACACACTGTATTTACATTTAATCAATTAACAATTGCATGGATTTGCATACCTTCCCAAAAGAAATACAATTGGTAAGCTAAATTAGATATATATATATAAACATGAAAAATGCAGTTACCTTTTACCACAGAGTAAAAAATGGTATCCTGGAAGGCTTGTTTCGCACTGCTACCCCGCGCCCCTTCATGTTGAAAGAAGCCATTAGGCTGTTGGTGAAAAGCCTGAGAATACATGCACAAAATCATAGGGTGAGGTCCACGCCTACATTCTACAAATATTCCTTTATGCTTGCATTATTCCTAATGAATCATCTCTTTCCGCATTTTTGATTTTCTATGTGCTAAGAGGAGGGCAAACAGAGCAGGCAATGAGTAAAAATGTAACTGCATAATTACATTCTATATTCTGAGCATGTGACAGTTGTTTAATACCTGTCCATCACTTTATGGACGCAGTCTTTATCATTCCTCCCTCCCACCATTGAGAGCTGGGACACCTGTACATGACACATGAAAAGACACTCAATACATTATGAATAAACCCATGGTGTTGGTAATATACTGATTGTTGCCAGATTGAGCTTAAATGGGCACTGGTCATGTTGACTCATCCATACATGTTGAGTCCATGCAAAATATTATGGGACAGTAGTACACCTCTAATACAAAGGCATGAAAATACACCTTCACTGTGTGTCCCTCAATTACACATTCTATAAAGCTGTGCATGTTAACAGATGCACTAGAAAAGAATATTTTTGTCCAATATAGATCATTTAGACTTTTTGGAGACTGGGGGGGTCTAGTCTAATTGACATAGTTTAGTCCAATTTCTGTATAAATCTTACCCTTTGTTCCCAGAGGTTGCGGTCCTTGAGATGTGCCTCTTCTTGAGCAAACTCTTCTAAGGTTTCTAGCAACATGGACAGCAGAATTCAGGGGCTCATAGTGCCTCCCGACTCTTTTTATCTCATCTAGAATTTCAACTAGCTTTCCAAGCACTGACTTCTGGCTTTCTGTGGAAGAAAATACATTCATTTATTTTTGTCAAGTATTTTATAAATCTTAATTTATGATTATTAAAGAATGATACAAAATAATAAATATTGACCATGGACGTACTAGCTTGAGACATGGGGAATAAGCCTCTCTCGGACTGTGATGGCCTTCGAACTCCACGCTGAGGTGTGAGAGAACACCTAGATCCTGAAGAAAAATAACAATAAAAACAGCGTTGAAGCTCATTGAAATAGTTGTTAATTCTCCTACCTCACTTATTGACATTATTGCAGGAGCAGCTGTCTTTAAAAACTATGAAGAATGCAACTAATCATGGACTCACTGCCCTACCTTTTCTGCTCCCGGACTGTGATGGCCTTCGAACTCCACGCTGAGGTGTGCGAGAACCTCTAGATCCTGAAAAAAACAAACAAAAAAAGCGTTGAAGCTCATTGAAAAGTAATATTACAATAATTGAGGTTGGAGAATTGACAACTATGAAGAATGCAACTGATCATGGACATGAAGAAATTTACTAGCCAATGGCGATTCTATTGCCAAGGTGTGTGTAGAGGGTTGTAAAAAAATGTTTACTGACTTACTGGCTGACTCTGGACTAAATGCTTCTGATGATTCAGACCTTGTGGGTGAACGGTGAAGCGTTGGACGAGAACATCCAGAAACTGGATACGCGCAACTGGAAACAGGAAGGTTGAAAGACTTTGTTTTGAGCCCAGACTTAAAAATACTTTATATTCCATTTGCATTGTGAGCAAGTAAAGTAGAATAAATAAAAACATGAAATTACTGTCTGAAGATGCAGGACTCTCTGGTTGTCTAATGGCGGTGTTAGCCAGTTCTGGGGGTGCAGGTAACTGGAGCAGCATTGCATTTTGTCCTGTGGTTGTTAAAAGAAATTCCAAAACCAGAAGCATCAGCAACTTAAATGACAGAAAAACTCATATTGCCAACCATTCCCTGAAGCTTGATGACTGAATTACACCACTGGACCAGCCCAGCCATTTTACTCACCCCTATTTGAAAATTAATTTGAAAATCTCACTACAAATAATCCAGAATTGAAGACAAAAGATTATAATCCTCCTCTGCCTGTTAAACTTCCTCACACCTGAAACTGATCGAGTGAATCTCCTCAACTTCTCCAATCTGGTGTAGATGACGATCAAACCATTGATGTTCTAACATCTGCTCTAAGCTGGGGCGTTTAGTTGGATCCCGGGCTAGACACTGTCTAATCAGATCCCTGCAGTCTGTACACATTTTAATAAGGAGAGAGCTGGTTAGTCATGACCATGTGACCTGACATTTTCGCTATACGTTGAGCTATATCTAAAAATTCTGACACACTTCAACCTTTAACTTTCTGTACAAATCGTTTGCTTTATGTGTGTGTTTATCAATTTTATCATCATTATTCACTCACATTCGGATAAGTTGCTGTTCTGAAATATAACTTTGGCTTGTGTGATTTCCGTTCTATTAAGAAAAGGGAGACATGCGTTCGACAACTTGTACAGCAACACTCCTAGAGACCAGACATTTGCTGGGACGGCGTGGAATCGAGGTTCTGTCAAGACTTCAGGTGGGCAGTATTTCAGAACTCCTGTAAGAAAGACATTTGCACATCGTTGAGCTTTTTTTTTTAAAGCATCATCAAATAATTAGTACCTTCAGGCTTCCTCACCCCTGTATATGTTGCTCTCGTAGCCTTCACTACTAAACAGCTGACCGCAGCCAAAGTCTATCAGCTTGAGGTCTATCGTGTCTTTCTTCAACAGGAAATTCTGCGCATGAATGTCATTATGGAAAACACCACGATGGATGCAGTGTTGCACTGCCCGCACAGCCTGTATCATGACGACCCGTGAGAACCAGTCACTCCAAGGCTGACGAGTGATTGAGTCCAGCAAGCTCTCGCAGGGTTCGGGATACTCCATGACCAGAGTGAATCCTTTAGGATCTTCAAACCACTCGTACAGTTGTATGACGAAGGGGCTTATGGATTCTCGCCTCATCATCATCAGCAGCGCCACTTCTGTAACGAGAGGTTCGGGATGCCCAGGCTAGAGAGAAGAAGCAGATAGAAGGTTTGCTGGGTAAAAATCTGAAGAAAACATCATTTTGAAATGTACTATTCTATGATCTTTTTAGATGCGTTCAAAAGAGCCTTTTCAGCTCAAAGTTATTTGGTGCCTCTAGGCTTATTGATCACATTTATACCTAACGCTTCCTACGGGTGTATTAACTACAGTAATCTGCACTTAAACAACTCCACACACATTCAGGTTTTGGCCAACTTACAATATTAAGATAGCGATCGTTGTCAATCTTGCGTATCCGCTTGATGGCAACCTGCACACACAAAAACCCAGTTTCAATGACAGTAACAGTATTCAAGCACCTTGTACTAAGTATTAAACCATCTGTAAATTGTTTGAAATGTGTTTTGATGCATGCAAGAGCAAAATGTTTGTACAATTCAGTAAGATTTACCTTTTTGCCATCAAATTTGCGTATTCCCCGGAACACCCTTCCAAATCCTCCGGATCCAATCATCTTTTTCACGTTATAGAGAGACTCAAAGGACTCTGAAAAACACACAGAAAAATATGAGACAATTATTAGCTTGCTAGATCCATTGTTTTATTTAAAAAATATCAGTGCTGGTCGAGCAACAGCAAATCGGATGTTAAAATGTTAAAAACTGACTCAGTTGAAAAACTTGAAATAGCAAAATCTCTCTCTGTAGACTTTACACCGCCCAGCCTTATTTCAGTCTCACCTGTTGAGCTCTTGTTCACTGGAGAAGCCTCCACGGCACCCTGAGCAGTTCGGCCAGTTGATGTCTCTGTTGGCTCGACAGAAACTGGACCCGGCAGACACAGAAACCCTTCGAGGCTGTCGGACCTTGACAAACCCTGTTGGTTTGGGCTCTCCGATCCATCGCCACTCCACCTCCACTCGGCGCAGTACGAGCCTCGGCTGCTCAGACTCAACGGCTCGACACAGGCCTCAGAGAGGGACCAAGATGAGGATGACGCGATGCCCGGAGAAGAATCTCTGGAAGCAGTTCTCCAGGATCTGGAGCGGCCTGAGGATGGAACATTTCAGACATCAAAAACTGTTTTTTGTTTTGTTTTTTTAATAATATTAATTATCAATGTCAGTGCTGGTCACATCAAATTGTAACTTTGGTTTCACTTTATTTTGGTCCCTTTAAAGGGGACATATCATGCCAAATGCACTTTTTTAGCCCTTAAATGCATTTTGTTGTATATTTGGAGTGTTTAGAAGTACAGAAAATATGAAATTATTCTCTTCAGGTGCTTCGTTGATATCTTTATATTCTGTTTTGGTCATATTTTTCAACCTGTTCTGATTTTTCTGTTATCTATGACGTTTTTTGAACTATTACGTCACAGTATTTGCAGCGGAACTGCCAAATAAGGACATTGACTTCCGGCCCAACACTTCGAGCAATCCGCCATTTTTATTTCTCGCTGCAATTTTGTAGTCCAAGCTAAAGGATGCAGAAGTTACGAGAGGGTAAGTTAAAATGTTCGGTTGTTGGATGTAGTAACCCACACGCTTCATTACACCGTTTAATGTAGATGAACTGCCGCGCTTGTGACAGGGCGCATGTTTAACTGAAAGAACGAGCAGAGAGAGAGAGAGACCCGGTCGCGCGCGCGCTCCCTCTCTTCGGAGCCAGGCGAAAGTGTAAACAAGACATCACCGTCTCCAAACTAGACGCTGTCTTGCTCTCTCTCCCTCGCACATATTAATCAAAATAAATCGACACGGTGGTAAAAGGTCGGAAGACCAAAGTTTCATGTGTAAATACAGTAACACACCATTGCGATACATCCATATGAAGACGTTGTTCTACAGGTTCGTCGTCTTCATTTTCATCTCGCTCCTGCTCCGACTCTGGCTCGAACGTGTAAGGCTGGCTGGACAAGTCTTCCGTTGTTGACGTTTTGTTAATAACGTGTGAATAAAAAGTTTCTGTGCCGCAGATAATCGTATCTCTGCTATCAAACTACAAAAATGTCCGAACGGGGTGGAGTTGAACCGAGTGTGGGCGGGGTATGAAGTGTCTCAATTGTATTTAAAGAGACCGCACCAAAACGTGTTGCTCTCAGACACACATCAGAAAAGGGGTAGAAAAGGGGCCTGTGGAGCTATAATAATGAGGAATTCAGACCCAAGCATTGCAGTTCCGCTTTATATAGACTACAAATGTATGATTTATATGTAAAAAGGAACAATTTAAAAGCATGATATGTCTCCTTTAAGACATTCTATAAGTCTATAAGTAACATTACACCTACATGTCTACTAACTCTCATTAGTAGAGTATTAGTAGACTCTACTAGAGTATTAGTAGACAGTAGACTTTCCCCTATTATAATAAATAATATTATAATGGGGGAAATAATTTTAATATTCTGTAAAAACAAGCCTTATTTTGAGTGGAAAACAAGATAATACTGTTTAAAATAATGATTTACCATTACTTGGCTTGACGCCGGAGTGATCTGGAGCAGGTGATGATGGTTCCGGAATAAAAGGCTCCACAACATCCACAGCACTACTGGAACAGCAGCAGAAAACAGCCTTCAAAGCCCTCCAGATCCTGAGGAGACAACCAGGTCTCTTCGTACGTTCTGGAGCTATTTCTGAAATGAAGAAAAAACAAATGAAAACAACTATTAGACACATCTGTAGTTGCAAAGTTACTTATAGTCGACAGAATGTTCAAAAGGGACCATCAAAATAAAGTGTTACCGTTACTTTAGTTGACAAATCAGCCATTGAAAATAGAAATAGAAACTAAGCCATTACTTTCTTTATTAAAAGCCTATTCTGACCTCTGCGAGAGTGTTTAGACGAAGTGGACGGACGTCCATCATCTGGGTTCCGCTTCGCCCTCGTCCCGCGAGCCTGACCTGTGGACACAGAAACAGAAAACTCAGAAGACAGAGATGTTAAATATCCAGGACGATCCTGGCTCTGGGTCGGGTCTGGCAGCGGCAGAGGTGGACAGTAACAAAGTACATTTATTTGAGCAGGGACGGACTGACAATCTGTGCGTTCTGGAAAAGTCCAGAACGGCCGTCCAACCGAGGGCCGTCGGCACAAAAAAAAGTCTAATAAAGCAATATGAACAGCCAACAGCAGGGGCACTAATACGATCACTTATATGCTACGTGTAAAAAAAAAAGAGTTGGCCTACTAGCCACTGACTTAATAGTTTTATAAGGCTTACCTAGCTATTGCACTTTTAAATTTGCTTACATTATATTTGAATAGTTATAAGTTATAGTAGGCTTTATAGCAGTTGCGTCTGATAAACATCAAATGGGAAACGCTCAAAAAGCGGAACGAAACTTGTTTGATCTGTGCGCGGCCAAAGCAAGCAGGGCTGATCTCGATAACGCAAACATTATTACACAGAGCTGCGCGATCCACTGAGAAGCATTTCAATTCAGCGCAGAATTCTCTATTATAAACCCACAGATGACTATGTGATTTAAGTTAGTTAAAAGACAGATGAAAAAACAGGCGAAACATTGTTCCAAGAACAAACCAGTTAGAAAACATTTCACTCCACAACTTTACTGTAGTAAAACTGTAGTAAAACAAACTTTTTTTGGCAGAAATGTGCCTGTATATATTCATATTAAAAATGCTTTTATATATAGTCATGTTATTAAAGTTATTAAGTTGTTATTAAACGTAATGTTATTAAATGTAATCAATGCAGTAATGTTTTTGTTTAGAAGTTATGGCAGTTTATTTATTTTGCATTTATATTAATACTAAATATTTGTTTTTGATAACACATACTATAGATTTATAGAGAAAAAAAAATCAATATATATTTTCATAATTTTTCAGGAATTGTTTAAAACTGCCTGAACCAGAACCAGATCTCAAGATATTTTATTATTTCGCATATTATGGTGAAAAGTAAAAAAAAAAGTTAAAGGTAAAGTTAAAAAGCACCATGTTATATGTATAATAAATATTTTTGAGTATAACAAACAAGTAGCCCTTCTAGATTATTGTATCCCTAGAGGTAGCCCACAAAAAGGTTGGAGACCCCTGGTATATAGTAACTATATGTTTTATAATTACAAGTTTGTGTAATTTGGGGTTTCTGTGGGCAGTGACATTTCATTATTTGTATTTTATTTTCAATGCAGATGTAATGGCATTGTACAAATTTTTAGTTTTTATTTGAAGGCTGAGGCTTCATTAATAAACACAACCCCAATTATCATGATTGGTTTTGAGATGTTACTTGCTTGTCTGATAGGCTACAGTGTGTGGCATAGTATCAGGACATCCTGGCTATAGTGTCTGTAGCGCACGGCTAGGGGCGAATGGCCGGATGATGGGAGATCATTTGGGAGAAAAAAATGATTTTTCATTTTTCAAATTTCTCCTATTTGGGAGAAAGTCCAGGGCTGTTTTTTAGCCCCAGTCCGTCCCTGTATTTGAGTACTGTACTTAAGTACACTTTTTGAGCATCTGTACTTTACTTGAGTATTATTTTTTCTGGAAACATTTTACTTTAACTTCACTACATTTGAAAGACGAGTATCGTACTTTTTACTCCACTACATTTCTGTCAAGGTCCTTGAGTAGAAAGTAGTTGGATTCTGACATCAATCTGATTTTCATTTTCAGCGTTGGGTTTGGTCTTCTAAATGCACATTTTGTCATTGTTTTGGAGCACACTAGCTTATAACAGTGGCTGACATATTCATACTAAAAGCCAAAAAACTTTAAATAGGGCACTATTTGAGGGAACAGCCCGAAACAGGGTGTCCGAAACTATTGTGGACGTTATTAAGAGCACTTATTCAATCTCACATTCAATCCCACTACAGGAACTGTGTTCTAGAAATAAATTTCATATTGATATGAGGGTAGGTATAGGCCGGCATAACGTTAGATTCAGAGGCACAAGGTACTGTAACTATCACAAACAACAATAATAAAATGCATTGACATTTACTTTTGATACTTAAGTACTTTTAAAAACTCTTTTCAACTTTTACTTGTAACTGAGTAATATTTGACTAGTAGTATCTGTAACTTACTTTCACTCAAGTAAGGAAATTGTGTAACTTACTTCGTCCATCTCTGGGCAGCGAATCTCCACGGTCACCAGAACCGGGTCTCCAAACCTCCTGACCAGCCGTCTGAGGGAAAGCAGCGCTCCTGGGTCTGGAGTGATCTTAGGATGGAATATTTCACAGATCACAGAGTAAGTAATATTTTAATAACGTTAATAGTAATAATCAGCAATCAATGTCTGTGGTCAATTACACATTTTTACTTCAGTTAAGTTACTCAAATTCAAAACTTTATTTCGCATGCAAGGAATCAAATACATGTGATCAAATGGGTTCTTCAAATTAATGTAGTCAGTCATTGTACAACATCATACCATAAACCATAAATGAAAAATTAAAGCACTCACCTCCTCTTTCACCCATCATTTGATCGTGAGCCATCGACATCTCCTCCAAACTGCAATAAAATCAAGAACACAAAACAAAACACAACACAACACAACAAAACACAACACAATACAAATCTCCTCAGAAATACTCCCCTGAAAAAATATCAAACAAACAAATAAAAGTAACAAGTTATTCTCAGAAATTATATGACGCTTTCACAAATGTAAAGGATATATTCTCCGATGTCCTTCTAGAATAAAAGTCTCCTCTCAGAAATCCAGAAAACAGCTTCAAAGTCTCAAGTTTCGCACAGAAAATTCTCAGCAAAAGTCTGTTAAGTCGCCTCGCCCTCGTCTCTCAAACAACAGACAGCGGTCGATCGGGAATTGTGGATACATGCAGATTGCAGAATTCATAAAACGCGTCACTATAGCAACTAAAATTTGAATCACTGCAAGATTCAAGTGTAAATATAGGCAGCATTCATAACATGCATCGTTACAGCATCTAAGATTTTAAAACACTATAAAGCACGTACAGACAGCGATCGGTTCGAGTGTAAATATATACGCAGTCAGAATTCATAACCTTCCTAGCAACTAAATTCGAATCACGCATGCACGCGCACATCGACTCTGATTTATTAAACAGTTACAAATTTAATGTTGACGTTTTCTTTTATATGATATTCATTCTTTCAGAACAGTTTTATTATTAAAACCCGTGGAAAATGCGCGCAAAAAGGCACAAGGGAGAATAAATCGGACATCATATAAATTAATTAAATTGGCCCTTTTCCGCATATATAACCACAAGGCCAATCAGCTTTCAGTATCACTAATGCGTCATCCAACCGGTTAGTAGTAGTGGTGAAGAAATCCAAATTATTGTTGAATTCTCTATTAAAATTGTTCACAATTGCTACCCAGTTAACTATAAACGTGATAAATTTGCCCCCATTAAATATCAAACTAAAACGACAGATTGCATTGTGGGTTTAACCTGATGCAGCAAAAGATTTGTTGATTACAGTGAAACTTTTTTTTTCTTTGCTTACAAAAAATAGTTATTTTTATTAAATAGTAATAGTAATAATTATTAAAGCATTGCAGTATTTCTTGACCAAAGTGCTTCTGTAATATTTAGTGTATCTATAGTGTATTCCTGGAAATGGACCCTTCAACTTTTCCATTATTATCTCACCAGTTGAACTATAATGAGCATATATATATATATATATATATATATAAAATGAACATATATAAAAACTATAATAGCATACAATGTTATAAGACTACAAATAATATTTTTACAAATCAGTTATTTCCTCCCACAAATTTCTCTCATCTTAACTATACATAATAACTTTTTGTCACCCGACTGAATTTGATCAGAAGGGATGTGTAAGCACTATTATTTGAAAAACTTCTCTGTTTTGTATTATTAAAAGCATTGTTTGACTATACAAGGGTAAATTCTACTGTGATAATTCTACTATGGTATTTACCAATTGTTCTTATGCATTATTGCAGTAGTGGTACTTCACTTTCTCTAGACTCAACTCACTGGGCCCATTTGGAGCAATCTGTGTCTATGTGCTAATATAATATACCTTGTACATCTAGCCTCTAGTCTAGAGAGAATATGGTTGTTCATATCTAAGGGCCCAAATCTAAAAAAAAAAATTGTGAGGGCACTGACCACTAGGCTATTGAAGATAATGATTTGCTGCAATTTGATAAATATTAGAACCTCATTGTGTACGAAACATAGGGGGAACAGAATCCGACGGCAAATAGTTCAGCTGTCGAAATCCGTTCCCCCACCCCAATGATGAGAGATGTTGATGTATCGGCTTAAAATATGCTTATGCTATTCTGTGTGTGGATGGAGCTTAAACAGCATCAATTTGATAAATATTAGAACCTCAGTTTGTCAGAAATATGGGGGGAACAGAATCCGACGGCAAAAAAACAGCTGTCGAAATCCGTTCCCCCAGCCCAATGATGAGAGATGTTGATGTATCGGCTTAAAATATGCTTATTCTATTTCGTGTGTGGATGGAGCTTAACTTGCATCAGTTTAAAGAATGTATTTCCTTGCCTTTTATTATAATTGGACAGTATAGTATCAAGAAGGTTTGACGACCCGGGACTTGAACTCGGGTCGCCCAAAGCTAAAGTAAAATTAGGAGGGCATTGACCACTAGGCTATTGAAGCTTTAGTCTACAGCAATTTGATAAATATTAGAACCTCATTGTGTACGAAACATAGGGGGAACAGAATCCGATGGCAAATAGTTTAGCTGACGAAATCCGTTCCCCCACCCCAATGATGAGAGATGTTGATGTATCGGCTTAAAATATGCTTATTCTGTTTCGTGTGTGGATGGAGCTTAACTTGCTTCAGTTTACAGAATTTATTTTCTGGCCTTTTATTATGATCGGACAGTATAGTATCAAGAAAGTTTGATGACCCGGGACTTGAACTCGGTTCGCCCAAAGCTAAAATAAAAATTTGAGGGCACTGACCACTAGGCTATTGAAAAAAGTGATTTGCTGCAAGTTGATAAATATTAGAACCTCAGTTTGTCAGAAATATGGGGGGAACAGAATCCGACGGCAAAAAAACAGCTGTCGAAATCCGTTCCCCCACAGCAATGATGAGAGATGTTGATGTATCGGCTTAAAATATGCTTATTCTATTTTGTGTGTGGATGGAGCTTAACTTGCATCAGTTTAAAGAATGTATTTCCTTGCCTTTTATTATAATCGGACAGTATAGTATCAAGAAAGTTTGATGACCCGGGACTTGAACTTGGGTCGCCCAAAGCTGAAATAAAATTGTGAGGGCACTGACCACTAGGCTATTGAAGATAATGATTTGCTGCAATTTGATAAATATTAGAACCTCATTGTGTACGAAACATAGGGGGAACAGAATCCGACGGCAAATAGTTCAGCTGTCGAAATCCGTTCCCCCACCCCAATGATGAGAGATGTTGATGTATCGGCTTAAAAAATGCTTATTCTATTCTGTGTGTGGATGGAGCTTAAACAGCATCAATTTCATGTTTTTCAAAATATACAAACACTTTTAAACAGTATTCCACAATCTGAATAAAACATTATCATGTCTGTATCATAGAGATGCTTAGAAGCAATGGAAATTGGATCCAATCACAGTTTTATTAAACAAAAACTCTTAAACATATAGCAAGGAACACAGAGATGGGGCCAAGTAACAGAAACAGATGCAACTCAATACAATACAATACCACTGTACAAATAGAGTACAATGAACAAATCTTCAGGTTTGCTGTAACATGGCCCTATTCAATACATATTCACCCCCATCACCATGATTAAATACTAATTGATCTTTTAGCAATGCTCAAAATAATTTCAACTCAACTTTAACAGCTTTGTCTATTGTTGAGAAAATGGTGTGTATGTCGCTCCACTGAAAATATAGACTTGTTTTGCAGCATTCTGGTGAGCATGAACGTGACTGGCCTATTCCAGAGTGAGACTCATCGCTGCTTTGACACGTACCACACATCGGGTGTTGTGCCATCCCAGTTGAAAAAGTACCAATTTTTTTTTCCCCCACCAATACCAATAAAATCTCCATTTTTTGGGTTTAGAAAAATGGCAAGTCTATGGCCGTCGAAAGCAGATAAGCACATTCGATGTATAATCTTCGTAAGGTTCCATAGCGCAGAGTTTGACTGTGTGTGTGTGTGTGACCCCTTTTCAAACACAAATCTTCCTACACGATCATCAGACATCAGAAAGTCCTGTTTCACAAAATCTTCATCTTCATGGAGAAACTCTGTCAAACTAATTTTCTGGCGTAGATAGTGAAGGTCTTCATCTGTTTAAGCTTGTTAACTGGTCAGTCCTGTTCAGCTGTTGCTGTTCTTGTCTGTGTCACACACATCTCTCTAGATGTTTCATCTCTCTAGGAGTTTTTGGAGTAGCCATTGTAACACTAGAGTTGTAGAATGTCTGTTTTATTTATTTAATTACTATCTTAAATCTTATTTAAATACCAAATTCAGGAGGCTGGGCTGTAGGTGTCAAACGTCCAAGGATGTAATGCTCTAAGGATGTGACACCTTCAGTAGTCATAAAACACCACACTTAGGGAGATTAACCTGTTTTTTTTTTTCCTTCAAACAATAGTGATAAAAGTATTTTGTTTTACACCATAGTTTGTGAAGGTCTCTGATAGACAGATGTCTTCATACCTTTGTTTTACTGTGTTTTTAAAAACATTACATAGATGTTTTATTACATTAAATATATAAGAGTTCCTTGTGCTGCATTCTATATCCACATACCACCCCAAAATTCATGGGAGCATTGTCTTATTTGAACAAGGAGAAGCTGAGAACACCTAGAGCTCACTGAAATTACAGCAGATTAGAGGAAACAGTTGTTTTTCAAAGTTGCTTTGCAAAGTGTAAGGAAAACAGACACACACACACACGCACACACACAACTGTGCAATCACACGGTCAACAGTTTCTAAAACAGTTTGTTTCAGTAAAAGTACAAACAAAATCAAAGTAGCATGAAAATACAATAAAATAAAATCCCCCCCCCCCCCCCCCCCAAATGTCTCCAAACTGTTACATGTTACAATGAAACTTTGAAACAATGGAACTTTGGAACAATGAAACACACTACAATGAAAACGTTGTGACTTGTGAGAACACTAACACTGTTAAACATGCAGGACAATAACTGTTCCAATTCAACTCTGATGTGACTGAGCTTGTTTCACATGTAAAATGATCACAGTAATAAACAGTTCACATGCATTTGCTAGCTAACTATTGAAATTTACAGTATGCTAAAACATTTTGGTATTCTGCTGTTGAGAACTACAACTGCATGTTTTCATTAAAAAGGAGAACAAAATGTTGAGCCATAAAACACAAGTTCTGTTTTCTGTATCAAACCTAAAAGACAGACGCCTAAAACACTGGTGTCATAGTATTGGTGTGGACAGAATAATAAAAAAAGGCATGAATCATCCCACCTTTCACTTAAAGTTACTACTTATCAACTGTAATTCATTTACTTAACAGTTGTTTAGAGACATAGACAAAAGAACTGTGTATCTATGACTGTGCGGTGAAATGCAGAGTTTTAAGTGTAATAGTTCTAAAAGTTTGAAGTGTAATGGTTGAATAACAGAAAAAGGACATAACTCACTTTTCATGTTGGGTCGGTGTGTCTTGCGATCCCACAGCGTAGACAGACCAGAAAGATGTCCTAAAAGAAATTTGTTTAGTCTCAACCAGTGTCATGTAGAAGGACTGACATTTAATTCTCAAAATGCTGCATTTGTTCATGTTTTCATTCTTCCTATGAACATATTTGACCACGCTCAGAGAGTAGTACAAAAGACTGTACAAAAACAGAGAAACTAATTGTAAAGCGTGACATAGTTTAGTGGAAAAATATCATTTTACATACTGTATCAACATAAACGAGGAATTCTGTATTCTTTATGGCTAATTGTCTCTTTTCCTATATGCCTTACACAAATTGACCTTGAATTTACTTTTGTGCAAACATAATTCCTGTATAACGATTATGTTTGAATGTTATCTATAGTCTTTACAAGGACGTGCAACTTTATAGTTCTTAATGTGTTTGCATTACAACAGTGTGGCATAGTTCCTCTAACAAATCTGACAGAAGAGCAAAAAAATAAAAAATGACAAAGATTTTTAGCACATATAGTAACTTTATTTGAGTCAAAGAAGATGGTGATAACAATTGAAAAACTATAATCTTTAATGTTAAGCGGGTTGTTGAAATAAACTATTCTGCGGACGTTAAACAACTTAATATAATATTAAGTATAATATAATATAATATGAAATACTGATTTGTCAAAAAGAGAAAGTTCAGTCATATATTTAAAAAGCCTCTTAAATGAAAGGCCTGCGTTCATCACACACATTTTCCCATGTGTGGAATAGCATGAACTAACATCGGTTTCACCTAAAACTAAACACAGACCAACAAACAAAGAAATGTGAACAGTGTCATCTCAATAAGGTGACTAAATCTAGTGGAGTAATAAAAAGTCATTTGCGAAACCATATTTACAAACGTTTAACAAACTTACAAATTGTTCATCATTTGAGTTTTCTACATTCTGTATGCATCATAAATGATGTTTGTATGGCGTAACTTATTTTCTTAGTGATTTGGGGTCTTGAATTTACATGGTGAATTTCTACACACGTCATTTTTTTATTTTATCTGCGGGGTTTGCCAGCCTCAATCTTAAATGAATGTGCAGCTCTCAGTGCAATAGTCAGATGTGATTCAGTTGTAACAGATTAAGTGTAAAACAGTATAACTTACTTTTCGTGTTGATGCTTTGTGTAATCCGAAATCATAGATCGCTGTAAAGTTGCACTAAAAGAAATATCAATTTAGTCAAACACTCTCAAGCAGAAAGACTTTCACTTAAATTCTTAATTTGCATTTTTTCCTATAAACACTGAATGTTGACAGTTCTCAAAGAAGAGTCCAACAAACAAAATAGTGCTATCTGAATAAAGTGACTAACACTAGTGGAGTGATAAAAACATCACTTACGAAACAAAATTTACAAACTTTCACAATTGCTCACGAATGGATTTTGTGTATTTATTATAAATGTTACTTTTCAATGTATGCTGAGCCCTCTTTTCTTACTGATTTGGTCGTTTGAATTTTACAGGTATTTCGGACACACATACAGTAACTCCTGTATAAAGATTATGTTTGTATGTTATTCACGAGTGTGAAACTTTGCATCACAGTGGTGTGACACACCCCTGACAAAATATGTTGGCGTGTAAAAATACACACAAAGAGTTTAGCACAACTATTTACACACACACACACACACACACACACACAAATATCTAACTATATATTGTGGCGCTTTAATAGAACCTTGATATTACCCAATATTCTTTTTAAGCTCATCTCTTTAATTTTGTGCTGGATGTTGAAGGGCTAGTGACTTCCATGATATTTTCTAGCATGAAGCTTTGTCTGGATCACTCAACACAAAGTTTTGTGTTCTGACCTCACAAAGATTTACCGTAAGATTAGATTTCTTGAATATTGCATGTTTGCACTGTACACTGAAACATGGAATCAACATGTATCCCTTGTGGTTGTTACACACCAGGTATGATTTGAAATGTAGGTTTGTCAAAAGAAAAAAGGTTCGGTCATACATTTAAAAAGTTTTCTAAGTGAAAATTGTGTTTTACTCATGTGAGGAAACTGTTCGGCTACAGTTCTAATAAAAGATGCTGGTCATCAGTCTGTTTTAAAAAATAAAATAAAGTAAAAGTTTTATTTAAAGAAAAGAGACAACTTTCATTGCTTTTTGTGGCGAATTTTTTTTTATTTTATAAATGTTTGAATGTTTCAAATCCCTATGCGTTTTATTTTACTCAGAATATGTAATTTGTTGTTTTGCAACACACACACACACACACACACACACACGCACGCACACACACACACACACACTATGGGCTGGGTTAAAAACTAAAACATTTTCTGCAAAAAATACTAAAATAACAAAAGTAACAAACAAATTTATATACACTAAAAAGATGTTTTTGTGTGCGAGCCCAGAGAATCATCAGAAAGCTTTTGATGAAGTGTCATTCTTTAAACATCTAGCCTAAGCAACTGTCGTATAACCATTAACAAACCCATTTAGGATGCACTCTTCTCCCGCCAGTTCCACTCGTAAACACCTTCACTGTGTGTTAGATAAATGTTTAGATTTTTTGTATTTTTTAACACTGATCCTATTGGCGTCAGGAAACAGATACAGATGTTCTAGAAAACAACAACAACAACACCTTTTCTTATTGAGAAGAATATAGTATGGGGTGTGTGGGTATAGGACTCTTTGGCTTGATGAACGTGTCGTCTTAGGCATTAACATAAACTTATAGTTCAGGTACTACTGATCCTACTGAGATGCTCACACACACACACACACACACACACACACACACACACACACACACACACACACACACACACACACACACACACACACACACACAGTTGTTCTTAAAACATCTCCAGACATATTATTTTAATGAATATAGCCAGTGTTTTGTAGATGTAATGGTATTCCTGAATGTCTTGACTCAAATATTTTGACTCAATTAACATATAGGCTACCCTATTGATCAACCAACAAAGATTTTGACACTCAGGGTGTCAACATTGCGTAATACTTGCTTGGGTGAATTTCACCCCCAACAATCAAAGGAAAATACAATCAGCAACAGTTTACCCCCAACAGACTGGAAGGAGCCAGTTACCCAGGATTCAACAAATGACCAGTCAGTTTGGCACTGTAAATCAGAGACACTGTTTTCTTGACACATGGATTACCTGTCAATCATGAGTGACAAGGGGGTCATAAATCAACCCAAAAGTGACACATGGTATATGTTAATACTACTCCCGGGACTTGAACTCGGTTCGCCCAAAGCTAAAATAAAAATTTGAGGGCACTGACCACTAGGCTATTGAAAAAAGTGATTTGCTGCAAGTTGATAAATATTAGAACCTCAGTTTGTCAGAAATATGGGGGGAACAGAATCCGACGGCAAAAAAACAGCTGTCGAAATCCGTTCCCCCACAGCAATGATGAGAGATGTTGATGTATCGGCTTAAAATATGCTTATTCTATTTTGTGTGTGGATGGAGCTTAACTTGCATCAGTTTAAAGAATGTATTTCCTTGCCTTTTATTATAATCGGACAGTATAGTATCAAGAAAGTTTGATGACCCGGGACTTGAACTTGGGTCGCCCAAAGCTGAAATAAAATTGTGAGGGCACTGACCACTAGGCTATTGAAGACAATGATTTGCTGCAATTTGATAAATATTAGAACCTCATTGTGTACGAAACATAGGGGGAACAGAATCTGACGGCAAATAGTTCAGCTGTCGAAATCCGTTCCCCCACCCCAATGATGAGAGATGTTGATGTATCGGCTTAAAATATGCTTATTCTATTTCGTGTGTGGATGGAGCTTAACTTGCATCGGTTTAAAGAATGTATTTTCTGGCCTTTTATTATGATCGAACAGTATAGTATCAAGAAAGTTTGATGACCCGGGACTTGAACTCGGATCGCCCAAAGCTAAAATAAAAATTTGAGGGCACTGACCACTAGGCTATTGAAGACAGTGATTTGCTGCAAGTTGATAAATATTAGAACCTCATTGTGTACGAAACATAGGGGGAACAGAATCCGACGGCAAAAAAACAGCTGTCGAAATCCATTCCCCCACCCCAATGATGAGAGATGTTGATGTATCGGCTTAAAATATGCTTATTCTATTCTGTGTGTGGATGGAGCTTAAACAGCATCAATTTGATAAATATTAGAACCTCAGTTTGTCAGAAATATGGGGGGAACAGAATCCGACGGCAAAAAAACAGCTGTCGAAATCCGTTCCCCCACCCCAATGATGAGAGATGTTGATGTATCGGCTTAAAATATGCTTATTCTATTTCGTGTGTGGATGGAGCTTAACTTGCATCAGTTTAAAGAATGTATTTCCTTGCCTTTTATTATAATTGGACAGTATAGTATCAAGAAGGTTTGACGACCCGGGACTTGAACTCGGGTCGCCCAAAGCTAAAATAAAATTAGGAGGGCATTGACCACTAGGTTATTGAAGCTTAAGTCTACAGCAATTTGATAAATATTAGAACCTCATTGTGTACGAAACATAGGGGGAACAGAATCCGATGGCAAATAGTTCAGCTGACGAAATCCGTTCCCCCACCCCAATGATGAGAGATGTTGATGTATCGGCTTGGATGGAGCTTAACTTGCATCAGTTTAAAGAATTTATTTTCTGGCCTTTTATTATGATCGGACAGTATAGTATCAAGAAAGTTTGATGACCCGGGACTTGAACTCGGTTCGCCCAAAGCTAAAATAAAAATTTGAGGGCACTGACCACTAGGCTGTTGAAGACAGCAATTTGCTACAATTTGATAAATATTAGAACCTCATTGTGTACGAAACATAGGGGGAACAGAATCCGACGGCAAAAGAACAGCTGTCGCAATCCGTTCCCCCACCGCAATGATGAGAGATGTTGATGTATCGGCTTAAAATATGCTTATTCTATTTTGTGTGTGGATGGAGCTTAACTTGCATCAGTTTAAAGAATGTATTTCCTTGCCTTTTATTATAATCGGACAGTATAGTATCAAGAAAGTTTGATGACCCGGGACTTGAACTTGGGTCGCCCAAAGCTGAAATAAAATTGTGAGGGCACTGACCACTAGGCTATTGAAGATAATGATTTACTGCAATTTGATAAATATTAGAACCTCATTGTGTACGAAACATAGGGGGAACAGAATCCGACGGCAAATAGTTCAGCTGTCGAAATCCGTTCCCCCACCCCAATGATGAGAGATGTTGATGTATCGGCTTAAAATATGCTTATTCTATTTCGTGTGTGGATGGAGCTTAACTTGCATCAGTTTAAAGAATGTATTTTCTGGCCTTTTATTATGATCGAACAGTATAGTATCAAGAAAGTTTGATGACCCGGGACTTGAACTCGGATCGCCCAAAGCTAAAATAAAAATTTGAGGGCACTGACCACTAGGCTATTGAAGACACTAATTTGCTGCAAGTTGATAAATATTAGAACCTCATTGTGTACGAAACATAGGGGGAACAGAATCCGACGGCAAAAAAACAGCTGTCGAAATCCGTTCCCCCACCGCAATGATGAGAGATGTTGATGTATCGGCTTAAAATATGCTTATTCTATTTTGTGTGTGGATGGAGCTTAACTTGCATCAGTTTAAAGAATGTATTTCCTTGCCTTTTATTATAATCGGACAGTATAGTATCAAGAAAGTTTGATGACCCGGGACTTGAACTTGGGTCGCCCAAAGCTGAAATAAAATTGTGAGGGCACTGACCACTAGGCTATTGAAGATAATGATTTACTGCAATTTGATAAATATTAGAACCTCATTGTGTACGAAACATAGGGGGAACAGAATCCGACGGCAAATAGTTCAGCTGTCGAAATCCGTTCCCCCACCCCAATGATGAGAGATGTTGATGTATCGGCTTAAAATATGCTTATTCTATTTCGTGTGTGGATGGAGCTTAACTTGCATCAGTTTAAAGAATGTATTTCCTTGCCTTTTATTATAATTGGACAGTATAGTATCAAGAAGGTTTGACGACCCGGGACTTGAACTCAGGTCGCCCAAAGCTAAAATAAAATTAGGAGGGCATTGACCACTAGGCTATTGAAGCTTAAGTCTACAGCAATTTGATAAATATTAGAACCTCATTGTGTACGAAACATAGGGGGAACAGAATCCGATGGCAAATAGTTCAGCTGACGATGTCCGTTCCCCCACCCCAATGATGAGAGATGTTGATGTATCGGCTTGAATGGAGCTTAACTTGCATCAGTTTACAGAATTTATTTTCTGGCCTTTTATTATGATCGGACAGTATAGTATCAAGAAAGTTTGATGACCCGGGACTTGAACTCGGTTCGCCCAAAGCTAAAATAAAAATTTGAGGGCACTGACCACTAGGCTATTGAAGATAATGATTTTTTGCAATTTGATAAATATTAGAACCTCATTGTGTACGAAACATAGGGGGAACAGAATCCGACGGCAAATAGTTCAGCTGTCGAAATACGTTCCCCCACCCCAATGATGAGAGATGTTGATATATCGGCTTAAAATATGTTTATTCTATTTCGTGTGTGGATGGAGCTTAACTTGCATCAGTTTAAAGAATGTATTTTCTGGCCTTTTATTATGATCGGACAGTATAGTATCAAGAAAGTTTGATGACCCGGGACTTGAACTCGGATCGCCCAAAGCTAAAATAAAATTGGGAGGGCACTGACCACTAGGCTATTGAAGCTTTAATCTACAGCAATTTGATAAATATTAGAACCTCATTGTGTACGAAACATAGGGGGAACAGAATCCGACGGCAAAAAAACAGCTGTCGAAATCCGTTCCCCCACCCCAATGATGAGAGATGTTGATGTATCGGCTTAAAATATGCTTATTCTATTCTGTGTGTGGATGGAGCTTAAACAGCATCAATTTGATAAATATTAGAACCTCAGTTTGTCAGAAATATGGGGGGAACAGAATCCGACGGCAAAAAAACAGCTGTCGAAATCCGTTCCCCCACCCCAATGATGAGAGATGTTGATGTATCGGCTTAAAATATGCTTATTCTATTCTGTGTGTGGATGGAGCTTAACTTGCATCAGTTTAAAGAATGTTTTTCCTTGCCTTTTATTATGATCGGACAGTATAGTATCAAGAAGGTTTGACGACCCGGGACTTGAACTCGGGTCGCCCAAAGCTAAAATAAAATTGGGAGGGCACTGACCACTAGGCTATTGAAGCTTTAATCTACAGCAATTTGATAAATATTAGAACCTCATTGTGTACGAAACATAGAGGGAACAGAATCCAATGGCAAATAGTTCAGCTGACGAAATCCGTTCCCCCACCCCAATGATGAGAGATGTTGATGTATCGGCTTAAAAAATGCTTATTCTATTCTGTGTGTGGATGGAGCTTAACTTGCATCAGTTTAAATAATGTATTTTCTGGCCTTTTATTATGATCAGACAGTATAGTATCAAGAAGGTTTGACGACCCGGGACTTGAACTCGGGTCGCCCAAAGCTAAAATAAAATTGTGAGGGCACTGACCACTAGGCTATTGAAGCTTTAATCTACAGCAATTTGATAAATATTAGAACCTCATTGTGTACGAAACATAGGGGGAACAGAATCCGACGGCAAATAGTTCAGCTGTCGAAATACGTTCCCCCACCCCAATGATGAGAGATGTTGATGTATCGGCTTAAAATATGCTTATTCTATTCTGTGTGTGGATGGAGCTTAAACAGCATCAATTTCATAAATATTAGAACCTCAGTTTGTCAGAAATATGGGGGGAACAGAATCCGACGGCAAAAAAACAGCTGTCGAAATCCGTTCCCCCACCCCAATGATGAGAGATGTTGATGTATAAGCTTAAAATATGCTTATTCTATTTCGTGTGTGGATGGAGCTTAACTTGCATCAGTTTAAAGAATGTATTTCCTTGCCTTTTATTATAATCGGACAGTATAGTATCAAGAAAGTTTGATGACCCGGGACTTGAACTTGGGTCGCCCAAAGCTGAAATAAAATTGTGAGGGCACTGACCACTAGGCTATTGAAGATAATGATTTGCTGCAATTTGATAAATATTAGAACCTCATTGTGTACGAAACATAGGGGGAACAGAATCCGACGGCAAATAGTTCAGCTGTCGAAATCCGTTCCCCCACCCCAATGATGAGAGATGTTGATGTATCGGCTTAAAATATGCTTATTCTATTCTATGTGTGGATGGAGCTTATCTTGCATCAGTTTAAAGAATGTATTTTCTGGCCTTTTATTATGATCGGACAGTATAGTATCAAGAAAGTTTGATGACCCGGGACTTGAACTCGGTTCGCCCAAAGCTAAAATAAAAATTTGAGGGCACTGACCACTAGGCTATTGAAAAAAGTGATTTGCTGCAAGTTGATAAATATTAGAACCTCAGTTTGTCAGAAATATGGGGGGAACAGAATCCGACGGCAAAAAAACAGCTGTCGAAATCCGTTCCCCCACCCCAATGATGAGAGATGTTGATGTATCGGCTTAAAATATGCTTATTCTATTCTGTGTGTGGATGGAGCTTAACTTGCATCAGTTTAAAGAATGTATTTCCTTGCCTTTTATTATGATCGGACAGTATAGTATCAAGAAGGTTTGACGACCCGGGACTTGAACTCGGGTCGCCCAAAGCTAAAATAAAATTGGGAGGGCACTGACCACTAGGCTATTGAAGCTTTAATCTACAGCAATTTGATAAATATTAGAACCTCATTGTGTACGAAACATAGAGGGAACAGAATCCAATGGCAAATAGTTCAGCTGACGAAATCCGTTCCCCCACCCCAATGATGAGAGATGTTGATGTATCGGCTTAAAAAATGCTTATTCTATTCTGTGTGTGGATGGAGCTTAACTTGCATCAGTTTAAATAATGTATTTTCTGGCCTTTTATTATGATCAGACAGTATAGTATCAAGAAGGTTTGACGACCCGGGACTTGAACTCGGGTCGCCCAAAGCTAAAATAAAATTGTGAGGGCACTGACCACTAGGCTATTGAAGCTTTGATCTACAGCAATTTGATAAATATTAGAACCTCATTGTGTACGAAACATAGGGGGAACAGAATCCGACGGCAAATAGTTCAGCTGTCGAAATACGTTCCCCCACCCCAATGATGAGAGATGTTGATGTATCGGCTTAAAATATGCTTATTCTATTCTGTGTGTGGATGGAGCTTAAACAGCATCAATTTCATAAATATTAGAACCTCAGTTTGTCAGAAATATGGGGGGAACAGAATCCGACGGCAAAAAAACAGCTGTCGAAATCCGTTCCCCCACCCCAATGATGAGAGATGTTGATGTATAAGCTTAAAATATGCTTATTCTATTTCGTGTGTGGATGGAGCTTAACTTGCATCAGTTTAAAGAATGTATTTCCTTGCCTTTTATTATAATCGGACAGTATAGTATCAAGAAAGTTTGATGACCCGGGACTTGAACTTGGGTCGCCCAAAGCTGAAATAAAATTGTGAGGGCACTGACCACTAGGCTATTGAAGATAATGATTTGCTGCAATTTGATAAATATTAGAACCTCATTGTGTACGAAACATAGGGGGAACAGAATCCGACGGCAAATAGTTCAGCTGTCGAAATCCGTTCCCCCACCCCAATGATGAGAGATGTTGATGTATCGGCTTAAAATATGCTTATTCTATTCTATGTGTGGATGGAGCTTAACTTGCATCAGTTTAAAGAATGTATTTTCTGGCCTTTTATTATGATCGGACAGTATAGTATCAAGAAAGTTTGATGACCCGGGACTTGAACTCGGTTCGCCCAAAGCTAAAATAAAAATTTGAGGGCACTGACCACTAGGCTATTGAAAAAAGTGATTTGCTGCAAGTTGATAAATATTAGAACCTCAGTTTGTCAGAAATATGGGGGGAACAGAATCCGACGGCAAAAAAACAGCTGTCGAAATCCGTTCCCCCACCCCAATGATGAGAGATGTTGATGTATCGGCTTAAAATATGCTTATTCTATTCTGTGTGTGGATGGAGCTTAACTTGCATCAGTTTAAAGAATGTATTTCCTTGCCTTTTATTATGATCGGACAGTATAGTATCAAGAAGGTTTGACGACCCGGGACTTGAACTCGGGTCGCCCAAAGCTAAAATAAAATTGGGAGGGCACTGACCACTAGGCTATTGAAGCTTTAATCTACAGCAATTTGATAAATATTAGAACCTCATTTTGTACGAAACATAGGGGGAACAGAATCCGATGGCAAATAGTTCAGCTGACGAAATCCGTTCCCCCACCCCAATGATGAGAGATGTTGATGTATCGGCTTAAAAAATGCTTATTCTATTTTGTGTGTGGATGGAGCTTAAACAGCATCAATTTCATAAATATTAGAACCTCAGTTTGTCAGAAATATGGGTGGAACAGAATCCGACGGCAAAAAAACAGCTGTCGAAATCCGTTCCCCCACCCCAATGATGAGAGATGTTGATGTATCGGCTTAAAATATGCTTATTCTATTTCGTGTGTGGATGGAGCTTAACTTGCATCAGTTTACACAATTTATTTTCTGGCCTTTTATTATGATCGGACAGTATAGTATCAAGAAAGTTTGATGACCCGGGACTTGAACTCGGGTCGCCCAAAGCTGAAATAAAATTTTGAGGGCACTGACCACTAGGCTATTGAAGACAGTGAGTTGCTGCAAGTTGATAAATATTAGAACCTCATTGTGTACGAAACATAGGGGGAACAGAATCCGATGGCAAATAGTTCAGCTGTCAAAATCCGTTCCCCCACCCCAATGATGAGAGATGTTGATGTATCGGCTTAAAATATGCTTGTTCTATTCTGTGTGTGGATGGAGCTTAAACAGCATCAATTTGATGAATATTAGAATCTCAGTTTGTCAGAAATATGGGGGGAACAGAATCCGATGGCAAATAGTTCAGCTGTCGAAATCCGTTCCCCCACCCCAATGATGAGAGATGTTGATGTATCGGCTTAAAAAATGCTTATTCTATTCTGTGTGTGGATGGAGCTTAACTTGCATCAGTTTAAAGAATGTATTTCCTTGCCTTTTATTATAATCGGACAGTATAGTATCAAGAAAGTTTGATGACCCGGGACTTGAACTTGGGTCGCCCAAAGCTGAAATAAAATTGTGAGGGCACTGACCACTAGGCTATTGAAGATAATGATTTGCTGCAATTTGATAAATATTAGAACCTCATTGTGTACGAAACATAGGGGGAACAGAATCCGACGGCAAATAGTTCAGCTGTCGAAATCCGTTCCCCCACCCCAATGATGAGAGATGTTGATGTATCGGCTTAAAATATGCTTATTCTATTCTGTGTGTGGATGGAGCTTAAACAGCATCAATTTGATAAATATTAGAACCTCAGTTTATCAGAAATATGGGGGGAACAGAATCCGACGGCATAAAAACAGCGGTCGAAATCCATTCCCCCACCCCAATGATGAGAGATGTTGATGTATCGGCTTAAAATATGCTTATTCTATTTCGTGTGTGGATGGAGCTTAACTTGCATCAGTTTAAAGAATGTATTTCCTTGCCTTTTATTATAATCGGACAGTATAGTATCAAGAAAGTTTGATGACCCGGGACTTGAACTCGGGTCGCCCAAAGCTGAAATAAAATTGTGAGGGCACTGACCACTAGGCTATTGAAGATAATGATTTGCTGCAAGTTGATAAATATTAGAACCTCATTGTGTACGAAACATAGGGGGAACAGAATCCGACGGCAAATAGTTCAGCTGACGAAATCCGTTCCCCCACCCCAATGATGAGAGATGTTGATGTATCGGCTTAAAATATGCTTATTCTATTTCATGTGTGGATGGAGCTTAACTTGCATCAGTTTAAAGAATGTATTTCCTTGCCTTTTATTATAATCGGACAGTATAGTATCAAGAAAGTTTGATGACCCGGGACTTGAACTTGGGTCGCCCAAAGCTGAAATAAAATTGTGAGGGCACTGACCACTAGGCTATTGAAGACAATGATTTGCTGCAATTTGATAAATATTAGAACCTCATTGTGTACGAAACATAGGGGGAACAGAATCTGACGGCAAATAGTTCAGCTGTCGAAATCCGTTCCCCCACCCCAATGATGAGAGATGTTGATGTATCGGCTTAAAATATGCTTATTCTATTTCGTGTGTGGATGGAGCTTAACTTGCATCGGTTTAAAGAATGTATTTTCTGGCCTTTTATTATGATCGAACAGTATAGTATCAAGAAAGTTTGATGACCCGGGACTTGAACTCGGATCGCCCAAAGCTAAAATAAAAATTTGAGGGCACTGACCACTAGGCTATTGAAGACAGTGATTTGCTGCAAGTTGATAAATATTAGAACCTCATTGTGTACGAAACATAGGGGGAACAGAATCCGACGGCAAAAAAACAGCTGTCGAAATCCATTCCCCCACCCCAATGATGAGAGATGTTGATGTATCGGCTTAAAATATGCTTATTCTATTCTGTGTGTGGATGGAGCTTAAACAGCATCAATTTGATAAATATTAGAACCTCAGTTTGTCAGAAATATGGGGGGAACAGAATCCGACGGCAAAAAAACAGCTGTCGAAATCCGTTCCCCCACCCCAATGATGAGAGATGTTGATGTATCGGCTTAAAATATGCTTATTCTATTTCGTGTGTGGATGGAGCTTAACTTGCATCAGTTTAAAGAATGTATTTCCTTGCCTTTTATTATAATTGGACAGTATAGTATCAAGAAGGTTTGACGACCCGGGACTTGAACTCGGGTCGCCCAAAGCTAAAATAAAATTAGGAGGGCATTGACCACTAGGTTATTGAAGCTTAAGTCTACAGCAATTTGATAAATATTAGAACCTCATTGTGTACGAAACATAGGGGGAACAGAATCCGATGGCAAATAGTTCAGCTGACGAAATCCGTTCCCCCACCCCAATGATGAGAGATGTTGATGTATCGGCTTGGATGGAGCTTAACTTGCATCAGTTTAAAGAATTTATTTTCTGGCCTTTTATTATGATCGGACAGTATAGTATCAAGAAAGTTTGATGACCCGGGACTTGAACTCGGTTCGCCCAAAGCTAAAATAAAAATTTGAGGGCACTGACCACTAGGCTGTTGAAGACAGCAATTTGCTACAATTTGATAAATATTAGAACCTCATTGTGTACGAAACATAGGGGGAACAGAATCCGACGGCAAAAGAACAGCTGTCGCAATCCGTTCCCCCACCGCAATGATGAGAGATGTTGATGTATCGGCTTAAAATATGCTTATTCTATTTTGTGTGTGGATGGAGCTTAACTTGCATCAGTTTAAAGAATGTATTTCCTTGCCTTTTATTATAATCGGACAGTATAGTATCAAGAAAGTTTGATGACCCGGGACTTGAACTCGGATCGCCCAAAGCTAAAATAAAAATTTGAGGGCACTGACCACTAGGCTATTGAAAAAAGTGATTTGCTGCAAGTTGATAAATATTAGAACCTCAGTTTGTCAGAAATATGGGGGGAACAGAATCCGACGGCAAAAAAACAGCTGTCGAAATCCGTTCCCCCACCCCAATGATGAGAGATGTTGATGTATCGGCTTAAAATATGCTTATTCTATTCTGTGTGTGGATGGAGCTTAACTTGCATCAGTTTAAAGAATGTTTTTCCTTGCCTTTTATTATGATCGGACAGTATAGTATCAAGAAGGTTTGACGACCCGGGACTTGAACTCGGGTCGCCCAAAGCTAAAATAAAATTGGGAGGGCACTGACCACTAGGCTATTGAAGCTTTAATCTACAGCAATTTGATAAATATTAGAACCTCATTGTGTACGAAACATAGAGGGAACAGAATCCAATGGCAAATAGTTCAGCTGACGAAATCCGTTCCCCCACCCCAATGATGAGAGATGTTGATGTATCGGCTTAAAAAATGCTTATTCTATTCTGTGTGTGGATGGAGCTTAACTTGCATCAGTTTAAATAATGTATTTTCTGGCCTTTTATTATGATCAGACAGTATAGTATCAAGAAGGTTTGACGACCCGGGACTTGAACTCGGGTCGCCCAAAGCTAAAATAAAATTGTGAGGGCACTGACCACTAGGCTATTGAAGCTTTGATCTACAGCAATTTGATAAATATTAGAACCTCATTGTGTACGAAACATAGGGGGAACAGAATCCGACGGCAAATAGTTCAGCTGTCGAAATACGTTCCCCCACCCCAATGATGAGAGATGTTGATGTATCGGCTTAAAATATGCTTATTCTATTCTGTGTGTGGATGGAGCTTAAACAGCATCAATTTCATAAATATTAGAACCTCAGTTTGTCAGAAATATGGGGGGAACAGAATCCGACGGCAAAAAAACAGCTGTCGAAATCCGTTCCCCCACCCCAATGATGAGAGATGTTGATGTATAAGCTTAAAATATGCTTATTCTATTTCGTGTGTGGATGGAGCTTAACTTGCATCAGTTTAAAGAATGTATTTCCTTGCCTTTTATTATAATCGGACAGTATAGTATCAAGAAAGTTTGATGACCCGGGACTTGAACTTGGGTCGCCCAAAGCTGAAATAAAATTGTGAGGGCACTGACCACTAGGCTATTGAAGATAATGATTTGCTGCAATTTGATAAATATTAGAACCTCATTGTGTACGAAACATAGGGGGAACAGAATCCGACGGCAAATAGTTCAGCTGTCGAAATCCGTTCCCCCACCCCAATGATGAGAGATGTTGATGTATCGGCTTAAAATATGCTTATTCTATTCTATGTGTGGATGGAGCTTAACTTGCATCAGTTTAAAGAATGTATTTTCTGGCCTTTTATTATGATCGGACAGTATAGTATCAAGAAAGTTTGATGACCCGGGACTTGAACTCGGTTCGCCCAAAGCTAAAATAAAAATTTGAGGGCACTGACCACTAGGCTATTGAAAAAAGTGATTTGCTGCAAGTTGATAAATATTAGAACCTCAGTTTGTCAGAAATATGGGGGGAACAGAATCCGACGGCAAAAAAACAGCTGTCGAAATCCGTTCCCCCACCCCAATGATGAGAGATGTTGATGTATCGGCTTAAAATATGCTTATTCTATTCTGTGTGTGGATGGAGCTTAACTTGCATCAGTTTAAAGAATGTATTTCCTTGCCTTTTATTATGATCGGACAGTATAGTATCAAGAAGGTTTGACGACCCGGGACTTGAACTCGGGTCGCCCAAAGCTAAAATAAAATTGGGAGGGCACTGACCACTAGGCTATTGAAGCTTTAATCTACAGCAATTTGATAAATATTAGAACCTCATTGTGTACGAAACATAGAGGGAACAGAATCCAATGGCAAATAGTTCAGCTGACGAAATCCGTTCCCCCACCCCAATGATGAGAGATGTTGATGTATCGGCTTAAAAAATGCTTATTCTATTCTGTGTGTGGATGGAGCTTAACTTGCATCAGTTTAAATAATGTATTTTCTGGCCTTTTATTATGATCAGACAGTATAGTATCAAGAAGGTTTGACGACCCGGGACTTGAACTCGGGTCGCCCAAAGCTAAAATAAAATTGTGAGGGCACTGACCACTAGGCTATTGAAGCTTTGATCTACAGCAATTTGATAAATATTAGAACCTCATTGTGTACGAAACATAGGGGGAACAGAATCCGACGGCAAATAGTTCAGCTGTCGAAATACGTTCCCCCACCCCAATGATGAGAGATGTTGATGTATCGGCTTAAAATATGCTTATTCTATTCTGTGTGTGGATGGAGCTTAAACAGCATCAATTTCATAAATATTAGAACCTCAGTTTGTCAGAAATATGGGGGGAACAGAATCCGACGGCAAAAAAACAGCTGTCGAAATCCGTTCCCCCACCCCAATGATGAGAGATGTTGATGTATAAGCTTAAAATATGCTTATTCTATTTCGTGTGTGGATGGAGCTTAACTTGCATCAGTTTAAAGAATGTATTTCCTTGCCTTTTATTATAATCGGACAGTATAGTATCAAGAAAGTTTGATGACCCGGGACTTGAACTTGGGTCGCCCAAAGCTGAAATAAAATTGTGAGGGCACTGACCACTAGGCTATTGAAGATAATGATTTGCTGCAATTTGATAAATATTAGAACCTCATTGTGTACGAAACATAGGGGGAACAGAATCCGACGGCAAATAGTTCAGCTGTCGAAATCCGTTCCCCCACCCCAATGATGAGAGATGTTGATGTATCGGCTTAAAATATGCTTATTCTATTCTATGTGTGGATGGAGCTTAACTTGCATCAGTTTAAAGAATGTATTTTCTGGCCTTTTATTATGATCGGACAGTATAGTATCAAGAAAGTTTGATGACCCGGGACTTGAACTCGGTTCGCCCAAAGCTAAAATAAAAATTTGAGGGCACTGACCACTAGGCTATTGAAAAAAGTGATTTGCTGCAAGTTGATAAATATTAGAACCTCAGTTTGTCAGAAATATGGGGGGAACAGAATCCGACGGCAAAAAAACAGCTGTCGAAATCCGTTCCCCCACCCCAATGATGAGAGATGTTGATGTATCGGCTTAAAATATGCTTATTCTATTCTGTGTGTGGATGGAGCTTAACTTGCATCAGTTTAAAGAATGTATTTCCTTGCCTTTTATTATGATCGGACAGTATAGTATCAAGAAGGTTTGACGACCCGGGACTTGAACTCGGGTCGCCCAAAGCTAAAATAAAATTGGGAGGGCACTGACCACTAGGCTATTGAAGCTTTAATCTACAGCAATTTGATAAATATTAGAACCTCATTGTGTACGAAACATAGAGGGAACAGAATCCAATGGCAAATAGTTCAGCTGACGAAATCCGTTCCCCCACCCCAATGATGAGAGATGTTGATGTATCGGCTTAAAAAATGCTTATTCTATTCTGTGTGTGGATGGAGCTTAACTTGCATCAGTTTAAATAATGTATTTTCTGGCCTTTTATTATGATCAGACAGTATAGTATCAAGAAGGTTTGACGACCCGGGACTTGAACTCGGGTCGCCCAAAGCTAAAATAAAATTGTGAGGGCACTGACCACTAGGCTATTGAAGCTTTGATCTACAGCAATTTGATAAATATTAGAACCTCATTGTGTACGAAACATAGGGGGAACAGAATCCGACGGCAAAAAAACAGCTGTCGAAATCCATTCCCCCACCCCAATGATGAGAGATGTTGATGTATCGGCTTAAAATATGCTTATTCTATTCTGTGTGTGGATGGAGCTTAAACAGCATCAATTTGATAAATATTAGAACCTCAGTTTGTCAGAAATATGGGGGGAACAGAATCCGACGGCAAAAAAACAGCTGTCGAAATCCGTTCCCCCACCCCAATGATGAGAGATGTTGATGTATCGGCTTAAAATATGCTTATTCTATTTCGTGTGTGGATGGAGCTTAACTTGCATCAGTTTAAAGAATGTATTTCCTTGCCTTTTATTATAATTGGACAGTATAGTATCAAGAAGGTTTGACGACCCGGGACTTGAACTCGGGTCGCCCAAAGCTAAAATAAAATTAGGAGGGCATTGACCACTAGGTTATTGAAGCTTAAGTCTACAGCAATTTGATAAATATTAGAACCTCATTGTGTACGAAACATAGGGGGAACAGAATCCGATGGCAAATAGTTCAGCTGACGAAATCCGTTCCCCCACCCCAATGATGAGAGATGTTGATGTATCGGCTTGGATGGAGCTTAACTTGCATCAGTTTAAAGAATTTATTTTCTGGCCTTTTATTATGATCGGACAGTATAGTATCAAGAAAGTTTGATGACCCGGGACTTGAACTCGGTTCGCCCAAAGCTAAAATAAAAATTTGAGGGCACTGACCACTAGGCTGTTGAAGACAGCAATTTGCTACAATTTGATAAATATTAGAACCTCATTGTGTACGAAACATAGGGGGAACAGAATCCGACGGCAAAAGAACAGCTGTCGCAATCCGTTCCCCCACCGCAATGATGAGAGATGTTGATGTATCGGCTTAAAATATGCTTATTCTATTTTGTGTGTGGATGGAGCTTAACTTGCATCAGTTTAAAGAATGTATTTCCTTGCCTTTTATTATAATCGGACAGTATAGTATCAAGAAAGTTTGATGACCCGGGACTTGAACTTGGGTCGCCCAAAGCTGAAATAAAATTGTGAGGGCACTGACCACTAGGCTATTGAAGATAATGATTTACTGCAATTTGATAAATATTAGAACCTCATTGTGTACGAAACATAGGGGGAACAGAATCCGACGGCAAATAGTTCAGCTGTCGAAATCCGTTCCCCCACCCCAATGATGAGAGATGTTGATGTATCGGCTTAAAATATGCTTATTCTATTTCGTGTGTGGATGGAGCTTAACTTGCATCAGTTTAAAGAATGTATTTTCTGGCCTTTTATTATGATCGAACAGTATAGTATCAAGAAAGTTTGATGACCCGGGACTTGAACTCGGATCGCCCAAAGCTAAAATAAAAATTTGAGGGCACTGACCACTAGGCTATTGAAGACACTAATTTGCTGCAAGTTGATAAATATTAGAACCTCATTGTGTACGAAACATAGGGGGAACAGAATCCGACGGCAAAAAAACAGCTGTCGAAATCCGTTCCCCCACCGCAATGATGAGAGATGTTGATGTATCGGCTTAAAATATGCTTATTCTATTTTGTGTGTGGATGGAGCTTAACTTGCATCAGTTTAAAGAATGTATTTCCTTGCCTTTTATTATAATCGGACAGTATAGTATCAAGAAAGTTTGATGACCCGGGACTTGAACTTGGGTCGCCCAAAGCTGAAATAAAATTGTGAGGGCACTGACCACTAGGCTATTGAAGATAATGATTTACTGCAATTTGATAAATATTAGAACCTCATTGTGTACGAAACATAGGGGGAACAGAATCCGACGGCAAATAGTTCAGCTGTCGAAATCCGTTCCCCCACCCCAATGATGAGAGATGTTGATGTATCGGCTTAAAATATGCTTATTCTATTTCGTGTGTGGATGGAGCTTAACTTGCATCAGTTTAAAGAATGTATTTCCTTGCCTTTTATTATAATTGGACAGTATAGTATCAAGAAGGTTTGACGACCCGGGACTTGAACTCAGGTCGCCCAAAGCTAAAATAAAATTAGGAGGGCATTGACCACTAGGCTATTGAAGCTTAAGTCTACAGCAATTTGATAAATATTAGAACCTCATTGTGTACGAAACATAGGGGGAACAGAATCCGATGGCAAATAGTTCAGCTGACGATGTCCGTTCCCCCACCCCAATGATGAGAGATGTTGATGTATCGGCTTGAATGGAGCTTAACTTGCATCAGTTTACAGAATTTATTTTCTGGCCTTTTATTATGATCGGACAGTATAGTATCAAGAAAGTTTGATGACCCGGGACTTGAACTCGGTTCGCCCAAAGCTAAAATAAAAATTTGAGGGCACTGACCACTAGGCTATTGAAGATAATGATTTTTTGCAATTTGATAAATATTAGAACCTCATTGTGTACGAAACATAGGGGGAACAGAATCCGACGGCAAATAGTTCAGCTGTCGAAATACGTTCCCCCACCCCAATGATGAGAGATGTTGATATATCGGCTTAAAATATGTTTATTCTATTTCGTGTGTGGATGGAGCTTAACTTGCATCAGTTTAAAGAATGTATTTTCTGGCCTTTTATTATGATCGGACAGTATAGTATCAAGAAAGTTTGATGACCCGGGACTTGAACTCGGATCGCCCAAAGCTAAAATAAAAATTTGAGGGCACTGACCACTAGGCTATTGAAGACACTGATTTGCTGCAAGTTGATAAATATTAGAACCTCATTGTGTACGAAACATAGGGGAAACAGAATCCGACGGCAAAAAAACAGCTGTCGAAATCCGTTCCCCCACCCCAATGATGAGAGATGTTGATGTATCGGCTTAAAATATGCTTATTCTATTCTGTGTGTGGATGGAGCTTAAACAGCATCAATTTGATAAATATTAGAACCTCAGTTTGTCAGAAATATGGGGGGAACAGAATCCGACGGCAAAAAAACAGCTGTCGAAATCCGTTCCCCCACCCCAATGATGAGAGATGTTGATGTATCGGCTTAAAATATGCTTATTCTATTCTGTGTGTGGATGGAGCTTAACTTGCATCAGTTTAAAGAATGTTTTTCCTTGCCTTTTATTATGATCGGACAGTATAGTATCAAGAAGGTTTGACGACCCGGGACTTGAACTCGGGTCGCCCAAAGCTAAAATAAAATTGGGAGGGCACTGACCACTAGGCTATTGAAGCTTTAATCTACAGCAATTTGATAAATATTAGAACCTCATTGTGTACGAAACATAGGGGGAACAGAATCCGACGGCAAAAAAACAGCTGTCGAAATCCGTTCCCCCACCCCAATGATGAGAGATGTTGATGTATCGGCTTAAAATATGCTTATTCTATTCTGTGTGTGGATGGAGCTTAAACAGCATCAATTTGATAAATATTAGAACCTCAGTTTGTCAGAAATATGGGGGGAACAGAATCCGACGGCAAAAAAACAGCTGTCGAAATCCGTTCCCCCACCCCAATGATGAGAGATGTTGATGTATCGGCTTAAAATATGCTTATTCTATTCTGTGTGTGGATGGAGCTTAACTTGCATCAGTTTAAAGAATGTTTTTCCTTGCCTTTTATTATGATCGGACAGTATAGTATCAAGAAGGTTTGACGACCCGGGACTTGAACTCGGGTCGCCCAAAGCTAAAATAAAATTGGGAGGGCACTGACCACTAGGCTATTGAAGCTTTAATCTACAGCAATTTGATAAATATTAGAACCTCATTGTGTACGAAACATAGGGGGAACAGAATCCGATGGCAAATAGTTCAGCTGACGAAATCCGTTCCCCCACCCCAATGATGAGAGATGTTGATGTATCGGCTTAAAAAATGCTTATTCTATTCTGTGTGTGGATGGAGCTTAACTTGCATCAGTTTAAATAATGTATTTTCTGGCCTTTTATTATGATCAGACAGTATAGTATCAAGAAGGTTTGACGACCCGGGACTTGAACTCGGGTCGCCCAAAGCTAAAATAAAATTGTGAGGGCACTGACCACTAGGCTATTGAAGCTTTGATCTGCAGCAATTTGATAAATATTAGAACCTCATTGTGTACGAAACATAGGGGGAACAGAATCCGACGGCAAATAGTTCAGCTGTCGAAATCCGTTCCCCCACCCCAATGATGAGAGATGTTGATGTATCGGCTTAAAATATGCTTATTCTATTCTGTGTGTGGATGGAGCTTAACTTGCATCAGTTTAAAGAATGTATTTTCTGGCCTTTTATTATGATCGAACAGTATAGTATCAAGAAAGTTTGATGACCCGGGACTTGAACTCGGATCGCCCAAAGCTAAAATAAAATTGTGAGGGCACTGACCACTAGGCTATTGAAGCTTTGATCTACAGCAATTTGATAAATATTAGAACCTCATTGTGTACGAAACATAGGGGGAACAGAATCCGACGGCAAATAGTTCAGCTGTCGAAATACGTTCCCCCACCCCAATGATGAGAGATGTTGATGTATCGGCTTAAAATATGCTTATTCTATTCTGTGTGTGGATGGAGCTTAAACAGCATCAATTTCATAAATATTAGAACCTCAGTTTGTCAGAAATATGGGGGGAACAGAATCCGACGGCAAAAAAACAGCTGTCGAAATCCGTTCCCCCACCCCAATGATGAGAGATGTTGATGTATAAGCTTAAAATATGCTTATTCTATTTCGTGTGTGGATGGAGCTTAACTTGCATCAGTTTAAAGAATGTATTTCCTTGCCTTTTATTATAATCGGACAGTATAGTATCAAGAAAGTTTGATGACCCGGGACTTGAACTTGGGTCGCCCAAAGCTGAAATAAAATTGTGAGGGCACTGACCACTAGGCTATTGAAGATAATGATTTGCTGCAATTTGATAAATATTAGAACCTCATTGTGTACGAAACATAGGGGGAACAGAATCCGACGGCAAATAGTTCAGCTGTCGAAATCCGTTCCCCCACCCCAATGATGAGAGATGTTGATGTATCGGCTTAAAATATGCTTATTCTATTCTATGTGTGGATGGAGCTTAACTTGCATCAGTTTAAAGAATGTATTTTCTGGCCTTTTATTATGATCGGACAGTATAGTATCAAGAAAGTTTGATGACCCGGGACTTGAACTCGGTTCGCCCAAAGCTAAAATAAAAATTTGAGGGCACTGACCACTAGGCTATTGAAAAAAGTGATTTGCTGCAAGTTGATAAATATTAGAACCTCAGTTTGTCAGAAATATGGGGGGAACAGAATCCGACGGCAAAAAAACAGCTGTCGAAATCCGTTCCCCCACCCCAATGATGAGAGATGTTGATGTATCGGCTTAAAATATGCTTATTCTATTCTGTGTGTGGATGGAGCTTAACTTGCATCAGTTTAAAGAATGTATTTCCTTGCCTTTTATTATGATCGGACAGTATAGTATCAAGAAGGTTTGACGACCCGGGACTTGAACTCGGGTCGCCCAAAGCTAAAATAAAATTGGGAGGGCACTGACCACTAGGCTATTGAAGCTTTAATCTACAGCAATTTGATAAATATTAGAACCTCATTGTGTACGAAACATAGGGGGAACAGAATCCGATGGCAAATAGTTCAGCTGACGAAATCCATTCCCCCACCCCAATGATGAGAGATGTTGATGTATCGGCTTAAAAAATGCTTATTCTATTCTGTGTGTGGATGGAGCTTAAACAGCATCAATTTCATAAATATTAGAACCTCAGTTTGTCAGAAATATGGGTGGAACAGAATCCGACGGCAAAAAAACAGCTGTCGAAATCCGTTCCCCCACCGCAATGATGAGAGATGTTGATGTATCGGCTTAAAATATGCTTATTCTATTTTGTGTGTGGATGGAGCTTAACTTGCATCAGTTTACAGAATTTATTTTCTGGCCTTTTATTATGATCGGACAGTATAGTATCAAGAAAGTTTGATGACCCGGGACTTGAACTTGGGTCGCCCAAAGCTGAAATAAAATTGGGAGGGCACTGACCACTAGGCTATTGAAGCTTTAATCTACAGCAATTTGATAAATATTAGAACCTCATTGTGTACGAAACATAGGGGGAACAGAATCCGACGGCAAATAGTTCAGCTGTCGAAATCCGTTCCCCCACCCCAATGATGAGAGATGTTGATGTATCGGCTTAAAATATGCTTATTCTGCTTCGTGTGTGGATGGAGCTTAACTTGCATCAGTGTAAATAATGTATTTTCTGGCCTTTTATTATGATCGGACAGTATAGTATCAAGAAAGTTTGATGACCCGGGACTTGAACTCGGGTCGCCCAAAGCTGAAATAAAATTTTGAGGGCACTGACCACTAGGCTATTGAAGACAGTGAGTTGCTGCAAGTTGATAAATATTAGAACCTCATTGTGTACGAAACATAGGGGGAACAGAATCCGATGGCAAATAGTTCAGCTGTCAAAATCCGTTCCCCCACCCCAATGATGAGAGATGTTGATGTATCGGCTTAAAAAATGCTTATTCTATTCTGTGTGTGGATGGAGCTTAACTTGCATCAGTTTAAAGAATGTATTTCCTTGCCTTTTATTATAATCGGACAGTATAGTATCAAGAAAGTTTGATGACCCGGGACTTGAACTCGGGTCGCCCAAAGCTGAAATAAAATTTTGAGGGCACTGACCACTAGGCTATTGAAGATAATGATTTGCTGCAATTTGATAAATATTAGAACCTCATTGTGTACGAAACATAGGGGGAACAGAATCCGACGGCAAATAGTTCAGCTGTCGAAATCCGTTCCCCCACCCCAATGATGAGAGATGTTGATGTATCGGCTTAAAATATGCTTATTCTATTCTGTGTGTGGATGGAGCTTAAACAGCATCAATTTGATAAATATTAGAACCTCAGTTTGTCAGAAATATGGGGGGAACAGAATCCGACGGCAAAAAAACAGCTGTCGAAATCCGTTCCCCCACCCCAATGATGAGAGATGTTGATGTATCGGCTTAAAATATGCTTATTCTATTCTGTGTGTGGATGGAGCTTAAACAGCATCAATTTGATAAATATTAGAACCTCAGTTTGTCAGAAATATGGGGGGAACAGAATCCGACGGCAAAAAAACAGCTGTCGAAATCCGTTCCCCCACCCCAATGATGAGAGATGTTGATGTATCGGCTTAAAATATGCTTATTCTATTTCGTGTGTGGATGGAGCTTAACTTGCATCAGTTTAAAGAATGTATTTCCTTGCCTTTTATTATAATCGGACAGTATAGTATCAAGAAAGTTTGATGACCCGGGACTTGAACTCGGGTCGCCCAAAGCTGAAATAAAATTGTGAGGGCACTGACCACTAGGCTATTGAAGATAATGATTTGCTGCAAGTTGATAAATATTAGAACCTCATTGTGTACGAAACATAGGGGGAACAGAATCCGACGGCAAATAGTTCAGCTGACGAAATCCGTTCCCCCACCCCAATGATGAGAGATGTTGATGTATCGGCTTAAAATATGCTTATTCTGTTCTGTGTGTGGATGGAGCTTAACTTGCATCAGTTTAAAGAATGTATTTTCTGGCATTTTATTATGATCGGACAGTATAGTATCAAGAAAGTTTGATGACCCGGGACTTGAACTCGGATCGCCCAAAGCTAAAATAAAAATTTGAGGGCACTGACCACTAGGCTATTGAAAAAAGTGATTTGCTGCAAGTTGATAAATATTAGAACCTCAGTTTGTCAGAAATATGGGGGGAACAGAATCCGACGGCAAAAAAACAGCTGTCGAAATCCGTTCCCCCACCCCAATGATGAGAGATGTTGATGTATCGGCTTAAAATATGCTTATTCTATTCTGTGTGTGGATGGAGCTTAACTTGCATCAGTTTAAAGAATGTTTTTCCTTGCCTTTTATTATGATCGGACAGTATAGTATCAAGAAGGTTTGACGACCCGGGACTTGAACTCGGGTCGCCCAAAGCTAAAATAAAATTGGGAGGGCACTGACCACTAGGCTATTGAAGCTTTAATCTACAGCAATTTGATAAATATTAGAACCTCATTGTGTACGAAACATAGAGGGAACAGAATCCAATGGCAAATAGTTCAGCTGACGAAATCCGTTCCCCCACCCCAATGATGAGAGATGTTGATGTATCGGCTTAAAAAATGCTTATTCTATTCTGTGTGTGGATGGAGCTTAACTTGCATCAGTTTAAATAATGTATTTTCTGGCCTTTTATTATGATCAGACAGTATAGTATCAAGAAGGTTTGACGACCCGGGACTTGAACTCGGGTCGCCCAAAGCTAAAATAAAATTGTGAGGGCACTGACCACTAGGCTATTGAAGCTTTGATCTACAGCAATTTGATAAATATTAGAACCTCATTGTGTACGAAACATAGGGGGAACAGAATCCGACGGCAAATAGTTCAGCTGTCGAAATACGTTCCCCCACCCCAATGATGAGAGATGTTGATGTATCGGCTTAAAATATGCTTATTCTATTCTGTGTGTGGATGGAGCTTAAACAGCATCAATTTCATAAATATTAGAACCTCAGTTTGTCAGAAATATGGGGGGAACAGAATCCGACGGCAAAAAAACAGCTGTCGAAATCCGTTCCCCCACCCCAATGATGAGAGATGTTGATGTATAAGCTTAAAATATGCTTATTCTATTTCGTGTGTGGATGGAGCTTAACTTGCATCAGTTTAAAGAATGTATTTCCTTGCCTTTTATTATAATCGGACAGTATAGTATCAAGAAAGTTTGATGACCCGGGACTTGAACTTGGGTCGCCCAAAGCTGAAATAAAATTGTGAGGGCACTGACCACTAGGCTATTGAAGATAATGATTTGCTGCAATTTGATAAATATTAGAACCTCATTGTGTACGAAACATAGGGGGAACAGAATCCGACGGCAAATAGTTCAGCTGTCGAAATCCGTTCCCCCACCCCAATGATGAGAGATGTTGATGTATCGGCTTAAAATATGCTTATTCTATTCTATGTGTGGATGGAGCTTAACTTGCATCAGTTTAAAGAATGTATTTTCTGGCCTTTTATTATGATCGGACAGTATAGTATCAAGAAAGTTTGATGACCCGGGACTTGAACTCGGTTCGCCCAAAGCTAAAATAAAAATTTGAGGGCACTGACCACTAGGCTATTGAAAAAAGTGATTTGCTGCAAGTTGATAAATATTAGAACCTCAGTTTGTCAGAAATATGGGGGGAACAGAATCCGACGGCAAAAAAACAGCTGTCGAAATCCGTTCCCCCACCCCAATGATGAGAGATGTTGATGTATCGGCTTAAAATATGCTTATTCTATTCTGTGTGTGGATGGAGCTTAACTTGCATCAGTTTAAAGAATGTATTTCCTTGCCTTTTATTATGATCGGACAGTATAGTATCAAGAAGGTTTGACGACCCGGGACTTGAACTCGGGTCGCCCAAAGCTAAAATAAAATTGGGAGGGCACTGACCACTAGGCTATTGAAGCTTTAATCTACAGCAATTTGATAAATATTAGAACCTCATTTTGTACGAAACATAGGGGGAACAGAATCCGATGGCAAATAGTTCAGCTGACGAAATCCGTTCCCCCACCCCAATGATGAGAGATGTTGATGTATCGGCTTAAAAAATGCTTATTCTATTTTGTGTGTGGATGGAGCTTAAACAGCATCAATTTCATAAATATTAGAACCTCAGTTTGTCAGAAATATGGGTGGAACAGAATCCGACGGCAAAAAAACAGCTGTCGAAATCCGTTCCCCCACCCCAATGATGAGAGATGTTGATGTATCGGCTTAAAATATGCTTATTCTATTTCGTGTGTGGATGGAGCTTAACTTGCATCAGTTTACACAATTTATTTTCTGGCCTTTTATTATGATCGGACAGTATAGTATCAAGAAAGTTTGATGACCCGGGACTTGAACTCGGGTCGCCCAAAGCTGAAATAAAATTTTGAGGGCACTGACCACTAGGCTATTGAAGACAGTGAGTTGCTGCAAGTTGATAAATATTAGAACCTCATTGTGTACGAAACATAGGGGGAACAGAATCCGATGGCAAATAGTTCAGCTGTCAAAATCCGTTCCCCCACCCCAATGATGAGAGATGTTGATGTATCGGCTTAAAATATGCTTGTTCTATTCTGTGTGTGGATGGAGCTTAAACAGCATCAATTTGATGAATATTAGAATCTCAGTTTGTCAGAAATATGGGGGGAACAGAATCCGATGGCAAATAGTTCAGCTGTCGAAATCCGTTCCCCCACCCCAATGATGAGAGATGTTGATGTATCGGCTTAAAAAATGCTTATTCTATTCTGTGTGTGGATGGAGCTTAACTTGCATCAGTTTAAAGAATGTATTTCCTTGCCTTTTATTATAATCGGACAGTATAGTATCAAGAAAGTTTGATGACCCGGGACTTGAACTTGGGTCGCCCAAAGCTGAAATAAAATTGTGAGGGCACTGACCACTAGGCTATTGAAGATAATGATTTGCTGCAATTTGATAAATATTAGAACCTCATTGTGTACGAAACATAGGGGGAACAGAATCCGACGGCAAATAGTTCAGCTGTCGAAATCCGTTCCCCCACCCCAATGATGAGAGATGTTGATGTATCGGCTTAAAATATGCTTATTCTATTCTGTGTGTGGATGGAGCTTAAACAGCATCAATTTGATAAATATTAGAACCTCAGTTTATCAGAAATATGGGGGGAACAGAATCCGACGGCATAAAAACAGCGGTCGAAATCCATTCCCCCACCCCAATGATGAGAGATGTTGATGTATCGGCTTAAAATATGCTTATTCTATTTCGTGTGTGGATGGAGCTTAACTTGCATCAGTTTAAAGAATGTATTTCCTTGCCTTTTATTATAATCGGACAGTATAGTATCAAGAAAGTTTGATGACCCGGGACTTGAACTCGGGTCGCCCAAAGCTGAAATAAAATTGTGAGGGCACTGACCACTAGGCTATTGAAGATAATGTTTGCTGCAAGTTGATAAATATTAGAACCTCATTGTGTACGAAACATAGGGGGAACAGAATCCGACGGCAAATAGTTCAGCTGACGAAATCCGTTCCCCCACCCCAATGATGAGAGATGTTGATGTATCGGCTTAAAATATGCTTATTCTGCTTCGTGTGTGGATGGAGCTTAACTTGCATCAGTGTAAATAATGTATTTTCTGGCCTTTTATTATGATCGGACAGTATAGTATCAAGAAAGTTTGATGACCCGGGACTTGAACTCGGGTCGGCCAAAGCTGAAATAAAATTTTGAGGGCACTGACCACTAGGCTATTGAAGACAGTGAGTTGCTGCAAGTTGATAAATATTAGAACCTCATTGTGTACGAAACATAGGGGGAACAGAATCCGATGGCAAATAGTTCAGCTGTCAAAATCCGTTCCCCCACCCCAATGATGAGAGATGTTGATGTATCGGCTTAAAATATGCTTGTTCTATTCTGTGTGTGGATGGAGCTTAAACAGCATCAATTTGATGAATATTAGAATCTCAGTTTGTCAGAAATATGGGGGGAACAGAATCCGATGGCAAATAGTTCAGCTGTCGAAATCCGTTCCCCCACCCCAATGATGAGAGATGTTGATGTATCGGCTTAAAAAATGCTTATTCTATTCTGTGTGTGGATGGAGCTTAACTTGCATCAGTTTAAAGAATGTATTTCCTTGCCTTTTATTATAATCGGACAGTATAGTATCAAGAAAGTTTGATGACCCGGGACTTGAACTTGGGTCGCCCAAAGCTGAAATAAAATTGTGAGGGCACTGACCACTAGGCTATTGAAGATAATGATTTGCTGCAATTTGATAAATATTAGAACCTCATTGTGTACGAAACATAGGGGGAACAGAATCCGATGGCAAATAGTTCAGCTGACGAAATCCGTTCCCCCACCCCAATGATGAGAGATGTTGATGTATCGGCTTAAAATATGCTTATTCTATTCTATGTGTGGATGGAGCTTAACTTGCATCAGTTTAAAGAATGTATTTTCTGGCCTTTTATTATGATCGAACAGTATAGTATCAAGACAGTTTGATGACCCGGGACTTGAACTCGGATCGCCCAAAGCTGAAATAAAATTGTGAGGGCACTGACCACTAGGCTATTGAAGACAGTGATTTGCTGCAAGTTGATAAATATTAGAACCTCATTGTGTACGAAACATAGGGGGAACAGAATCCGACGGCAAAAAAACAGCTGTCGAAATCCGTTCCCCCACCCCAATGATGAGAGATGTTGATGTATCGGCTTAAAATATGCTTATTCTATTTCATGTGTGGATGGAGCTTAACTTGCATCAGTTTAAAGAATGTATTTCCTTGCCTTTTATTATAATCGGACAGTATAGTATCAAGAAAGTTTGATGACCCGGGACTTGAACTCGGGTCGCCCAAAGCTGAAATAAAATTGTGAGGGCACTGACCACTAGGCTATTGAAGATAATGATTTGCTGCAAGTTGATAAATATTAGAACCTCATTGTGTACGAAACATAGGGGGAACAGAATCCGACGGCAAATAGTTCAGCTGACGAAATCCGTTCCCCCACCCCAATGATGAGAGATGTTGATGTATCGGCTTAAAATATGCTTATTCTGTTCTGTGTGTGGATGGAGCTTAACTTGCATCAGTTTAAATAATGTATTTTCTGGCCTTTTATTATGATCGGACAGTATAGTATCAAGAAAGTTTGATGACCCGGGACTTGAACTCGGGTCAGTCAAAGCTAAAAAAAAATTTGTGAGTGCACTGACCACTATAGTCGGGGAGCCAAAGTCTCAAAAGCTCAATAAAATGGGTTGAACCTGACATGGTCTGCCATACTTTTTATTCGTGTTTTTTCTGTTAACTTTGACCTTAAGAACCAATAATTGGAGGGTCTGCTCTGCCGGAAATATCGCAAAAAATTTTTTTTGCCCATTTTAGTGTATGCACTCCTTATTTTTTATCAGAAAAATGTACAAAAATATTTTTTTCCTCAAATCCTCAGTGGGTTGGGTAGGCTGTCAATAAATGCATTCCAGATACACAGAACACATGTGCTGACAACATCCACTGAAAAAATAACTCTTAAAACACATTTCTACATGATTTTGCATCAATTTAATGCAAAAAAATAGGCATTTTCTCACTTTTTTTCCAATATTTTCATCTTTACTTTATTGGCAATAAACTTTTCACCCAAGTTTTGACATCAGTCAATATGTCATTCTTTTCACCAAACAGAATTCTCATTCCACAGAAAAAATCATAAAAATCCAACCAAAATCAATGGATCTGTGATTATTTATTATGATGCTCAGAACCTCAGTGGAATTTTAGGTTACTCTCAAAATTCCGAAAGACATACTGGATATTTAACTGGATATATAGTTTTTAATGTCCACATTATTAAGCATCATGGCCCAGGCATCTTTTTAATTTCAATATAACCCTGTTCTCCAAATGGAAATGTGTCACACAAGGAATATAATACAGCAAAATGACTTTCATTATTTTATTGCCTCAGATGACAACTATTACAACTTTAACAGAACAAAATAATTTAACATAACTTAATTAACAGGTCCCTGTGAGGTGGGATAATCAGGAGGGTGGCACACTGAAGATACTGCTCTGGGGACAGACCTTCACCCTCACCACCTGAGGAGACAGCAAACAAGACCGGCAGGCTGGGTTTTACAGCAGCACATTAAAAGATGCACCCCTCGGCGCATCTTGCCAAAGGTGTAATAGGAAGGCATCTTCAGTTGGTGGAAGGCAACGCATGTCTCCTTTGATGCTCACAAAGAGATGGGCTCGCAGTGCATCTAGAGTACCACCAAAGTCACTCTGTCAAAGAGTGACACCATATATCGCCGTGCTGCTGTTATAACCTCTTCCTGAACATCCAGGCTTACCTCAGGGTCACTGTACCTGCACAGCGGCAGAAGGTCTGTCAGGTGTTTAATAGGAGTTGTGTAGGTGGTAAAGACCAATTTTTTGTGTGAACAAAGAAAACATCATGATCATGCGTAATAAATCATAATTCATGATGATGTACTCATCTTAGTTAATGTTTTAATTAAGGTGTTGTTCATCCATGAAGTCATGAATGAAAAACGTTGAACTCATGTTAGTTCCTGATGATTCATGAGATATTAATGCATGAATGAATGCATATTTCATGCATGAATTTATACATGAATTCATGCATGAATTTATACATGAATTCATGATAATTCATGTACCCTTACCGTAAAGTGTTACCATGCTTCCTTTATTTTCCAGCAGGATTTGCACCTGCCCACACTGCCAAAAGAACCAAAACCTGATTCAATGACCATGGTATCACTGTGTAATTACTGTGTGATTTCATGTAATATTCAAATTTTTTGAAATCCTGTTTTCGTGGGTTTTATGAGCTGGAAGCCTAAATTATATACAAATAAACAACTAAATACTTGAAATCGTTTAAGTTGTGGGCCCTGAATCTATAATCTATGGAAGTTTAACCTTTTGAATGGAATTATGGAAATAAATAAACTTTTCCATGATATTCGAATTTTTTGGAAAGGGTCTGTATATCCCGAACGTCGTCAAGGAAAATGGTTAATTATTGCCGTGTTTCAGGTTGTACCAACTTCCAAAAGTTATTAAAAACCAGGACGAGGAATGCCAGAAGTTATCAGAGGAAAGGAGGTTGGCAAAGCTCAACCAAGATCTAACTCACGTGGGAAAAATCTGGACAACATCCGGATTTGGTCGGCACATTTCTTGTCAGATATTGTGAAATGTTGATTGCAGCGGCTCATAATAAATTTTCTAGTGTAATGATAATATTTTTAATAGTAAATAGTAAAAACAACTATTACAGACCAGTCCAATCTTATTTATGGTACAATACCCATCACAATCTTTGCACATCAAGAAATCAATTGGTAATATTCCCCCCAAAATAGTATATTTCTGGCGCACACAACCATCATAAATCCATCATGGTTTTCTCAGAAATGTGAAGCTGAACAATAATAATTAGAAATGTTTCTCGAGCATCAAATCATCATATCAGAATGATTTCTGAAGGATCATGTAACACTGAAAACTGGAGTAATGATGCTGAAAATTCAGCTTTGATCACAGGAATAAATTGCATTTTAAAACATATTCAAATCGAAAACCGTTCTTTTAAATTGCAAAAGTATATTACTGTTTTTACTGTATTTTTGGTCCAATAAATGCAGTATTAGTGAGCAGAAGAGACTTCTTTCAGACACATTAACCCCAACCCTTTGAACATTATAGTGTACATCAATCATCACAAAGCATTTTGAATTTCATTTCTAAATGAGATTTTTTTTATGTTGATTTATGGAAGTTTGGGTCTGGATGTAAAGATAAAAGATATTTATATGAACTTAAGCATGAAGTTAAAAAAAAAAACCTAAATGGTGAATTGAGAACATGTGAGAACATTTCGAAAGCCTATTGGTGGCTTGTCTGCAAATCTTGTACCTCTGTGTGTATTGTGTAAATAAAACTGCCATAAGATGCATATTTACTGACATGTCAAAGTCTTTTTTCATTCAGAATTGTGTATTTTTAGCCTGGGTTTCCCCATGCTGCCTTGCGCGCAGTGCGATTTTATTCACGCCTCAGCGAGGGGACCAATCACAGAACGGGGAGGGAGCAGCAAGACAATGACGACGTCTATGCGACACAGAAGCAGTCTGTTTATATCTATGGATCCAACATGGCAGCAGACGTGAAGTTACCTTTCGATGCAGCCTTAGATAGTGATAGTGACCCATCGTCTTCTTCCTCGTCGAATTTCTGTCGCTCTACATACGTCATCTGGTATAATTGAAACGATTGGCTATGAGTTACGTACAGGCGCATTTGATAGCCCAATAAACGGCTCTGGGCATTCGTAAACCACGCCTCAAATACGAGAAAATGAGCATGTGGTTCCCAGACCACGTCTCAATGAGAAGAGGTCTGATGTTAGCCAGGCTAGTGTATTTTCACAATTCTTTTCAATTTGTTTCAGGTCATACACTGAACAAATCTGAAAAACGTATCCTCTGCCGAGATAATCCATCCACCTCACAGGTGTGGCATATCAAGATGCTGATTAGACAGCATGTTATTGCACAGGTGTGCCTTAGGCTGGCTATCAATATCACAATTCATTGGAGTGTGTGTGTGTGTGTGTGTGTATATATGTGTGTGTGTGTGTGTGTGTGTGTGCGTGTGTGTGTGTGTGTGTGTGTGCGTGTGTGTGTGAAAAAATCACAGCTTCATCGGAATGTTACGAAACTTAGTGACTTTTATGGCATTAGATATTGAGGATAAAAAAATTGAGGTCATGATCCGAGCAGGCTAAGTGGTCATAAAAAAAACAGTTCCTTTTGTGCTCTTCAGTCAAAAATGACCGACCATAGGAAATGAATGGGAAATTGACAAAAACACAAATATTCTGAGAATTTTTGTGTACAATCTACAAATCGTGCTCAACAATGAAGGGGTGACACTCTTAAACATCAAGAGTGCAAAACAGACACACCCACTCACACACACACACATACAAACACACACACACACACACACACACACACACACACACACACACACACACAGCAGCTCATTTGCATTTAAAGGGACACATAAAAACGGCGCGTTTTTGCTCACCCTCAAAAGTGACAACTTTAACATGCTATATAAAAATATCTGTGGGGTATTTTGAGCTAAAACGTCACATACACACTCTGGGGACATCAGATACTTATTTTACATCTTGTGAAAAGGCCATTATACCACGCCTTTAAGCTGTTTTCCTCATGGGGACCCAAAAATGGTTGTAGAAGGAAAAGGATTTCCGATACTGTCATCTTTGTAGGGACATTTCGTTAAAACTAAATATAAAAAAGTGTATAAAATATAAAAGTGAAACTCCTCCAATGCCAATCTGTGTGTGGGCACGAGTAGCCAGTTGTGTAATTCTTATTTTTATTAATGATTCTTATTCTTGCGGTACCATGACTTGAATAACTGCACTAATGACTTGAAAGATAATAGTTAATTATGTGATGTAATAGTGTTGTCCAGTTATGTCCTCTTCAGTGTCTGTTTAGCACCAAAAACACTCATATATCACCAGTAGATGGCGATGAGTGAGTGAGTCAATATATCACTGACAACCAAGGATGGACAAATAAACCATCATAAATAGCGTTTAACAAATGTAAACAAAATGTAAACAGTGTGAAAGATGTGCCATTTTTCTGCCTGTGATATTGTTTTCATTTAATTTGTATCTATTTTGTCTATTATTGTTTGTCACTGTTTTATATTTGTTATTGTTGCATAATAATAAATCCATATTAATAATAAAAAATACATCCAAATTAATAACAAGTCCAAACGAAAAAGCCCATTTACAATTTTCTTTAACGTTTATTACAAATATACATGCAGCATTTCAATTCAACAGATACAAATGTTAAATAAAATATAAACACGTTAAACAAAATAAACACGTTCTGAGTTTCTGTCAGGTTGGTGTTGGACTTCTGGCTTCGGGTCAAGTCTCGAGCTCGGAGCTCTCAGCAAGCATGTTATTTCCTATCCAAAACAAAGAGTATATGAACAAGTCAACTCATGAATGTTTTTTTAGAGCTAGAACAGAATTGAATTCTGTTTGGTTTACTGATTCTGTTATTTTCCTGTTTACTACAGGGATGCTGCATTAAAACAATCTGTATAGTATCAAGCGCTATATAAATGAAGGTGATTTGACTATAACAAGAACATTCCCAGCTAGCAAAAAGTCGTCTATTAGACGTTGAATAGACGTAAATCTTCAACGTCTAATTACGGTCCACTGAAGGTTGAAAATGAAAATTGAAAACATTGAAAACAGGTCAATCTTCAACGTTTACTCGATGCCTATTGACAATTGTCAATTCTCAAGTCCCAACACATCAACATGCCAAATAACATTTTAGATTAACATATGAATGAAACAAAGCTTTAAAGAGAGAATAGCTTTATTATACTTAAAACAGCACATTTTAAATAAAATATAGTGCAATAAAACACGGATTTCACATTCCAAGAGTCAACACAAAACACAACTCAGAAAATTGACACTACAAATGTTCACACACCAGCTCTCCCGGGAGCATGTTCATGTGTCTCAGCCATAGCAGCCCTGATTTCAACTTCTGTGGCAGTTTTACTCCACTTCATTACTGCAGCTGCAAAAGAAAATATATTAGATGGTGCATGAATAAACCACGTCTTACATCATTAAGGCTCCCACTACACACTGTATTTACATTTAATCAATTAACAATTGCATGGATTTGCATACCTTCCCAAAAGAAATACAATTGGTAAGCTAAATTAGATATATATATATAAACATGATTACCTTTTACCACAGAGTAAAAAATGGTATCCTGGAAGGCTTGTTTCGCACTGCTACCCCGCGCCCCTTCATGTTGAAAGAAGCCATTAGGCTGTTGGTGAAAAGCCTGAGAATACATGCACAAAATCATAGGGTGAGGTCCACGCCTACATTCTACAAATATTCCTTTATGCTTGCATTATTCCTAATGAATCATCTCTTTCCGCATTTTTGATTTTCTATGTGCTAAGAGGAGGGCAAACAGAGCAGGCAATGAGTAAAAATGTAACTGCATAATTACATTCTATATTCTGAGCATGTGACAGTTGTTTAATACCTGTCCATCACTTTATGGACGCAGTCTTTATCGTTCCTCCCTCCCACCATTGAGAGCTGGGACACCTGTACATGACACATGAAAAGACACTCAATACATTATGAATAAACCCATGGTGTTGGTAATATACTGATTGTTGCCAGATTGAGCTTAAATGGGAACTGGTCATGTTGACTCATCCATACATGTTGAGTCCATGCAAAATATTATGGGACAGTAGTACACCTCTAATACAAAGGCATGAAAATACGCCTTCACTGTGTGTCCCTCAATTACACATTCTATAAAGCTGTGCATGTTAACAGATGCACTAGAAAAGAATAATTTTGTCCAATATAGATCATTTAGACTTTTTGGAGACTGGGGGGGTCTAGTCTAATTGACATAGTTTAGTCCAATTTCTGTATAAATCTTACCCTTTGTTCCCAGAGGTTGCGGTCCTTGAGATGTGCCTCTTCTTGAGCAAACTCTTCTAAGGTTTCTAGCAACATGGACAGCAGAATTCAGGGGCTCATAGTGCCTCCCGACTCTTTTTATCTCATCTAGAATTTCAACTAGCTTTCCAAGCACTGACTTCTGGCTTTCTGTGGAAGAAAATACATTCATTTATTTTTGTCAAGTATTTTATAAATCTTACTTTATGATTATTAAAGAATGATACAAAATAATAAATATTGACCATGGACGTACTAGCTTGAGACATGGGGAATAAGCCTCTCTCGGACTGTGATGGCCTTCGAACTCCACGCTGAGGTGTGAGAGAACACCTAGATCCTGAAGAAAAATAACAATAAAAACAGCGTTGAAGCTCATTGAAATAGTTGTTAATTCTCCTACCTCACTTATTGACATTATTGCAGGAGCAGCTGTCTTTAAAAACTATGAAGAATGCAACTAATCATGGACTCACTGCCCTACCTTTTCTGCTCCCGGACTGTGATGGCCTTCGAACTCCACGCTGAGGTGTGCGAGAACCTCTAGATCCTGAAAAAAACAAACAAAAAAAGCGTTGAAGCTCATTGAAAAGTAATATTACAATAATTGAGGTTGGAGAATTGACAACTATGAAGAATGCAACTGATCATGGACATGAAGAAATTTACTAGCCAATGGCGATTCTATTGCCAAGGTGTGTGTAGAGGGTTGTAAAAAAATGTTTACTGACTTACTGGCTGACTCTGGACTAAATGCTTCTGATGATTCAGACCTTGTGGGTGAACGGTGAAGCGTTGGACGAGAACATCCAGAAACTGGATACGCGCAACTGGAAACAGGAAGGTTGAAAGACTTTGTTTTGAGCCCAGACTTAAAAATACTTTATATTCCATTTGCATTGTGAGCAAGTAAAGTAGAATAAATAAAAACATGAAATTACTGTCTGAAGATGCAGGACTCTCTGGTTGTCTAATGGCGGTGTTAGCCAGTTCTGGGGGTGCAGGTAACTGGAGCAGCATTGCATTTTGTCCTGTGGTTGTTAAAAGAAATTCCAAAACCAGAAGCATCAGCAACTTAAATGACAGAAAAACTCATATTGCCAACCATTCCCTGAAGCTTGATGACTGAATTACACCACTGGACCAGCCCAGCCATTTTACTCACCCCTATTTGAAAATTAATTTGAAAATCTCACTACAAATAATCCAGAATTGAAGACAAAAGATTATAATCCTCCTCTGCCTGTTAAACTTCCTCACACCTGAAACTGATCGAGTGAATCTCCTCAACTTCTCCAATCTGGTGTAGATGACGATCAAACCATTGATGTTCTAACATCTGCTCTAAGCTGGGGCGTTTAGTTGGATCCCGGGCTAGACACTGTCTAATCAGATCCCTGCAGTCTGTACACATTTTAATAAGGAGAGAGCTGGTTAGTCATGACCATGTGACCTGACATTTTCGCTATACGTTGAGCTATATCTAAAAATTCTGACACACTTCAACCTTTAACTTTCTGTACAAATCGTTTGCTTTATGTGTGTGTTTATCAATTTTATCATCATTATTCACTCACATTCGGATAAGTTGCTGTTCTGAAATATAACTTTGGCTTGTGTGATTTCCGTTCTATTAAGAAAAGGGAGACATGCATTCGACAACTTGTACAGCAACACTCCTAGAGACCAGACATTTGCTGGGACGGCGTGGAATCGAGGTTCTGTCAAGACTTCAGGTGGGCAGTATTTCAGAACTCCTGTAAGAAAGACATTTGCACATCGTTGAGCTTTTTTTTTAAAGCATCATCAAATAATTAGTACCTTCAGGTTTCCTCACCCCTGTATATGTTGCTCTCGTAGCCTTCACTACTAAACAGCTGACCGCAGCCAAAGTCTATCAGCTTGAGGTCTATCGTGTCTTTCTTCAACAGGAAATTCTGCGCATGAATGTCATTATGGAAAACACCACGATGGATGCAGTGTTGCACTGCCCGCACAGCCTGTATCATGACGACCCGTGAGAACCAGTCACTCCAAGGCTGACGAGTGATTGAGTCCAGCAAGCTCTCGCAGGGTTCGGGATACTCCATGACCAGAGTGAATCCTTTAGGATCTTCAAACCACTCGTACAGTTGTATGACGAAGGGGCTTATGGATTCTCGCCTCATCATCATCAGCAGCGCCACTTCTGTAACGAGAGGTTCGGGATGCCCAGGCTAGAGAGAAGAAGCAGATAGAAGGTTTGCTGGGTAAAAATCTGAAGAAAACATCATTTTGAAATGTACTATTCTATGATCTTTTTAGATGCGTTCAAAAGAGCCTTTTCAGCTCAAAGTTATTTGGTGCCTCTAGGCTTATTTGTTGATCACATTTATACCTAACGCTTCCTACGGGTGTATTAACTACAGTAATCTGCACTTAAACAACTCCACACACATTCAGGTTTTGGCCAACTTACAATATTAAGATAGCGATCGTTGTCAATCTTGCGTATCCGCTTGATGGCAACCTGCACACACAAAAACCCAGTTTCAATGACAGTAACAGTATTCAAGCACCTTGTACTAAGTATTAAACCATCTGTAAATTGTTTGAAATGTGTTTTGATGCATGCAAGAGCAAAATGTTTGTACAATTCAGTAAGATTTACCTTTTTGCCATCAAATTTGCGTATTCCCCGGAACACCCTTCCAAATCCTCCGGATCCAATCATCTTTTTCACGTTATAGAGAGACTCAAAGGACTCTGAAAAACACACAGAAAAATATGAGACAATTATTAGCTTGCTAGATCCATTGTTTTATTTAAAAAATATCAGTGCTGGTCGAGCAACAGCAAATCGGATGTTAAAATGTTAAAAACTGACTCAGTTGAAAAACTTGAAATAGCAAAATCTCTCTCTGTAGACTTTACACCGCCCAGCCTTATTTCAGTCTCACCTGTTGAGCTCTTGTTCACTGGAGAAGCCTCCACGGCACCCTGAGCAGTTCGGCCAGTTGATGTCTCTGTTGGCTCGACAGAAACTGGACCCGGCAGACACAGAGACCCTTCGAGGCTGTCGGACCTTGACAAACCCTGTTGGTTTGGGCTCTCCGATCCATCGCCACTCCACCTCCACTCGGCGCAGTACGAGCCTCGGCTGCTCAGACTCAACGGCTCGACACAGGCCTCAGAGAGGGACCAAGATGAGGATGACGCGATGCCCGGAGAAGAATCTCTGGAAGCAGTTCTCCAGGATCTGGAGCGGCCTGAGGATGGAACATTTCAGACATCAAAAACTGTTTTTTGTTTTGTTTTTTTAATAATATTAATTATCAATGTCAGTGCTGGTCACATCAAATTGTAACTTTGGTTTCACTTTATTTTGGTCCCTTTAAAGGGGACATATCATGCCAAATGCACTTTTTTAGCCCTTAAATGCATTTTGTTGTATATTTGGAGTGTTTAGAAGTACAGAAAATATGAAATTATTCTCTTCAGGTGCTTCGTTGATATCTTTATATTCTGTTTTGGTCATATTTTTCAACCTGTTCTGATTTTTCTGTTATCTATGACGTTTTTTGAACTATTACGTCACAATATTTGCAGCGGAACTGCCAAATAAGGACATTGACTTCCGGCCCAACACTTCGAGCAATCCGCCATTTTTATTTCTCGCTGCAATTTTGTAGTCCAAGCTAAAGGATGCAGAAGTTACGAGAGGGTAAGTTAAAATGTTCGGTTGTTGGATGTAGTAACCCACACGCTTCATTACACCGTTTAATGTAGATGAACTGCCGCGCTTGTGACAGGGCGCATGTTTAACTGAAAGAACGAGCAGAGAGAGAGAGAGACCCGGTCGCGCGCGCGCTCCCTCTCTTCGGAGCCAGGCGAAAGTGTAAACAAGACATCACCGTCTCCAAACTAGACGCTGTCTTGCTCTCTCTCCCTCGCACATATTAATCAAAATAAATCGACACGGTGGTAAAAGGTCGGAAGACCAAAGTTTCATGTGTAAATACAGTAACACACCATTGCGATACATCCATATGAAGACGTTGTTCTACAGGTTCGTCGTCTTCATTTTCATCTCGCTCCTGCTCCGACTCTGGCTCGAACGTGTAAGGCTGGCTGGACAAGTCTTCCGTTGTTGACGTTTTGTTAATAACGTGTGAATAAAAAGTTTCTGTGCCGCAGATAATCGTATCTCTGCTATCAAACTACAAAAATGTCCGAACGGGGTGGAGTTGAACCGAGTGTGGGCGGGGTATGAAGTGTCTCAATTGTATTTAAAGAGACCGCACCAAAACGTGTTGCTCTCAGACACACATCAGAAAAGGGGTAGAAAAGGGGCCTGTGGAGCTATAATAATGAGGAATTCAGACCCAAGCATTGCAGTTCCGCTTTATATAGACTACAAATGTATGATTTATATGTAAAAAGGAACAATTTAAAAGCATGATATGTCTCCTTTAAGACATTCTATAAGTCTATAAGTAACATTACACCTACATGTCTACTAACTCTCATTAGTAGAGTATTAGTAGACTCTACTAGAGTATTAGTAGACAGTAGACTTTCCCCTATTATAATAAATAATATTATAATGGGGGAAATAATTTTAATATTCTGTAAAAACAAGCCTTATTTTGAGTGGAAAACAAGATAATACTGTTTAAAATAATGATTTACCATTACTTGGCTTGACGCCGGAGTGATCTGGAGCAGGTGATGATGGTTCCGGAATAAAAGGCTCCACAACATCCACAGCACTACTGGAACAGCAGCAGAAAACAGCCTTCAAAGCCCTCCAGATCCTGAGGAGACAACCAGGTCTCTTCGTACGTTCTGGAGCTATTTCTGAAATGAAGAAAAAACAAATGAAAACAACTATTAGACACATCTGTAGTTGCAAAGTTACTTATAGTCGACAGAATGTTCAAAAGGGACCATCAAAATAAAGTGTTACCGTTACTTTAGTTGACAAATCAGCCATTGAAAATAGAAATAGAAACTAAGCCATTACTTCTTTATTAAAAGCATATTCTGACCTCTGCGAGAGTGTTTAGACGAAGTGGACGGACGTCCATCATCTGGGTTCCGCTTCGCCCTCGTCCCGCGAGCCTGACCTGTGGACACAGAAACAGAAAACTCAGAAGACAGAGATGTTAAATATCCAGGACGATCCTGGCTCTGGGTCGGGTCTGGCAGCGGCAGAGGTGGACAGTAACAAAGTACATTTATTTGAGCAGGGACGGACTGACAATCTGTGCGTTCTGGAAAAGTCCAGAACGGCCGTCCAACCGAGGGCCGTCGGCACAAAAAAAAAGTCTAATAAAGCAATATGAACAGCCAACAGCAGGGGCACTAATACGATCACTTATATGCTACGTGTAAAAAAAAAAGAGTCGGCCTACTAGCCACTGACTTAATAGTTTTATAAGGCTTACCTAGCTATTGCACTTTTAAATTTGCTTACATTATATTTGAATAGTTATAAGTTATAGTAGGCTTTATAGCAGTTGCGTCTGATAAACATCAAATGGGAAACGCTCAAAAAGCGGAACGAAACTTGTTTGATCTGTGCGCGGCCAAAGCAAGCAGGGCTGATCTCGATAACGCGAACATTATTACACAGAGCTGCGCGATCCACTGAGAAGCATTTCAATTCAGCGCAGAATTCTCTATTATAAACCCACAGATGACTATGTGATTTAAGTTAGTTAAAAGACAGATGAAAAAACAGGCGAAACAACAAACCAGTTAGAAAACATTTCACTCCACAACTTTACTGTAGTAAAACTGTAGTAAAACAAACTTTTTTTGGCAGAAATGTGCCTGTATATATTCATATTAAAAATGCTTTTATATATAGTCATGTTATTAAAGTTATTAAGTTGTTATTAAACGTAATGTTATTAAATGTAATCAATGCAGTAATGTTTTTGTTTAGAAGTTATGGCAGTTTATTTATTTTGCATTTATATTAATACTAAATATTTGTTTTTGATAACACATACTATAGATTTATAGAGAAAAAAAAAATCAATATATATTTTCATAATTTTTCAGGAATTGTTTAAAACTGCCTGAACCAGAACCAGATCTCAAGATATTTTATTATTTTGCATATTATGGTGAAAAGTAAAAAAAAAGTTAAAGGTAAAGTTAAAAAGCACCATGTTATATGTATAATAAATATTTTTGAGTATAACAAACAAGTAGCCCTTCTAGATTATTGTATCCCTAGAGGTAGCCCACAAAAAGGTTGGAGACCCCTGGTATATAGTAACTATATGTTTTATAATTACAAGTTTGTGTAATTTGGGGTTTCTGTGGGCAGTGACATTTCATTATTTGTATTTTATTTTCAATGCAGATGTAATGGCATTGTACAAATTTTTTGTTTTTATTTGAAGGCTGAGGCTTCATTAATAAACACAATCCCAATTATCATGATTGGTTTTGAGATGTTACTTGCTTGTCTGATAGGCTACAGTGTGTGGCATAGTATCAGGACATCCTGGCTATAGTGTCTGTAGCGCACGGCTAGGGGCGAATGGCCGGATGATGGGCCTATTTGGGAGAAAGTCCAGGGCTGTTTTTTAGCCCCAGTCTGTCCCTGTATTTGAGTACTGTACTTAAGTACACTTTTTGAGCATCTGTACTTTACTTGAGTATTATTTTTTTCTGGAAACATTTTACTTTAACTTCACTGCATTTGAAAGACGAGTATCGTACTTTTTACTCCACTACATTTCTGTCAAGGTCCTTGAGTAGAAAGTAGTTGGATTCTGACATCAATCTGATTTTCATTTTCAGCGTTGGGTTTGGTCTTCTAAATGCACATTTTGTCATTGTTTTGGAGCACACTAGCTTATAACAGTGGCTGACATATTCATACTAAAAGCCAAAAAACTTTAAATAGGGCACTATTTGAGGGAACAGCCCGAAACAGGGTGTCCGAAACTATTGTGGATGTTATTAAGAGCACTTATTCAATCTCACATTCAATCCCACTACAGGAACTGTGTTCTAGAAATAAATTTCATATTGATATGAGGGTAGGTATAGGCAGGCATAACGTTAGATTCAGAGGCACAAGGTACTGTAACTATCACAAACAACAATAATAAAACAATGTTCATTGACATTTACTTTTGATACTTAAGTACTTTTAAAAACTCTTTTCAACTTTTACTTGTAACTGAGTAATATTTGACTAGTAGTATCTGTAACTTACTTTCACTCAAGTAAGGAAATTGTGTAACTTACTTCGTCCATCTCTGGGCAGCGAATCTCCACGGTCACCAGAACCGGGTCTCCAAACCTCCTGACCAGCCGTCTGAGGGAAAGCAGCGCTCCTGGGTCTGGAGTGATCTTAGGATGGAATATTTCACAGATCACAGAGTTAGTAATATTTTAATAATAGTAATAATCAGCAATCAATGTCTGTGGCCAATTACAAATTTTTACTTCAGTTAAGTTACTCAAATTCAAAACTTTATTTCGCATGCAAGGAATCAAATACATGTGATCAAATGGGTTCTTCAAATTAATGTAGTCAGTCATTGTACAACATCATACCATAAACCATAAATGAAAAATTAAAGCACTCACCTCCTCTTTCACCCATCATTTGATCGTGAGCCATCGACATCTCCTCCAAACTGCAATAAAATCAAGAACACAAAACACAACACAACACAACAAAACACAACACAATACAATATAAATCTCCTCAGAAATACTCCCCTGAAAAAATATCAAACAAACAAATAAAAGTAACAAGTTATTCTCAGAAATTATATGACGCTTTCACAAATGTAAAGGATATATTCTCCGATGTCCTTCTAGAATAAAAGTCTCCTCTCAGAAATCCAGAAAACAGCTTCAAAGTCTCAAGTTTCGCACAGAAAATTCTCAGCAAAAGTCTGTTAAGTCGCCTCGCCCTCGTCTCTCAAACAACAGACAGCGGTCGATCGGGAATTGTGGATACATGCAGATTGCAGAATTCATAAAACGCGTCACTATAGCAACTAAAATTTGAATCACTGCAAGATTCAAGTGTAAATATAGGCAGCATTCATAACATGCGTCGCTACAGCATCTAAGATTTTAAAACACTATAAAGCACGTACAGACAGGGATCGGTTCGAGTGTAAATATATACGCAGTCAGAATTCATAACCTTCCTAGCAACTAAATTCGAATCACGCATGCACGCGCACATCGACTCTGATTTATTAAACAGTTACAAATTTAATGTTGACGTTTTCTTTTATATGATATTCATTCTTTCAGAACAGTTTTATTATTAAAACCCGTGGAAAATGCGCGCAAAAAGGCACAAGGGAGAATAAATCGGACATCATATAAATTAATTAAATTGGCCCTTTTCCGCATATATAACCACAAGGCCAATCAGCTTTCAGTATCACTAATGCGTCATCCAACCGGTTAGTAGTAGTGGTGAAGAAATCCAAATTATTGTTGAATTCTCTATTAAAATTGTTCACAATTGCTACCCAGTTAACTATAAACGTGATAAATTTGCCCCCATTAAATATCAAACTAAAACGACAGATTGCATTGTGGGTTTAACCTGATGCAGCAAAAGATTTGTTGATTACAGTGAAACTTTTTTTTTCTTTGCTTACAAAAAATAGTTATTTTTATTAAATAGTAATAGTAATAATTATTAAAGCATTGCAGTATTTCTTGACCAAAGTGCTTCTGTAATATTTAGTGTATCTATAGTGTATTCCTGGAAATGGACCCTTCAACTTTTCCATTATTATCTCACCAGTTGAACTATAATGAGCATATATATATATATATATATATATATAAAATGAACATATATAAAAACTATAATAGCATACAATGTTATAAGACTACAAATAATATTTTTACAAATCAGTTATTTCCTCCCACAAATTTCTCTCATCTTAACTATACATAATAACTTTTTGTCACCCGACTGAATTTGATCAGAAGGGATGTGTAAGCACTATTATTTGAAAAACTTCTCTGTTTTGTATTATTAAAAGCATTGTTTGACTATACAAGGGTAAATTCTACTGTGATAATTCTACTATGGTATTTACCAATTGTTCTTATGCATTATTGCAGTAGTGGTACTTCACTTTCTCTAGACTCAACTCACTGGGCCCATTTGGAGCAATCTGTGTCTATGTGCTAATATAATATACCTTGTACATCTAGCCTCTAGTCTAGAGAGAATATGGTTGTTCATATCTAAGGGCCCAAATCTAAAAAAAAAAATTGTGAGGGCACTGACCACTAGGCTATTGAAGCTTTAATCTGCAGCAATTTGATAAATATTAGAACCTCATTGTGTACGAAACAAAGAGGGAACAGAATCCGACGGCAAATAGTTCAGCTGTCGAAATCCGTTCCCCCACCCCAATGATGAGAGATGTTGATGTATCGGCTTAAAATATGCTTATGCTATTCTGTGTGTGGATGGAGCTTAAACAGCATCAATTTGATAAATATTAGAACCTCAGTTTGTCAGAAATATGGGGGGAACAGAATCCGACGGCAAAAAAACAGCTGTCGAAATCCGTTCCCCCACCCCAATGATGAGAGATGTTGATGTATCGGCTTAAAATATGCTTATTCTATTCTATGTGTGGATGGAGCTTAACTTGCATCAGTTTACAGAATTTATTATCTGGCCTTTTATTATGATCGGACAGTATAGTATCAAGAAAGTTTGATGACCCGGGACTTGAACTTGGGTCGCCCAAAGCTGAAATAAAATTGTGAGGGCACTGACCACTAGGCTATTGAAGACAGTGATTTGCTGCAATTTGATAAATATTAGAACCTCATTGTGTACGAAACATAGGGGGAACAGAATCCGACGGCAAATAGTTCAGCTGTCGAAATCCGTTCCCCCACCCCAATGATGAGAGATGTTGATGTATCGGCTTAAAATATGCTTATGCTATTCTGTGTGTGGATGGAGCTTAAACAGCATCAATTTGATAAATATTAGAACCTCAGTTTGTCAGAAATATGGGGGGAACAGAATCCGACGGCAAAAAAACAGCTGTCGAAATCCGTTCCCCCAGCCCAATGATGAGAGATGTTGATGTATCGGCTTAAAATATGCTTATTCTATTTCGTGTGTGGATGGAGCTTAACTTGCATCAGTTTAAAGAATGTATTTCCTTGCCTTTTATTATAATTGGACAGTATAGTATCAAGAAGGTTTGACGACCCGGGACTTGAACTCGGGTCGCCCAAAGCTAAAGTAAAATTAGGAGGGCATTGACCACTAGGCTATTGAAGCTTTAGTCTACAGCAATTTGATAAATATTAGAACCTCATTGTGTACGAAACATAGGGGGAACAGAATCCGATGGCAAATAGTTTAGCTGACGAAATCCGTTCCCCCACCCCAATGATGAGAGATGTTGATGTATCGGCTTAAAATATGCTTATTCTGTTTCGTGTGTGGATGGAGCTTAACTTGCTTCAGTTTACAGAATTTATTTTCTGGCCTTTTATTATGATCGGACAGTATAGTATCAAGAAAGTTTGATGACCCGGGACTTGAACTCGGTTCGCCCAAAGCTAAAATAAAAATTTGAGGGCACTGACCACTAGGCTATTGAAAAAAGTGATTTGCTGCAAGTTGATAAATATTAGAACCTCAGTTTGTCAGAAATATGGGGGGAACAGAATCCGACGGCAAAAAAACAGCTGTCGAAATCCGTTCCCCCACAGCAATGATGAGAGATGTTGATGTATCGGCTTTAAATATGCTTATTCTATTTTGTGTGTGGATGGAGCTTAACTTGCATCAGTTTAAAGAATGTATTTCCTTGCCTTTTATTATAATCGGACAGTATAGTATCAAGAAAGTTTGATGACCCGGGACTTGAACTTGGGTCGCCCAAAGCTGAAATAAAATTGTGAGGGCACTGACCACTAGGCTATTGAAGATAATGATTTGCTGCAATTTGATAAATATTAGAACCTCATTGTGTACGAAACATAGGGGGAACAGAATCCGACGGCAAATAGTTCAGCTGTCGAAATCCGTTCCCCCACCCCAATGATGAGAGATGTTGATGTATCGGCTTAAAAAATGCTTATTCTATTCTGTGTGTGGATGGAGCTTAAACAGCATCAATTTCATGTTTTTCAAAATATACAAACACTTTTAAACAGTATTCCACAATCTGAATAAAACATTATCATGTCTGTATCATAGAGATGCTTAGAAGCAATGGAAATTGGATCCAATCACAGTTTTATTAAACAAAAACTCTTAAACATATAGCAAGGAACACAGAGATGGGGCCAAGTAACAGAAACAGATGCAACTCAATACAATACAATACCACTGTACAAATAGAGTACAATGAACAAATCTTCAGGTTTGCTGTAACATGGCCCTATTCAATACATATTCACCCCCATCACCATGATTAAATACTAATTGATCTTTTAGCAATGCTCAAAATAATTTCAACTCAACTTTAACAGCTTTGTCTATTGTTGAGAAAATGGTGTGTATGTCGCTCCACTGAAAATATAGACTTGTTTTGCAGCATTCTGGTGAGCATGAACGTGACTGGCCTATTCCAGAGTGAGACTCATCGCTGCTTTGACACGTACCACACATCGGGTGTTGTGCCATCCCAGTTGAAAAAGTACCAATTTTTTTTTCCCCCACCAATACCAATAAAATCTCCATTTTTTGGGTTTAGAAAAATGGCAAGTCTATGGCCGTCGAAAGCAGATAAGCACATTCGATGTATAATCTTCGTAAGGTTCCATAGCGCAGAGTTTGACTGTGTGTGTGTGTGTGACCCCTTTTCAAACACAAATCTTCCTACACGATCATCAGACATCAGAAAGTCCTGTTTCACAAAATCTTCATCTTCATGGAGAAACTCTGTCAAACTAATTTTCTGGCGTAGATAGTGAAGGTCTTCATCTGTTTAAGCTTGTTAACTGGTCAGTCCTGTTCAGCTGTTGCTGTTCTTGTCTGTGTCACACACATCTCTCTAGATGTTTCATCTCTCTAGGAGTTTTTGGAGTAGCCATTGTAACACTAGAGTTGTAGAATGTCTGTTTTATTTATTTAATTACTATCTTAAATCTTATTTAAATACCAAATTCAGGAGGCTGGGCTGTAGGTGTCAAACGTCCAAGGATGTAATGCTCTAAGGATGTGACACCTTCAGTAGTCATAAAACACCACACTTAGGGAGATTAACCTGTTTTTTTTTTTCCTTCAAACAATAGTGATAAAAGTATTTTGTTTTACACCATAGTTTGTGAAGGTCTCTGATAGACAGATGTCTTCATACCTTTGTTTTACTGTGTTTTTAAAAACATTACATAGATGTTTTATTACATTAAATATATAAGAGTTCCTTGTGCTGCATTCTATATCCACATACCACCCCAAAATTCATGGGAGCATTGTCTTATTTGAACAAGGAGAAGCTGAGAACACCTAGAGCTCACTGAAATTACAGCAGATTAGAGGAAACAGTTGTTTTTCAAAGTTGCTTTGCAAAGTGTAAGGAAAACAGACACACACACACACGCACACACACAACTGTGCAATCACACGGTCAACAGTTTCTAAAACAGTTTGTTTCAGTAAAAGTACAAACAAAATCAAAGTAGCATGAAAATACAATAAAATAAAATCCCCCCCCCCCCCCCCCCAAATGTCTCCAAACTGTTACATGTTACAATGAAACTTTGAAACAATGGAACTTTGGAACAATGAAACACACTACAATGAAAACGTTGTGACTTGTGAGAACACTAACACTGTTAAACATGCAGGACAATAACTGTTCCAATTCAACTCTGATGTGACTGAGCTTGTTTCACATGTAAAATGATCACAGTAATAAACAGTTCACATGCATTTGCTAGCTAACTATTGAAATTTACAGTATGCTAAAACATTTTGGTATTCTGCTGTTGAGAACTACAACTGCATGTTTTCATTAAAAAGGAGAACAAAATGTTGAGCCATAAAACACAAGTTCTGTTTTCTGTATCAAACCTAAAAGACAGACGCCTAAAACACTGGTGTCATAGTATTGGTGTGGACAGAATAATAAAAAAAGGCATGAATCATCCCACCTTTCACTTAAAGTTACTACTTATCAACTGTAATTCATTTACTTAACAGTTGTTTAGAGACATAGACAAAAGAACTGTGTATCTATGACTGTGCGGTGAAATGCAGAGTTTTAAGTGTAATAGTTCTAAAAGTTTGAAGTGTAATGGTTGAATAACAGAAAAAGGACATAACTCACTTTTCATGTTGGGTCGGTGTGTCTTGCGATCCCACAGCGTAGACAGACCAGAAAGATGTCCTAAAAGAAATTTGTTTAGTCTCAACCAGTGTCATGTAGAAGGACTGACATTTAATTCTCAAAATGCTGCATTTGTTCATGTTTTCATTCTTCCTATGAACATATTTGACCACGCTCAGAGAGTAGTACAAAAGACTGTACAAAAACAGAGAAACTAATTGTAAAGCGTGACATAGTTTAGTGGAAAAATATCATTTTACATACTGTATCAACATAAACGAGGAATTCTGTATTCTTTATGGCTAATTGTCTCTTTTCCTATATGCCTTACACAAATTGACCTTGAATTTACTTTTGTGCAAACATAATTCCTGTATAACGATTATGTTTGAATGTTATCTATAGTCTTTACAAGGACGTGCAACTTTATAGTTCTTAATGTGTTTGCATTACAACAGTGTGGCATAGTTCCTCTAACAAATCTGACAGAAGAGCAAAAAAATAAAAAATGACAAAGATTTTTAGCACATATAGTAACTTTATTTGAGTCAAAGAAGATGGTGATAACAATTGAAAAACTATAATCTTTAATGTTAAGCGGGTTGTTGAAATAAACTATTCTGCGGACGTTAAACAACTTAATATAATATTAAGTATAATATAATATAATATGAAATACTGATTTGTCAAAAAGAGAAAGTTCAGTCATATATTTAAAAAGCCTCTTAAATGAAAGGCCTGCGTTCATCACACACATTTTCCCATGTGTGGAATAGCATGAACTAACATCGGTTTCACCTAAAACTAAACACAGACCAACAAACAAAGAAATGTGAACAGTGTCATCTCAATAAGGTGACTAAATCTAGTGGAGTAATAAAAAGTCATTTGTGAAACCATATTTACAAACGTTTAACAAACTTACAAATTGTTCATCATTTGAGTTTTCTACATTCTGTATGCATCATAAATGATGTTTGTATGGCGTAACTTATTTTCTTAGTGATTTGGGGTCTTGAATTTACATGGTGAATTTCTACACACGTCATTTTTTTATTTTATCTGCGGGGTTTGCCAGCCTCAATCTTAAATGAATGTGCAGCTCTCAGTGCAATAGTCAGATGTGATTCAGTTGTAACAGATTAAGTGTAAAACAGTATAACTTACTTTTCGTGTTGATGCTTTGTGTAATCCGAAATCATAGATCGCTGTAAAGTTGCACTAAAAGAAATATCAATTTAGTCAAACACTCTCAAGCAGAAAGACTTTCACTTAAATTCTTAATTTGCATTTTTTCCTATAAACACTGAATGTTGACAGTTCTCAAAGAAGAGTCCAACAAACAAAATAGTGCTATCTGAATAAAGTGACTAACACTAGTGGAGTGATAAAAACATCACTTACGAAACAAAATTTACAAACTTTCACAATTGCTCACGAATGGATTTTGTGTATTTATTATAAATGTTACTTTTCAATGTATGCTGAGCCCTCTTTTCTTACTGATTTGGTCGTTTGAATTTTACAGGTATTTCGGACACACATACAGTAACTCCTGTATAAAGATTATGTTTGTATGTTATTCACGAGTGTGAAACTTTGCATCACAGTGGTGTGACACACCCCTGACAAAATATGTTGGCGTGTAAAAATACACACAAAGAGTTTAGCACAACTATTTACACACACACACACACACACACACACACAAATATCTAACTATATATTGTGGCGCTTTAATAGAACCTTGATATTACCCAATATTCTTTTTAAGCTCATCTCTTTAATTTTGTGCTGGATGTTGAAGGGCTAGTGACTTCCATGATATTTTCTAGCATGAAGCTTTGTCTGGATCACTCAACACAAAGTTTTGTGTTCTGACCTCACAAAGATTTACCGTAAGATTAGATTTCTTGAATATTGCATGTTTGCACTGTACACTGAAACATGGAATCAACATGTATCCCTTGTGGTTGTTACACACCAGGTATGATTTGAAATGTAGGTTTGTCAAAAGAAAAAAGGTTCGGTCATACATTTAAAAAGTTTTCTAAGTGAAAATTGTGTTTTACTCATGTGAGGAAACTGTTCGGCTACAGTTCTAATAAAAGATGCTGGTCATCAGTCTGTTTTAAAAAATAAAATAAAGTAAAAGTTTTATTTAAAGAAAAGAGACAACTTTCATTGCTTTTTGTGGCGAATTTTTTTTTATTTTATAAATGTTTGAATGTTTCAAATCCCTATGCGTTTTATTTTACTCAGAATATGTAATTTGTTGTTTTGCAACACACACACACACACACACACACACGCACGCACACACACACACACACACTATGGGCTGGGTTAAAAACTAAAACATTTTCTGCAAAAAATACTAAAATAACAAAAGTAACAAACAAATTTATATACACTAAAAAGATGTTTTTGTGTGCGAGCCCAGAGAATCATCAGAAAGCTTTTGATGAAGTGTCATTCTTTAAACATCTAGCCTAAGCAACTGTCGTATAACCATTAACAAACCCATTTAGGATGCACTCTTCTCCCGCCAGTTCCACTCGTAAACACCTTCACTGTGTGTTAGATAAATGTTTAGATTTTTTGTATTTTTTAACACTGATCCTATTGGCGTCAGGAAACAGATACAGATGTTCTAGAAAACAACAACAACAACACCTTTTCTTATTGAGAAGAATATAGTATGGGGTGTGTGGGTATAGGACTCTTTGGCTTGATGAACGTGTCGTCTTAGGCATTAACATAAACTTATAGTTCAGGTACTACTGATCCTACTGAGATGCTCACACACACACACACACACACACACACACACACACACACACACACACACACACAGTTGTTCTTAAAACATCTCCAGACATATTATTTTAATGAATATAGCCAGTGTTTTGTAGATGTAATGGTATTCCTGAATGTCTTGACTCAAATATTTTGACTCAATTAACATATAGGCTACCCTATTGATCAACCAACAAAGATTTTGACACTCAGGGTGTCAACATTGCGTAATACTTGCTTGGGTGAATTTCACCCCCAACAATCAAAGGAAAATACAATCAGCAACAGTTTACCCCCAACAGACTGGAAGGAGCCAGTTACCCAGGATTCAACAAATGACCAGTCAGTTTGGCACTGTAAATCAGAGACACTGTTTTCTTGACACATGGATTACCTGTCAATCATGAGTGACAAGGGGGTCATAAATCAACCCAAAAGTGACACATGGTATATGTTAATACTACTCCCGGGACTTGAACTCGGTTCGCCCAAAGCTAAAATAAAAATTTGAGGGCACTGACCACTAGGCTATTGAAAAAAGTGATTTGCTGCAAGTTGATAAATATTAGAACCTCAGTTTGTCAGAAATATGGGGGGAACAGAATCCGACGGCAAAAAAACAGCTGTCGAAATCCGTTCCCCCACAGCAATGATGAGAGATGTTGATGTATCGGCTTAAAATATGCTTATTCTATTTTGTGTGTGGATGGAGCTTAACTTGCATCAGTTTAAAGAATGTATTTCCTTGCCTTTTATTATAATCGGACAGTATAGTATCAAGAAAGTTTGATGACCCGGGACTTGAACTTGGGTCGCCCAAAGCTGAAATAAAATTGTGAGGGCACTGACCACTAGGCTATTGAAGACAACGATTTGCTGCAATTTGATAAATATTAGAACCTCATTGTGTACGAAACATAGGGGGAACAGAATCTGACGGCAAATAGTTCAGCTGTCGAAATCCGTTCCCCCACCCCAATGATGAGAGATGTTGATGTATCGGCTTAAAATATGCTTATTCTATTTCGTGTGTGGATGGAGCTTAACTTGCATCGGTTTAAAGAATGTATTTTCTGGCCTTTTATTATGATCGAACAGTATAGTATCAAGAAAGTTTGATGACCCGGGACTTGAACTCGGATCGCCCAAAGCTAAAATAAAAATTTGAGGGCACTGACCACTAGGCTATTGAAGACAGTGATTTGCTGCAAGTTGATAAATATTAGAACCTCATTGTGTACGAAACATAGGGGGAACAGAATCCGACGGCAAAAAAACAGCTGTCGAAATCCATTCCCCCACCCCAATGATGAGAGATGTTGATGTATCGGCTTAAAATATGCTTATTCTATTCTGTGTGTGGATGGAGCTTAAACAGCATCAATTTGATAAATATTAGAACCTCAGTTTGTCAGAAATATGGGGGGAACAGAATCCGACGGCAAAAAAACAGCTGTCGAAATCCGTTCCCCCACCCCAATGATGAGAGATGTTGATGTATCGGCTTAAAATATGCTTATTCTATTTCGTGTGTGGATGGAGCTTAACTTGCATCAGTTTAAAGAATGTATTTCCTTGCCTTTTATTATAATTGGACAGTATAGTATCAAGAAGGTTTGACGACCCGGGACTTGAACTCGGGTCGCCCAAAGCTAAAATAAAATTAGGAGGGCATTGACCACTAGGTTATTGAAGCTTAAGTCTACAGCAATTTGATAAATATTAGAACCTCATTGTGTACGAAACATAGGGGGAACAGAATCCGATGGCAAATAGTTCAGCTGACGAAATCCGTTCCCCCACCCCAATGATGAGAGATGTTGATGTATCGGCTTGGATGGAGCTTAACTTGCATCAGTTTAAAGAATTTATTTTCTGGCCTTTTATTATGATCGGACAGTATAGTATCAAGAAAGTTTGATGACCCGGGACTTGAACTCGGTTCGCCCAAAGCTAAAATAAAAATTTGAGGGCACTGACCACTAGGCTGTTGAAGACAGCAATTTGCTACAATTTGATAAATATTAGAACCTCATTGTGTACGAAACATAGGGGGAACAGAATCCGACGGCAAAAGAACAGCTGTCGCAATCCGTTCCCCCACCGCAATGATGAGAGATGTTGATGTATCGGCTTAAAATATGCTTATTCTATTTTGTGTGTGGATGGAGCTTAACTTGCATCAGTTTAAAGAATGTATTTCCTTGCCTTTTATTATAATCGGACAGTATAGTATCAAGAAAGTTTGATGACCCGGGACTTGAACTTGGGTCGCCCAAAGCTGAAATAAAATTGTGAGGGCACTGACCACTAGGCTATTGAAGATAACGATTTACTGCAATTTGATAAATTTTAGAACCTCATTGTGTATGAAACATAGGGGGAACAGAATCCGACGGCAAATAGTTCAGCTGTCGAAATCCGTTCCCCCACCCCAATGATGAGAGATGTTGATGTATCGGCTTAAAATATGCTTATTCTATTTCGTGTGTGGATGGAGCTTAAACAGCATCAATTTGATAAATATTAGAACCTCAGTTTGTCAGAAATATGGGGGGAACAGAATCCGACGGCAAAAAAACAGCTGTCGAAATCCGTTCCCCCACCCCAATGATGAGAGATGTTGATGTATCGGCTTAAAATATGCTTATTCTATTTCGTGTGTGGATGGAGCTTAACTTGCATCAGTTTACAGAATTTATTTTCTGGCCTTTTATTATGATCGGACAGTATAGTATCAAGAAAGTTTGATGACCCGGGACTTGAACTCGGTTCGCCCAAAGCTAAAATAAAAATTTGAGGGCACTGACCACTAGGCTATTGAAGATAATGATTTGCTGCAATTTGATAAATATTAGAACCTCATTGTGTACGAAACATAGGGGGAACAGAATCCGACGGCAAATAGTTCAGCTGTCGAAATCCGTTCCCCCACCCCAATGATGAGAGATGTTGATATATCGGCTTAAAATATGCTTATTATATTTCGTGTGTGGATGGAGCTTAACTTGCATCAGTTTAAAGAATGTATTTTCTGGCCTTTTATTATGATCGGACAGTATAGTATCAAGAAAGTTTGATGACCCGGGACTTGAACTCGGATCGCCCAAAGCTAAAATAAAAATTTGAGGGCACTGACCACTAGGCTATTGAAGACACTGATTTTCTGCAAGTTGATAAATATTAGAACCTCATTGTGTACGAAACATAGGGGAAACAGAATCCGACGGCAAAAAAACAGCTGTCGAAATCCGTTCCCCCACCCCAATGATGAGAGATGTTGATGTATCGGCTTAAAATATGCTTATTCTATTCTGTGTGTGGATGGAGCTTAAACAGCATCAATTTGATAAATATTAGAACCTCAGTTTGTCAGAAATATGGGGGGAACAGAATCCGACGGCAAAAAAACAGCTGTCGAAATCCGTTCCCCCACCCCAATGATGAGAGATGTTGATGTATCGGCTTAAAATATGCTTATTCTATTCTGTGTGTGGATGGAGCTTAACTTGCATCAGTTTAAAGAATGTTTTTCCTTGCCTTTTATTATGATCGGACAGTATAGTATCAAGAAGGTTTGACGACCCGGGACTTGAACTCGGGTCGCCCAAAGCTAAAATAAAATTGGGAGGGCACTGACCACTAGGCTATTGAATCTTTAATCTGCAGCAATTTGATAAATATTAGAACCTCATTGTGTACGAAACATAGGGGGAACAGAATCCGATGGCAAATAGTTCAGCTGACGAAATCCGTTCCCCCACCCCAATGATGAGAGATGTTGATGTATCGGCTTAAAAAATGCTTATTCTATTCTGTGTGTGGATGGAGCTTAACTTGCATCAGTTTAAATAATGTATTTTCTGGCCTTTTATTATGATCAGACAGTATAGTATCAAGAAGGTTTGACGACCCGGGACTTGAACTCGGGTCGCCCAAAGCTAAAATAAAATTGTGGGGGCACTGACCACTAGGCTATTGAAGCTTTGATCTGCAGCAATTTGATAAATATTAGAACCTCATTGTGTACGAAACATAGGGGGAACAGAATCCGACGGCAAATAGTTCAGCTGTCGAAATCCGTTCCCCCACCCCAATGATGAGAGATGTTGATGTATCGGCTTAAAATATGCTTATTCTATTCTGTGTGTGGATGGAGCTTAAACAGCATCAATTTCATAAAGATTAGAACCTCAGTTTGTCAGAAATATGGGGGGAACAGAATCCGACGGCAAAAAAACAGCTGTCGAAATCCGTTCCCCCACCCCAATGATGAGAGATGTTGATGTATAAGCTTAAAATATGCTTATTCTATTTCGTGTGTGGATGGAGCTTAACTTGCATCAGTTTAAAGAATGTATTTCCTTGCCTTTTATTATAATCGGACAGTATAGTATCAAGAAAGTTTGATGACCCGGGACTTGAACTTGGGTCGCCCAAAGCTGAAATAAAATTGTGAGGGCACTGACCACTAGGCTATTGAAGATAATGATTTGCTGCAATTTGATAAATATTAGAACCTCATTGTGTACGAAACATAGGGGGAACAGAATCCGACGGCAAATAGTTCAGCTGTCGAAATCCGTTCCCCCACCCCAATGATGAGAGATGTTGATGTATCGGCTTAAAATATGCTTATTCTATTCTATGTGTGGATGGAGCTTAACTTGCATCAGTTTAAAGAATGTATTTTCTGGCCTTTTATTATGATCGGACAGTATAGTATCAAGAAAGTTTGATGACCCGGGACTTGAACTCGGTTCGCCCAAAGCTAAAATAAAAATTTGAGGGCACTGACCACTAGGCTATTGAAAAAAGTGATTTGCTGCAAGTTGATAAATATTAGAACCTCAGTTTGTCAGAAATATGGGGGGAACAGAATCCGACGGCAAAAAAACAGCTGTCGAAATCCGTTCCCCCACCCCAATGATGAGAGATGTTGATGTATCGGCTTAAAATATGCTTATTCTATTCTGTGTGTGGATGGAGCTTAACTTGCATCAGTTTAAAGAATGTATTTCCTTGCCTTTTATTATGATCGGACAGTATAGTATCAAGAAGGTTTGACGACCCGGGACTTGAACTCGGGTCGCCCAAAGCTAAAATAAAATTGGGAGGGCACTGACCACTAGGCTATTGAAGCTTTAATCTACAGCAATTTGATAAATATTAGAACCTCATTGTGTACGAAACATAGGGGGAACAGAATCCGATGGCAAATAGTTCAGCTGACGAAATCCGTTCCCCCACCCCAATGATGAGAGATGTTGATGTATCGGCTTAAAAAATGCTTATTCTATTCTGTGTGTCGATGGAGCTTAAACAGCATCAATTTCATAAATATTAGAACTTCAGTTTGTCAGAAATATGGGTGGAACAGAATCCGACGGCAAAAAAACAGCTGTCGAAATCCGTTCCCCCACCGCAATGATGAGAGATGTTGATGTATCGGCTTAAAATATGCTTATTCTATTTCGTGTGTGGATGGAGCTTAACTTGCATCAGTTTACAGAATTTATTTTCTGGCCTTTTATTATGATCGGACAGTATAGTATCAAGAAAGTTTGATGACCCGGGACTTGAACTTGGGTCGCCCAAAGCTGAAATAAAATTGTGAGGGCACTGACCACTAGGCTATTGAAGAAAGTGATTTGGTGCAAGTTGATAAATATTAGAACCTCATTGTGTACGAAACATAGGGGGAACAGAATCCGACGGCAAATAGTTCAGCTGTCGAAATCCGTTCCCCCACCCCAATGATGAGAGATGTTGATGTATCGGCTTAAAATATGCTTATTCTGCTTCGTGTGTGGATGGAGCTTAACTTGCATCAGTTTAAAGAATGTATTTCCTTGCCTTTTATTATAATCGGACAGTATAGTATCAAGAAAGTTTGATGACCCGGGACTTGAACTTGGGTCGCCCAAAGCTGAAATAAAATTGTGAGGGCACTGACCACTAGGCTATTGAAGATAATGATTTGCTGCAAGTTGATAAATATTAGAACCTCATTGTGTACGAAACATAGGGGGAACAGAATCCGACGGCAAAAAAACAGCTGTCGAAATCCGTTCCCCCACCCCAATGATGAGAGATGTTGATGTATCGGCTTAAAATATGCTTATTCTATTCTATGTGTGGATGGAGCTTAAACAGCATCAATTTGATAAATATTAGAACCTCAGTCTATCAGAAATATGGGGGGAACAGAATCCGACGGCAAAAAAACAGCTGTCGAAATCCGTTCCCCCACCCCAATGATGAGAGATGTTGATGTATCGGCTTAAAATATGCTTATTCTATTTCGTGTGTGGATGGAGCTTAACTTGCATCAGTTTAAAGAACGTATTTCCTTGCCTTTTATTTTAATTGGACAGTATAGTATCAAGAAGGTTTGACGACCCGGGACTTGAACTTGGGTCGCCCAAAGCTGAAATAAAATTCTGAGGGCACTGACCACTAGGCTATTGAAGATAATGATTTGCTGCAAGTTGATAAATATTAGAACCCCATTGTGTACGAAACATAGGGGGAACAGAATCTGACGGCAAAAAGTTCAGCTGACGAAATCCGTTCCCCCACCCCAATGATGAGAGATGTTGATGTATCGGCTTAAAATATGCTTATTCTATTCTGTGTGTGGATGGAGCTTAAACAGCATCAATTTGATAAATATTAGAACCTCAGTCTATCAGAAATATGGGGGGAACAGAATCCGACGGCAAAAAAACAGCTGTCGAAATCCGTTCCCCCACCCCAATGATGAGAGATGTTGATGTATCGGCTTAAAATATGCTTATTCTATTTCGTGTGTGGATGGAGCTTAACTTGCATCAGTTTAAAGAACGTATTTCCTTGCCTTTTATTTTAATTGGACAGTATAGTATCAAGAAGGTTTGACGACCCGGGACTTGAACTTGGGTCGCCCAAAGCTGAAATAAAATTGTGAGGGCACTGACCACTAGGCTATTGAAGATAATGATTTGCTGCAAGTTGATAAATATTAGAACCCCATTGTGTACGAAACATAGGGGGAACAGAATCCGACGGCAAAAAGTTCAGCTGACGAAATCCGTTCCCCCACCCCAATGATGAGAGATGTTGATGTATCGGCTTAAAATATGCTTATTCTGTTCTGTGTGTGGATGGAGCTTAACTTGCATCAGTTTAAATAATGTATTTTCTGGCCTTTTATTATGATCGGACAGTATAGTATCAAGAAAGTTTGATGACCCGGGACTTGAACTCGGGTCAGTCAAAGCTAAAAAAAAATTTGTGAGTGCACTGACCACTATAGTCGGGGAGCCAAAGTCTCAAAAGCTCAATAAAATGGGTTGAACCTGACATGGTCTGCCATACTTTTTATTCGTGTTTTTTCTGTTAACTTTGACCTTAAGAACCAATAATTGGAGGGTCTGCTCTGCCGGAAATATCGCAAAAATTTTTTTTTGCCCATTTTAGTGTATGCACTCCTTATTTTTTATCAGAAAAATGTACAAAAATATTTTTTTCCTCAAATCCTCAGTGGGTTGGGTAGGCTGTCAATAAATGCATTCCAGATACACAGAACACATGTGCTGACAACATCCACTGAAAAAATAACTCTTAAAACACATTTCTACATGATTTTGCATCAATTTAATGCAAAAAAATAGGCATTTTCTCACTTTTTTTCCAATATTTTCATCTTTACTTTATTGGCAATAAACTTTTCACCCAAGTTTTGACATCAGTCAATATGTCATTCTTTTCACCAAACAGAATTCTCATTCCACAGAAAAAATCATAAAAATCCAACCAAAATCAATGGATCTGTGATTATTTATTATGATGCTCAGAACCTCAGTGGAATTTTAGGTTACTCTCAAAATTCCGAAAGACATACTGGATATTTAACTGGATATATAGTTTTTAATGTCCACATTATTAAGCATCATGGCCCAGGCATCTTTTTAATTTCAATATAACCCTGTTCTCCAAATGGAAATGTGTCACACAAGGAATATAATACAGCAAAATGACTTTCATTATTTTATTGCCTCAGATGACAACTATTACAACTTTAACAGAACAAAATAATTTAACATAACTTAATTAACAGGTCCCTGTGAGGTGGGATAATCCGGAGGGTGGCACACTGAAGATACTGCTCTGGGGACAGACCTTCACCCTTACCACCTGAGGAGACAGCAAACAAGACCGGCAGGCTGGGTTTTACAGCAGCACATTAAAAGATGCACCCCTCGGCGCATCTTGCCAAAGGTGTAATAGGAAGGCATCTTCAGTTGGTGGAAGGCAACGCATGTCTCCTTTGATGCTCACAAAGAGATGGGCTCGCAGTGCATCTAGAGTACCACCAAAGTCACTCTGTCAAAGAGTGACACCATATATCGCCGTGCTGCTGTTATAACCTCTTCCTGAACATCCAGGCTTACCTCAGGGTCACTGTACCTGCACAGCGGCAGAAGGTCTGTCAGGTGTTTAATAGGAGTTGTGTAGGTGGTAAAGACCAATTTTTTGTGTGAACAAAGAAAACATCATGATCATGCGTAATAAATCATAATTCATGATGATGTACTCATCTTAGTTAATGTTTTAATTAAGGTGTTGTTCATCCATGAAGTCATGAATGAAAAACGTTGAACTCATGTTAGTTCCTGATGATTCATGAGATATTAATGCATGAATGAATGCATATTTCATGCATGAATTTATACATGAATTCATGCATGAATTTATACATGAATTCATGATAATTCATGTACCCTTACCGTAAAGTGTTACCATGCTTCCTTTATTTTCCAGCAGGATTTGCACCTGCCCACACTGCCAAAAGAACCAAAACCTGATTCAATGACCATGGTATCACTGTGTAATTACTGTGTGATTTCATGTAATATTCAAATTTTTTGAAATCCTGTTTTCGTGGGTTTTATGAGCTGGAAGCCTAAATTATATACAAATAAACAACTAAATACTTGAAATCGTTTAAGTTGTGGGCCCTGAATCTATAATCTATGGAAGTTTAACCTTTTGAATGGAATTATGGAAATAAATAAACTTTTCCATGATATTCTAATTTTTTGGAAAGGGTCTGTATATCCCGAACGTCGTCAAGGAAAATGGTTAATTATTGCCGTGTTTCAGGTTGTACCAACTTCCAAAAGTTATTAAAAACCAGGACGAGGAATGCCAGAAGTTATCAGAGGAAAGGAGGTTGGCAAAGCTCAACCAAGATCTAACTCACGTGGGAAAAATCTGGACAACATCCGGATTTGGTCGGCACATTTCTTGTCAGATATTGTGAAATGTTGATTGCAGCGGCTCATAATAAATTTTCTAGTGTAATGATAATATTTTTAATAGTAAATAGTAAAAACAACTATTACAGACAAGTCCAATCTTATTTATGGTACAATACCCATCACAATCTTTGCACATCAAGAAATCAATTGGTAATATTCCCCCCAAAATAGTATATTTCTGGCGCACACAACCATCATAAATCCATCATGGTTTTCTCAGAAATGTGAAGCTGAACAATAATAATTAGAAATGTTTCTCGAGCATCAAATCATCATATCAGAATGATTTCTGAAGGATCATGTGACACTGAAAACTGGAGTAATGATGCTGAAAATTCAGCTTTGATCACAGGAATAAATTGCATTTTAAAACATATTCAAATCGAAAACCGTTCTTTTAAATTGCAAAAGTATATTACTGTTTTTACTGTATTTTTGGTCCAATAAATGCAGTATTAGTGAGCAGAAGAGACTTCTTTCAGACACATTAACCCCAACCCTTTGAACATTATAGTGTACATCAATCATCACAAAGCATTTTGAATTTCATTTCTAAATGAGATTTTTTTTATGTTGATTTATGGAAGTTTGGGTCTGGATGTAAAGATAAAAGATATTTATATGAACTTAAGCATGAAGTTAAAAAAAAAAACCTAAATGGTGAATTGAGAACATGTGAGAACATTTCGAAAGCCTATTGGTGGCTTGTCTGCAAATCTTGTACCTCTGTGTGTATTGTGTAAATAAAACTGCCATAAGATGCATATTTACTGACATGTCAAAGTCTTTTTTCATTCAGAATTGTGTATTTTTAGCCTGGGTTTCCCCATGCTGCCTTGCGCGCAGTGCGATTTTATTCACGCCTCAGCGAGGGGACCAATCACAGAACGGGGAGGGAGCAGCAAGACAATGACGACGTCTATGCGACACAGAAGCAGTCTGTTTATATCTATGGATCCAACATGGCAGCAGACGTGAAGTTACCTTTCGATGCAGCCTTAGATAGTGATAGTGACCCATCGTCTTCTTCCTCGTCGAATTTCTGTCGCTCTACATACGTCATCTGGTATAATTGAAACGATTGGCTATGAGTTACGTACAGGCGCATTTGATAGCCCAATAAACGGCTCTGGGCATTCGTAAACCACGCCTCAAATACGAGAAAATGAGCATGTGGTTCCCAGACCACGTCTCAATGAGAAGAGGTCTGACGTTAGCCAGGCTAGTGTATTTTCACAATTCTTTTCAATTTGTTTCAGGTCATACACTGAACAAATCTGAAAAACGTATCCTCTGCCGAGATAATCCATCCACCTCACAGGTGTGGCATATCAAGATGCTGATTAGACAGCATGTTATTGCACAGGTGTGCCTTAGGCTGGCTATCAATATCACAATTCATTGGAGTGTGTGTGTGTGTGTGTGTGTATATATGTGTGTGTGTGTGTGTGTGTGTGTGCGTGTGTGTGTGTGTGTGTGTGTGTGTGTGTGCGTGTGTGTGTGAAAAAATCACAGCTTCATCGGAATGTTACGAAACTTAGTGACTTTTATGGCATTAGATATTGAGGATAAAAAAATTGAGGTCATGATCCGAGCAGGCTAAGTGGTCGTAAAAAAAACAGTTCCTTTTGTGCTCTTCAGTCAAAAATGACCGACCATAGGAAATGAATGGGAAATTGACAAAAACACAAATATTCTGAGAATTTTTGTGTACAATCTACAAATCGTGCTCAACAATGAAGGGGTGACACTCTTAAACATCAAGAGTGCAAAACAGACACACCCACTCACACACACACACATACAAACACACACACACACACACACACACACACACACACACACACACACACACACACACACACACACACACACACACACACAGCAGCTCATTTGCATTTAAAGGGACACATAAAAACGGCGCGTTTTTGCTCACCCTCAAAAGTGACAACTTTAACATGCTATATAAAAATATCTGTGGGGTATTTTGAGCTAAAACGTCACATACACACTCTGGGGACATCAGATACTTATTTTACATCTTGTGAAAAGGCCATTATACCACGCCTTTAAGCTGTTTTCCTCATGGGGACCCAAAAATGGTTGTAGAAGGAAAAGGATTTCCGATACTGTCATCTTTGTAGGGACATTTCGTTAAAACTAAATATAAAAAAGTGTATAAAATATAAAAGTGAAACTCCTCCAATGCCAATCTGTGTGTGGGCACGAGTAGCCAGTTGTGTAACTCTTATTTTTATTAATATGATTCTTATTCTTGCGGTACCATGACTTGAATAACTGCAATAATGACCTGAAAGATAATAGTTAATTATGTGATGTAATAGTGTTGTCCAGTTATGTCCTCTTCAGTGTCTGTTTAGCACCAAAAACACTCATATTTCACCAGTAGATGGCGATGAGTGAGTGAGTCAATATATCACTGACAACCAAGGATGGACAAATAAACCATCATAAATAGCGTTTAACAAATGTAAACAAAATGTAAACAGTGTGAAAGATGTGCCATTTTTCTGCCTGTGATATTGTTTTCATTTAATTTGTATCTATTTTGTCTATTATTGTTTGTCACTGTTTTATATTTGTTATTGTTGCATAATAATAAATCCATATTAATAATAAAAAATACATCCAAATTAATAACAAGTCCAAACGAAAAAGCCCATTTACAATTTTCTTTAACGTTTATTACAAATATACATGCAGCATTTCAATTCAACAGATACAAATGTTAAATAAAATATAAACACGTTAAACAAAATAAACACGTTCTGAGTTTCTGTCAGGTTGGTGTTGGACTTCTGGCTTCGGGTCAAGTCTCGAGCTCGGAGCTCTCAGCAAGCATGTTATTTCCTATCCAAAACAAAGAGTATATGAACAAGTCAACTCATGAATGTTTTTTTAGAGCTAGAACAGAATTGAATTCTGTTTGGTTTACTGATTCTGTTATTTTCCTGTTTACTACAGGGATGCTGCATTAAAACAATCTGTATAGTATCAAGCGCTATATAAATGAAGGTGATTTGACTATAACAAGAACATTCCCAGCTAGCAAAAAGTCGTCTATTAGACGTTGAATAGACGTAAATCTTCAACGTCTAATTACGGTCCACTGAAGGTTGAAAATGAAAATTGAAAACATTGAAAACAGGTCAATCTTCAACGTTTACTCGATGCCTATTGACAATTGTCAATTCTCAAGTCCCAACACATCAACATGCCAAATAACATTTTAGATTAACATATGAATGAAACAAAGCTTTAAAGAGAGAATAGCTTTATTATACTTAAAACAGCACATTTTAAATAAAATATAGTGCAATAAAACACGGATTTCACATTCCAAGAGTCAACACAAAACACAACTCAGAAAATTGACACTACAAATGTTCACACACCAGCTCTCCCGGGAGCATGTTCATGTGTCTCAGCCATAGCAGCCCTGATTTCAACTTCTGTGGCAGTTTTACTCCACTTCATTACTGCAGCTGCAAAAGAAAATATATTAGATGGTGCATGAATAAACCACGTCTTACATCATTAAGGCTCCCACTACACACTGTATTTACATTTAATCAATTAACAATTGCATGGATTTGCATACCTTCCCAAAAGAAATACAATTGGTAAGCTAAATTAGATATATATATATAAACATGATTACCTTTTACCACAGAGTAAAAAATGGTATCCTGGAAGGCTTGTTTCGCACTGCTACCCCGCGCCCCTTCATGTTGAAAGAAGCCATTAGGCTGTTGGTGAAAAGCCTGAGAATACATGCACAAAATCATAGGGTGAGGTCCACGCCTACATTCTACAAATATTCCTTTATGCTTGCATTATTCCTAATGAATCATCTCTTTCCGCATTTTTGATTTTCTATGTGCTAAGAGGAGGGCAAACAGAGCAGGCAATGAGTAAAAATGTAACTGCATAATTACATTCTATATTCTGAGCATGTGACAGTTGTTTAATACCTGTCCATCACTTTATGGACGCAGTCTTTATCATTCCTCCCTCCCACCATTGAGAGCTGGGACACCTGTACATGACACATGAAAAGACACTCAATACATTATGAATAAACCCATGGTGTTGGTAATATACTGATTGTTGCCAGATTGAGCTTAAATGGGAACTGGTCATGTTGACTCATCCATACATGTTGAGTCCATGCAAAATATTATGGGACAGTAGTACACCTCTAATACAAAGGCATGAAAATACGCCTTCACTGTGTGTCCCTCAATTACACATTCTATAAAGCTGTGCATGTTAACAGATGCACTAGAAAAGAATAATTTTGTCCAATATAGATCATTTAGACTTTTTGGAGACTGGGGGGGTCTAGTCTAATTGACATAGTTTAGTCCAATTTCTGTATAAATCTTACCCTTTGTTCCCAGAGGTTGCGGTCCTTGAGATGTGCCTCTTCTTGAGCAAACTCTTCTAAGGTTTCTAGCAACATGGACAGCAGAATTCAGGGGCTCATAGTGCCTCCCGACTCTTTTTATCTCATCTAGAATTTCAACTAGCTTTCCAAGCACTGACTTCTGGCTTTCTGTGGAAGAAAATACATTCATTTATTTTTGTCAAGTATTTTATAAATCTTACTTTATGATTATTAAAGAATGATACAAAATAATAAATATTGACCATGGACGTACTAGCTTGAGACATGGGGAATAAGCCTCTCTCGGACTGTGATGGCCTTCGAACTCCACGCTGAGGTGTGAGAGAACACCTAGATCCTGAAGAAAAATAACAATAAAAACAGCGTTGAAGCTCATTGAAATAGTTGTTAATTCTCCTACCTCACTTATTGACATTATTGCAGGAGCAGCTGTCTTTAAAAACTATGAAGAATGCAACTAATCATGGACTCACTGCCCTACCTTTTCTGCTCCCGGACTGTGATGGCCTTCGAACTCCACGCTGAGGTGTGCGAGAACCTCTAGATCCTGAAAAAAACAAACAAAAAAAGCGTTGAAGCTCATTGAAAAGTAATATTACAATAATTGAGGTTGGAGAATTGACAACTATGAAGAATGCAACTGATCATGGACATGAAGAAATTTACTAGCCAATGGCGATTCTATTGCCAAGGTGTGTGTAGAGGGTTGTAAAAAAATGTTTACTGACTTACTGGCTGACTCTGGACTAAATGCTTCTGATGATTCAGACCTTGTGGGTGAACGGTGAAGCGTTGGACGAGAACATCCAGAAACTGGATACGCGCAACTGGAAACAGGAAGGTTGAAAGACTTTGTTTTGAGCCCAGACTTAAAAATACTTTATATTCCATTTGCATTGTGAGCAAGTAAAGTAGAATAAATAAAAACATGAAATTACTGTCTGAAGATGCAGGACTCTCTGGTTGTCTAATGGCGGTGTTAGCCAGTTCTGGGGGTGCAGGTAACTGGAGCAGCATTGCATTTTGTCCTGTGGTTGTTAAAAGAAATTCCAAAACCAGAAGCATCAGCAACTTAAATGACAGAAAAACTCATATTGCCAACCATTCCCTGAAGCTTGATGACTGAATTACACCACTGGACCAGCCCAGCCATTTTACTCACCCCTATTTGAAAATTAATTTGAAAATCTCACTACAAATAATCCAGAATTGAAGACAAAAGATTATAATCCTCCTCTGCCTGTTAAACTTCCTCACACCTGAAACTGATCGAGTGAATCTCCTCAACTTCTCCAATCTGGTGTAGATGACGATCAAACCATTGATGTTCTAACATCTGCTCTAAGCTGGGGCGTTTAGTTGGATCCCGGGCTAGACACTGTCTAATCAGATCCCTGCAGTCTGTACACATTTTAATAAGGAGAGAGCTGGTTAGTCATGACCATGTGACCTGACATTTTCGCTATACGTTGAGCTATATCTAAAAATTCTGACACACTTCAACCTTTAACTTTCTGTACAAATCGTTTGCTTTATGTGTGTGTTTATCAATTTTATCATCATTATTCACTCACATTCGGATAAGTTGCTGTTCTGAAATATAACTTTGGCTTGTGTGATTTCCGTTCTATTAAGAAAAGGGAGACATGCATTCGACAACTTGTACAGCAACACTCCTAGAGACCAGACATTTGCTGGGACGGCGTGGAATCGAGGTTCTGTCAAGACTTCAGGTGGGCAGTATTTCAGAACTCCTGTAAGAAAGACATTTGCACATCGTTGAGCTTTTTTTTTAAAGCATCATCAAATAATTAGTACCTTCAGGTTTCCTCACCCCTGTATATGTTGCTCTCGTAGCCTTCACTACTAAACAGCTGACCGCAGCCAAAGTCTATCAGCTTGAGGTCTATCGTGTCTTTCTTCAACAGGAAATTCTGCGCATGAATGTCATTATGGAAAACACCACGATGGATGCAGTGTTGCACTGCCCGCACAGCCTGTATCATGACGACCCGTGAGAACCAGTCACTCCAAGGCTGACGAGTGATTGAGTCCAGCAAGCTCTCGCAGGGTTCGGGATACTCCATGACCAGAGTGAATCCTTTAGGATCTTCAAACCACTCGTACAGTTGTATGACGAAGGGGCTTATGGATTCTCGCCTCATCATCATCAGCAGCGCCACTTCTGTAACGAGAGGTTCGGGATGCCCAGGCTAGAGAGAAGAAGCAGATAGAAGGTTTGCTGGGTAAAAATCTGAAGAAAACATCATTTTGAAATGTACTATTCTATGATCTTTTTAGATGCGTTCAAAAGAGCCTTTTCAGCTCAAAGTTATTTGGTGCCTCTAGGCTTATTTGTTGATCACATTTATACCTAACGCTTCCTACGGGTGTATTAACTACAGTAATCTGCACTTAAACAACTCCACACACATTCAGGTTTTGGCCAACTTACAATATTAAGATAGCGATCGTTGTCAATCTTGCGTATCCGCTTGATGGCAACCTGCACACACAAAAACCCAGTTTCAATGACAGTAACAGTATTCAAGCACCTTGTACTAAGTATTAAACCATCTGTAAATTGTTTGAAATGTGTTTTGATGCATGCAAGAGCAAAATGTTTGTACAATTCAGTAAGATTTACCTTTTTGCCATCAAATTTGCGTATTCCCCGGAACACCCTTCCAAATCCTCCGGATCCAATCATCTTTTTCACGTTATAGAGAGACTCAAAGGACTCTGAAAAACACACAGAAAAATATGAGACAATTATTAGCTTGCTAGATCCATTGTTTTATTTAAAAAATATCAGTGCTGGTCGAGCAACAGCAAATCGGATGTTAAAATGTTAAAAACTGACTCAGTTGAAAAACTTGAAATAGCAAAATCTCTCTCTGTAGACTTTACACCGCCCAGCCTTATTTCAGTCTCACCTGTTGAGCTCTTGTTCACTGGAGAAGCCTCCACGGCACCCTGAGCAGTTCGGCCAGTTGATGTCTCTGTTGGCTCGACAGAAACTGGACCCGGCAGACACAGAGACCCTTCGAGGCTGTCGGACCTTGACAAACCCTGTTGGTTTGGGCTCTCCGATCCATCGCCACTCCACCTCCACTCGGCGCAGTACGAGCCTCGGCTGCTCAGACTCAACGGCTCGACACAGGCCTCAGAGAGGGACCAAGATGAGGATGACGCGATGCCCGGAGAAGAATCTCTGGAAGCAGTTCTCCAGGATCTGGAGCGGCCTGAGGATGGAACATTTCAGACATCAAAAACTGTTTTTTGTTTTGTTTTTTTAATAATATTAATTATCAATGTCAGTGCTGGTCACATCAAATTGTAACTTTGGTTTCACTTTATTTTGGTCCCTTTAAAGGGGACATATCATGCCAAATGCACTTTTTTAGCCCTTAAATGCATTTTGTTGTATATTTGGAGTGTTTAGAAGTACAGAAAATATGAAATTATTCTCTTCAGGTGCTTCGTTGATATCTTTATATTCTGTTTTGGTCATATTTTTCAACCTGTTCTGATTTTTCTGTTATCTATGACGTTTTTTGAACTATTACGTCACAATATTTGCAGCGGAACTGCCAAATAAGGACATTGACTTCCGGCCCAACACTTCGAGCAATCCGCCATTTTTATTTCTCGCTGCAATTTTGTAGTCCAAGCTAAAGGATGCAGAAGTTACGAGAGGGTAAGTTAAAATGTTCGGTTGTTGGATGTAGTAACCCACACGCTTCATTACACCGTTTAATGTAGATGAACTGCCGCGCTTGTGACAGGGCGCATGTTTAACTGAAAGAACGAGCAGAGAGAGAGAGAGACCCGGTCGCGCGCGCGCTCCCTCTCTTCGGAGCCAGGCGAAAGTGTAAACAAGACATCACCGTCTCCAAACTAGACGCTGTCTTGCTCTCTCTCCCTCGCACATATTAATCAAAATAAATCGACACGGTGGTAAAAGGTCGGAAGACCAAAGTTTCATGTGTAAATACAGTAACACACCATTGCGATACATCCATATGAAGACGTTGTTCTACAGGTTCGTCGTCTTCATTTTCATCTCGCTCCTGCTCCGACTCTGGCTCGAACGTGTAAGGCTGGCTGGACAAGTCTTCCGTTGTTGACGTTTTGTTAATAACGTGTGAATAAAAAGTTTCTGTGCCGCAGATAATCGTATCTCTGCTATCAAACTACAAAAATGTCCGAACGGGGTGGAGTTGAACCGAGTGTGGGCGGGGTATGAAGTGTCTCAATTGTATTTAAAGAGACCGCACCAAAACGTGTTGCTCTCAGACACACATCAGAAAAGGGGTAGAAAAGGGGCCTGTGGAGCTATAATAATGAGGAATTCAGACCCAAGCATTGCAGTTCCGCTTTATATAGACTACAAATGTATGATTTATATGTAAAAAGGAACAATTTAAAAGCATGATATGTCTCCTTTAAGACATTCTATAAGTCTATAAGTAACATTACACCTACATGTCTACTAACTCTCATTAGTAGAGTATTAGTAGACTCTACTAGAGTATTAGTAGACAGTAGACTTTCCCCTATTATAATAAATAATATTATAATGGGGGAAATAATTTTAATATTCTGTAAAAACAAGCCTTATTTTGAGTGGAAAACAAGATAATACTGTTTAAAATAATGATTTACCATTACTTGGCTTGACGCCGGAGTGATCTGGAGCAGGTGATGATGGTTCCGGAATAAAAGGCTCCACAACATCCACAGCACTACTGGAACAGCAGCAGAAAACAGCCTTCAAAGCCCTCCAGATCCTGAGGAGACAACCAGGTCTCTTCGTACGTTCTGGAGCTATTTCTGAAATGAAGAAAAAACAAATGAAAACAACTATTAGACACATCTGTAGTTGCAAAGTTACTTATAGTCGACAGAATGTTCAAAAGGGACCATCAAAATAAAGTGTTACCGTTACTTTAGTTGACAAATCAGCCATTGAAAATAGAAATAGAAACTAAGCCATTACTTCTTTATTAAAAGCATATTCTGACCTCTGCGAGAGTGTTTAGACGAAGTGGACGGACGTCCATCATCTGGGTTCCGCTTCGCCCTCGTCCCGCGAGCCTGACCTGTGGACACAGAAACAGAAAACTCAGAAGACAGAGATGTTAAATATCCAGGACGATCCTGGCTCTGGGTCGGGTCTGGCAGCGGCAGAGGTGGACAGTAACAAAGTACATTTATTTGAGCAGGGACGGACTGACAATCTGTGCGTTCTGGAAAAGTCCAGAACGGCCGTCCAACCGAGGGCCGTCGGCACAAAAAAAAAGTCTAATAAAGCAATATGAACAGCCAACAGCAGGGGCACTAATACGATCACTTATATGCTACGTGTAAAAAAAAAAGAGTCGGCCTACTAGCCACTGACTTAATAGTTTTATAAGGCTTACCTAGCTATTGCACTTTTAAATTTGCTTACATTATATTTGAATAGTTATAAGTTATAGTAGGCTTTATAGCAGTTGCGTCTGATAAACATCAAATGGGAAACGCTCAAAAAGCGGAACGAAACTTGTTTGATCTGTGCGCGGCCAAAGCAAGCAGGGCTGATCTCGATAACGCGAACATTATTACACAGAGCTGCGCGATCCACTGAGAAGCATTTCAATTCAGCGCAGAATTCTCTATTATAAACCCACAGATGACTATGTGATTTAAGTTAGTTAAAAGACAGATGAAAAAACAGGCGAAACAACAAACCAGTTAGAAAACATTTCACTCCACAACTTTACTGTAGTAAAACTGTAGTAAAACAAACTTTTTTTGGCAGAAATGTGCCTGTATATATTCATATTAAAAATGCTTTTATATATAGTCATGTTATTAAAGTTATTAAGTTGTTATTAAACGTAATGTTATTAAATGTAATCAATGCAGTAATGTTTTTGTTTAGAAGTTATGGCAGTTTATTTATTTTGCATTTATATTAATACTAAATATTTGTTTTTGATAACACATACTATAGATTTATAGAGAAAAAAAAAATCAATATATATTTTCATAATTTTTCAGGAATTGTTTAAAACTGCCTGAACCAGAACCAGATCTCAAGATATTTTATTATTTTGCATATTATGGTGAAAAGTAAAAAAAAAGTTAAAGGTAAAGTTAAAAAGCACCATGTTATATGTATAATAAATATTTTTGAGTATAACAAACAAGTAGCCCTTCTAGATTATTGTATCCCTAGAGGTAGCCCACAAAAAGGTTGGAGACCCCTGGTATATAGTAACTATATGTTTTATAATTACAAGTTTGTGTAATTTGGGGTTTCTGTGGGCAGTGACATTTCATTATTTGTATTTTATTTTCAATGCAGATGTAATGGCATTGTACAAATTTTTTGTTTTTATTTGAAGGCTGAGGCTTCATTAATAAACACAATCCCAATTATCATGATTGGTTTTGAGATGTTACTTGCTTGTCTGATAGGCTACAGTGTGTGGCATAGTATCAGGACATCCTGGCTATAGTGTCTGTAGCGCACGGCTAGGGGCGAATGGCCGGATGATGGGCCTATTTGGGAGAAAGTCCAGGGCTGTTTTTTAGCCCCAGTCTGTCCCTGTATTTGAGTACTGTACTTAAGTACACTTTTTGAGCATCTGTACTTTACTTGAGTATTATTTTTTTCTGGAAACATTTTACTTTAACTTCACTGCATTTGAAAGACGAGTATCGTACTTTTTACTCCACTACATTTCTGTCAAGGTCCTTGAGTAGAAAGTAGTTGGATTCTGACATCAATCTGATTTTCATTTTCAGCGTTGGGTTTGGTCTTCTAAATGCACATTTTGTCATTGTTTTGGAGCACACTAGCTTATAACAGTGGCTGACATATTCATACTAAAAGCCAAAAAACTTTAAATAGGGCACTATTTGAGGGAACAGCCCGAAACAGGGTGTCCGAAACTATTGTGGATGTTATTAAGAGCACTTATTCAATCTCACATTCAATCCCACTACAGGAACTGTGTTCTAGAAATAAATTTCATATTGATATGAGGGTAGGTATAGGCAGGCATAACGTTAGATTCAGAGGCACAAGGTACTGTAACTATCACAAACAACAATAATAAAACAATGTTCATTGACATTTACTTTTGATACTTAAGTACTTTTAAAAACTCTTTTCAACTTTTACTTGTAACTGAGTAATATTTGACTAGTAGTATCTGTAACTTACTTTCACTCAAGTAAGGAAATTGTGTAACTTACTTCGTCCATCTCTGGGCAGCGAATCTCCACGGTCACCAGAACCGGGTCTCCAAACCTCCTGACCAGCCGTCTGAGGGAAAGCAGCGCTCCTGGGTCTGGAGTGATCTTAGGATGGAATATTTCACAGATCACAGAGTTAGTAATATTTTAATAATAGTAATAATCAGCAATCAATGTCTGTGGCCAATTACAAATTTTTACTTCAGTTAAGTTACTCAAATTCAAAACTTTATTTCGCATGCAAGGAATCAAATACATGTGATCAAATGGGTTCTTCAAATTAATGTAGTCAGTCATTGTACAACATCATACCATAAACCATAAATGAAAAATTAAAGCACTCACCTCCTCTTTCACCCATCATTTGATCGTGAGCCATCGACATCTCCTCCAAACTGCAATAAAATCAAGAACACAAAACACAACACAACACAACAAAACACAACACAATACAATATAAATCTCCTCAGAAATACTCCCCTGAAAAAATATCAAACAAACAAATAAAAGTAACAAGTTATTCTCAGAAATTATATGACGCTTTCACAAATGTAAAGGATATATTCTCCGATGTCCTTCTAGAATAAAAGTCTCCTCTCAGAAATCCAGAAAACAGCTTCAAAGTCTCAAGTTTCGCACAGAAAATTCTCAGCAAAAGTCTGTTAAGTCGCCTCGCCCTCGTCTCTCAAACAACAGACAGCGGTCGATCGGGAATTGTGGATACATGCAGATTGCAGAATTCATAAAACGCGTCACTATAGCAACTAAAATTTGAATCACTGCAAGATTCAAGTGTAAATATAGGCAGCATTCATAACATGCGTCGCTACAGCATCTAAGATTTTAAAACACTATAAAGCACGTACAGACAGGGATCGGTTCGAGTGTAAATATATACGCAGTCAGAATTCATAACCTTCCTAGCAACTAAATTCGAATCACGCATGCACGCGCACATCGACTCTGATTTATTAAACAGTTACAAATTTAATGTTGACGTTTTCTTTTATATGATATTCATTCTTTCAGAACAGTTTTATTATTAAAACCCGTGGAAAATGCGCGCAAAAAGGCACAAGGGAGAATAAATCGGACATCATATAAATTAATTAAATTGGCCCTTTTCCGCATATATAACCACAAGGCCAATCAGCTTTCAGTATCACTAATGCGTCATCCAACCGGTTAGTAGTAGTGGTGAAGAAATCCAAATTATTGTTGAATTCTCTATTAAAATTGTTCACAATTGCTACCCAGTTAACTATAAACGTGATAAATTTGCCCCCATTAAATATCAAACTAAAACGACAGATTGCATTGTGGGTTTAACCTGATGCAGCAAAAGATTTGTTGATTACAGTGAAACTTTTTTTTTCTTTGCTTACAAAAAATAGTTATTTTTATTAAATAGTAATAGTAATAATTATTAAAGCATTGCAGTATTTCTTGACCAAAGTGCTTCTGTAATATTTAGTGTATCTATAGTGTATTCCTGGAAATGGACCCTTCAACTTTTCCATTATTATCTCACCAGTTGAACTATAATGAGCATATATATATATATATATATATATATAAAATGAACATATATAAAAACTATAATAGCATACAATGTTATAAGACTACAAATAATATTTTTACAAATCAGTTATTTCCTCCCACAAATTTCTCTCATCTTAACTATACATAATAACTTTTTGTCACCCGACTGAATTTGATCAGAAGGGATGTGTAAGCACTATTATTTGAAAAACTTCTCTGTTTTGTATTATTAAAAGCATTGTTTGACTATACAAGGGTAAATTCTACTGTGATAATTCTACTATGGTATTTACCAATTGTTCTTATGCATTATTGCAGTAGTGGTACTTCACTTTCTCTAGACTCAACTCACTGGGCCCATTTGGAGCAATCTGTGTCTATGTGCTAATATAATATACCTTGTACATCTAGCCTCTAGTCTAGAGAGAATATGGTTGTTCATATCTAAGGGCCCAAATCTAAAAAAAAAAATTGTGAGGGCACTGACCACTAGGCTATTGAAGCTTTAATCTGCAGCAATTTGATAAATATTAGAACCTCATTGTGTACGAAACAAAGAGGGAACAGAATCCGACGGCAAATAGTTCAGCTGTCGAAATCCGTTCCCCCACCCCAATGATGAGAGATGTTGATGTATCGGCTTAAAATATGCTTATGCTATTCTGTGTGTGGATGGAGCTTAAACAGCATCAATTTGATAAATATTAGAACCTCAGTTTGTCAGAAATATGGGGGGAACAGAATCCGACGGCAAAAAAACAGCTGTCGAAATCCGTTCCCCCACCCCAATGATGAGAGATGTTGATGTATCGGCTTAAAATATGCTTATTCTATTCTATGTGTGGATGGAGCTTAACTTGCATCAGTTTACAGAATTTATTATCTGGCCTTTTATTATGATCGGACAGTATAGTATCAAGAAAGTTTGATGACCCGGGACTTGAACTTGGGTCGCCCAAAGCTGAAATAAAATTGTGAGGGCACTGACCACTAGGCTATTGAAGACAGTGATTTGCTGCAATTTGATAAATATTAGAACCTCATTGTGTACGAAACATAGGGGGAACAGAATCCGACGGCAAATAGTTCAGCTGTCGAAATCCGTTCCCCCACCCCAATGATGAGAGATGTTGATGTATCGGCTTAAAATATGCTTATGCTATTCTGTGTGTGGATGGAGCTTAAACAGCATCAATTTGATAAATATTAGAACCTCAGTTTGTCAGAAATATGGGGGGAACAGAATCCGACGGCAAAAAAACAGCTGTCGAAATCCGTTCCCCCAGCCCAATGATGAGAGATGTTGATGTATCGGCTTAAAATATGCTTATTCTATTTCGTGTGTGGATGGAGCTTAACTTGCATCAGTTTAAAGAATGTATTTCCTTGCCTTTTATTATAATTGGACAGTATAGTATCAAGAAGGTTTGACGACCCGGGACTTGAACTCGGGTCGCCCAAAGCTAAAGTAAAATTAGGAGGGCATTGACCACTAGGCTATTGAAGCTTTAGTCTACAGCAATTTGATAAATATTAGAACCTCATTGTGTACGAAACATAGGGGGAACAGAATCCGATGGCAAATAGTTTAGCTGACGAAATCCGTTCCCCCACCCCAATGATGAGAGATGTTGATGTATCGGCTTAAAATATGCTTATTCTGTTTCGTGTGTGGATGGAGCTTAACTTGCTTCAGTTTACAGAATTTATTTTCTGGCCTTTTATTATGATCGGACAGTATAGTATCAAGAAAGTTTGATGACCCGGGACTTGAACTTGGGTCGCCCAAAGCTGAAATAAAATTGTGAGGGCACTGACCACTAGGCTATTGAAGATAATGATTTGCTGCAATTTGATAAATATTAGAACCTCATTGTGTACGAAACATAGGGGGAACAGAATCCGACGGCAAATAGTTCAGCTGTCGAAATCCGTTCCCCCACCCCAATGATGAGAGATGTTGATGTATCGGCTTAAAAAATGCTTATTCTATTCTGTGTGTGGATGGAGCTTAAACAGCATCAATTTCATGTTTTTCAAAATATACAAACACTTTTAAACAGTATTCCACAATCTGAATAAAACATTATCATGTCTGTATCATAGAGATGCTTAGAAGCAATGGAAATTGGATCCAATCACAGTTTTATTAAACAAAAACTCTTAAACATATAGCAAGGAACACAGAGATGGGGCCAAGTAACAGAAACAGATGCAACTCAATACAATACAATACCACTGTACAAATAGAGTACAATGAACAAATCTTCAGGTTTGCTGTAACATGGCCCTATTCAATACATATTCACCCCCATCACCATGATTAAATACTAATTGATCTTTTAGCAATGCTCAAAATAATTTCAACTCAACTTTAACAGCTTTGTCTATTGTTGAGAAAATGGTGTGTATGTCGCTCCACTGAAAATATAGACTTGTTTTGCAGCATTCTGGTGAGCATGAACGTGACTGGCCTATTCCAGAGTGAGACTCATCGCTGCTTTGACACGTACCACACATCGGGTGTTGTGCCATCCCAGTTGAAAAAGTACCAATTTTTTTTTCCCCCACCAATACCAATAAAATCTCCATTTTTTGGGTTTAGAAAAATGGCAAGTCTATGGCCGTCGAAAGCAGATAAGCACATTCGATGTATAATCTTCGTAAGGTTCCATAGCGCAGAGTTTGACTGTGTGTGTGTGTGTGACCCCTTTTCAAACACAAATCTTCCTACACGATCATCAGACATCAGAAAGTCCTGTTTCACAAAATCTTCATCTTCATGGAGAAACTCTGTCAAACTAATTTTCTGGCGTAGATAGTGAAGGTCTTCATCTGTTTAAGCTTGTTAACTGGTCAGTCCTGTTCAGCTGTTGCTGTTCTTGTCTGTGTCACACACATCTCTCTAGATGTTTCATCTCTCTAGGAGTTTTTGGAGTAGCCATTGTAACACTAGAGTTGTAGAATGTCTGTTTTATTTATTTAATTACTATCTTAAATCTTATTTAAATACCAAATTCAGGAGGCTGGGCTGTAGGTGTCAAACGTCCAAGGATGTAATGCTCTAAGGATGTGACACCTTCAGTAGTCATAAAACACCACACTTAGGGAGATTAACCTGTTTTTTTTTTTCCTTCAAACAATAGTGATAAAAGTATTTTGTTTTACACCATAGTTTGTGAAGGTCTCTGATAGACAGATGTCTTCATACCTTTGTTTTACTGTGTTTTTAAAAACATTACATAGATGTTTTATTACATTAAATATATAAGAGTTCCTTGTGCTGCATTCTATATCCACATACCACCCCAAAATTCATGGGAGCATTGTCTTATTTGAACAAGGAGAAGCTGAGAACACCTAGAGCTCACTGAAATTACAGCAGATTAGAGGAAACAGTTGTTTTTCAAAGTTGCTTTGCAAAGTGTAAGGAAAACAGACACACACACACACGCACACACACAACTGTGCAATCACACGGTCAACAGTTTCTAAAACAGTTTGTTTCAGTAAAAGTACAAACAAAATCAAAGTAGCATGAAAATACAATAAAATAAAATCCCCCCCCCCCCCCCCCCCCAAATGTCTCCAAACTGTTACATGTTACAATGAAACTTTGAAACAATGGAACTTTGGAACAATGAAACACACTACAATGAAAACGTTGTGACTTGTGAGAACACTAACACTGTTAAACATGCAGGACAATAACTGTTCCAATTCAACTCTGATGTGACTGAGCTTGTTTCACATGTAAAATGATCACAGTAATAAACAGTTCACATGCATTTGCTAGCTAACTATTGAAATTTACAGTATGCTAAAACATTTTGGTATTCTGCTGTTGAGAACTACAACTGCATGTTTTCATTAAAAAGGAGAACAAAATGTTGAGCCATAAAACACAAGTTCTGTTTTCTGTATCAAACCTAAAAGACAGACGCCTAAAACACTGGTGTCATAGTATTGGTGTGGACAGAATAATAAAAAAAGGCATGAATCATCCCACCTTTCACTTAAAGTTACTACTTATCAACTGTAATTCATTTACTTAACAGTTGTTTAGAGACATAGACAAAAGAACTGTGTATCTATGACTGTGCGGTGAAATGCAGAGTTTTAAGTGTAATAGTTCTAAAAGTTTGAAGTGTAATGGTTGAATAACAGAAAAAGGACATAACTCACTTTTCATGTTGGGTCGGTGTGTCTTGCGATCCCACAGCGTAGACAGACCAGAAAGATGTCCTAAAAGAAATTTGTTTAGTCTCAACCAGTGTCATGTAGAAGGACTGACATTTAATTCTCAAAATGCTGCATTTGTTCATGTTTTCATTCTTCCTATGAACATATTTGACCACGCTCAGAGAGTAGTACAAAAGACTGTACAAAAACAGAGAAACTAATTGTAAAGCGTGACATAGTTTAGTGGAAAAATATCATTTTACATACTGTATCAACATAAACGAGGAATTCTGTATTCTTTATGGCTAATTGTCTCTTTTCCTATATGCCTTACACAAATTGACCTTGAATTTACTTTTGTGCAAACATAATTCCTGTATAACGATTATGTTTGAATGTTATCTATAGTCTTTACAAGGACGTGCAACTTTATAGTTCTTAATGTGTTTGCATTACAACAGTGTGGCATAGTTCCTCTAACAAATCTGACAGAAGAGCAAAAAAATAAAAAATGACAAAGATTTTTAGCACATATAGTAACTTTATTTGAGTCAAAGAAGATGGTGATAACAATTGAAAAACTATAATCTTTAATGTTAAGCGGGTTGTTGAAATAAACTATTCTGCGGACGTTAAACAACTTAATATAATATTAAGTATAATATAATATAATATGAAATACTGATTTGTCAAAAAGAGAAAGTTCAGTCATATATTTAAAAAGCCTCTTAAATGAAAGGCCTGCGTTCATCACACACATTTTCCCATGTGTGGAATAGCATGAACTAACATCGGTTTCACCTAAAACTAAACACAGACCAACAAACAAAGAAATGTGAACAGTGTCATCTCAATAAGGTGACTAAATCTAGTGGAGTAATAAAAAGTCATTTGTGAAACCATATTTACAAACGTTTAACAAACTTACAAATTGTTCATCATTTGAGTTTTCTACATTCTGTATGCATCATAAATGATGTTTGTATGGCGTAACTTATTTTCTTAGTGATTTGGGGTCTTGAATTTACATGGTGAATTTCTACACACGTCATTTTTTTATTTTATCTGCGGGGTTTGCCAGCCTCAATCTTAAATGAATGTGCAGCTCTCAGTGCAATAGTCAGATGTGATTCAGTTGTAACAGATTAAGTGTAAAACAGTATAACTTACTTTTCGTGTTGATGCTTTGTGTAATCCGAAATCATAGATCGCTGTAAAGTTGCACTAAAAGAAATATCAATTTAGTCAAACACTCTCAAGCAGAAAGACTTTCACTTAAATTCTTAATTTGCATTTTTTCCTATAAACACTGAATGTTGACAGTTCTCAAAGAAGAGTCCAACAAACAAAATAGTGCTATCTGAATAAAGTGACTAACACTAGTGGAGTGATAAAAACATCACTTACGAAACAAAATTTACAAACTTTCACAATTGCTCACGAATGGATTTTGTGTATTTATTATAAATGTTACTTTTCAATGTATGCTGAGCCCTCTTTTCTTACTGATTTGGTCGTTTGAATTTTACAGGTATTTCGGACACACATACAGTAACTCCTGTATAAAGATTATGTTTGTATGTTATTCACGAGTGTGAAACTTTGCATCACAGTGGTGTGACACACCCCTGACAAAATATGTTGGCGTGTAAAAATACACACAAAGAGTTTAGCACAACTATTTACACACACACACACACACACACACACACAAATATCTAACTATATATTGTGGCGCTTTAATAGAACCTTGATATTACCCAATATTCTTTTTAAGCTCATCTCTTTAATTTTGTGCTGGATGTTGAAGGGCTAGTGACTTCCATGATATTTTCTAGCATGAAGCTTTGTCTGGATCACTCAACACAAAGTTTTGTGTTCTGACCTCACAAAGATTTACCGTAAGATTAGATTTCTTGAATATTGCATGTTTGCACTGTACACTGAAACATGGAATCAACATGTATCCCTTGTGGTTGTTACACACCAGGTATGATTTGAAATGTAGGTTTGTCAAAAGAAAAAAGGTTCGGTCATACATTTAAAAAGTTTTCTAAGTGAAAATTGTGTTTTACTCATGTGAGGAAACTGTTCGGCTACAGTTCTAATAAAAGATGCTGGTCATCAGTCTGTTTTAAAAAATAAAATAAAGTAAAAGTTTTATTTAAAGAAAAGAGACAACTTTCATTGCTTTTTGTGGCGAATTTTTTTTTATTTTATAAATGTTTGAATGTTTCAAATCCCTATGCGTTTTATTTTACTCAGAATATGTAATTTGTTGTTTTGCAACACACACACACACACACACACACACGCACGCACACACACACACACACACTATGGGCTGGGTTAAAAACTAAAACATTTTCTGCAAAAAATACTAAAATAACAAAAGTAACAAACAAATTTATATACACTAAAAAGATGTTTTTGTGTGCGAGCCCAGAGAATCATCAGAAAGCTTTTGATGAAGTGTCATTCTTTAAACATCTAGCCTAAGCAACTGTCGTATAACCATTAACAAACCCATTTAGGATGCACTCTTCTCCCGCCAGTTCCACTCGTAAACACCTTCACTGTGTGTTAGATAAATGTTTAGATTTTTTGTATTTTTTAACACTGATCCTATTGGCGTCAGGAAACAGATACAGATGTTCTAGAAAACAACAACAACAACACCTTTTCTTATTGAGAAGAATATAGTATGGGGTGTGTGGGTATAGGACTCTTTGGCTTGATGAACGTGTCGTCTTAGGCATTAACATAAACTTATAGTTCAGGTACTACTGATCCTACTGAGATGCTCACACACACACACACACACACACACACACACACACACACACACACACACACACAGTTGTTCTTAAAACATCTCCAGACATATTATTTTAATGAATATAGCCAGTGTTTTGTAGATGTAATGGTATTCCTGAATGTCTTGACTCAAATATTTTGACTCAATTAACATATAGGCTACCCTATTGATCAACCAACAAAGATTTTGACACTCAGGGTGTCAACATTGCGTAATACTTGCTTGGGTGAATTTCACCCCCAACAATCAAAGGAAAATACAATCAGCAACAGTTTACCCCCAACAGACTGGAAGGAGCCAGTTACCCAGGATTCAACAAATGACCAGTCAGTTTGGCACTGTAAATCAGAGACACTGTTTTCTTGACACATGGATTACCTGTCAATCATGAGTGACAAGGGGGTCATAAATCAACCCAAAAGTGACACATGGTATATGTTAATACTACTCCCGGGACTTGAACTCGGTTCGCCCAAAGCTAAAATAAAAATTTGAGGGCACTGACCACTAGGCTATTGAAAAAAGTGATTTGCTGCAAGTTGATAAATATTAGAACCTCAGTTTGTCAGAAATATGGGGGGAACAGAATCCGACGGCAAAAAAACAGCTGTCGAAATCCGTTCCCCCACAGCAATGATGAGAGATGTTGATGTATCGGCTTAAAATATGCTTATTCTATTTTGTGTGTGGATGGAGCTTAACTTGCATCAGTTTAAAGAATGTATTTCCTTGCCTTTTATTATAATCGGACAGTATAGTATCAAGAAAGTTTGATGACCCGGGACTTGAACTTGGGTCGCCCAAAGCTGAAATAAAATTGTGAGGGCACTGACCACTAGGCTATTGAAGACAACGATTTGCTGCAATTTGATAAATATTAGAACCTCATTGTGTACGAAACATAGGGGGAACAGAATCTGACGGCAAATAGTTCAGCTGTCGAAATCCGTTCCCCCACCCCAATGATGAGAGATGTTGATGTATCGGCTTAAAATATGCTTATTCTATTTCGTGTGTGGATGGAGCTTAACTTGCATCGGTTTAAAGAATGTATTTTCTGGCCTTTTATTATGATCGAACAGTATAGTATCAAGAAAGTTTGATGACCCGGGACTTGAACTCGGATCGCCCAAAGCTAAAATAAAAATTTGAGGGCACTGACCACTAGGCTATTGAAGACAGTGATTTGCTGCAAGTTGATAAATATTAGAACCTCATTGTGTACGAAACATAGGGGGAACAGAATCCGACGGCAAAAAAACAGCTGTCGAAATCCATTCCCCCACCCCAATGATGAGAGATGTTGATGTATCGGCTTAAAATATGCTTATTCTATTCTGTGTGTGGATGGAGCTTAAACAGCATCAATTTGATAAATATTAGAACCTCAGTTTGTCAGAAATATGGGGGGAACAGAATCCGACGGCAAAAAAACAGCTGTCGAAATCCGTTCCCCCACCCCAATGATGAGAGATGTTGATGTATCGGCTTAAAATATGCTTATTCTATTTCGTGTGTGGATGGAGCTTAACTTGCATCAGTTTAAAGAATGTATTTCCTTGCCTTTTATTATAATTGGACAGTATAGTATCAAGAAGGTTTGACGACCCGGGACTTGAACTCGGGTCGCCCAAAGCTAAAATAAAATTAGGAGGGCATTGACCACTAGGTTATTGAAGCTTAAGTCTACAGCAATTTGATAAATATTAGAACCTCATTGTGTACGAAACATAGGGGGAACAGAATCCGATGGCAAATAGTTCAGCTGACGAAATCCGTTCCCCCACCCCAATGATGAGAGATGTTGATGTATCGGCTTGGATGGAGCTTAACTTGCATCAGTTTAAAGAATTTATTTTCTGGCCTTTTATTATGATCGGACAGTATAGTATCAAGAAAGTTTGATGACCCGGGACTTGAACTCGGTTCGCCCAAAGCTAAAATAAAAATTTGAGGGCACTGACCACTAGGCTGTTGAAGACAGCAATTTGCTACAATTTGATAAATATTAGAACCTCATTGTGTACGAAACATAGGGGGAACAGAATCCGACGGCAAAAGAACAGCTGTCGCAATCCGTTCCCCCACCGCAATGATGAGAGATGTTGATGTATCGGCTTAAAATATGCTTATTCTATTTTGTGTGTGGATGGAGCTTAACTTGCATCAGTTTAAAGAATGTATTTCCTTGCCTTTTATTATAATCGGACAGTATAGTATCAAGAAAGTTTGATGACCCGGGACTTGAACTTGGGTCGCCCAAAGCTGAAATAAAATTGTGAGGGCACTGACCACTAGGCTATTGAAGATAACGATTTACTGCAATTTGATAAATTTTAGAACCTCATTGTGTATGAAACATAGGGGGAACAGAATCCGACGGCAAATAGTTCAGCTGTCGAAATCCGTTCCCCCACCCCAATGATGAGAGATGTTGATGTATCGGCTTAAAATATGCTTATTCTATTTCGTGTGTGGATGGAGCTTAAACAGCATCAATTTGATAAATATTAGAACCTCAGTTTGTCAGAAATATGGGGGGAACAGAATCCGACGGCAAAAAAACAGCTGTCGAAATCCGTTCCCCCACCCCAATGATGAGAGATGTTGATGTATCGGCTTAAAATATGCTTATTCTATTTCGTGTGTGGATGGAGCTTAACTTGCATCAGTTTACAGAATTTATTTTCTGGCCTTTTATTATGATCGGACAGTATAGTATCAAGAAAGTTTGATGACCCGGGACTTGAACTCGGTTCGCCCAAAGCTAAAATAAAAATTTGAGGGCACTGACCACTAGGCTATTGAAGATAATGATTTGCTGCAATTTGATAAATATTAGAACCTCATTGTGTACGAAACATAGGGGGAACAGAATCCGACGGCAAATAGTTCAGCTGTCGAAATCCGTTCCCCCACCCCAATGATGAGAGATGTTGATATATCGGCTTAAAATATGCTTATTATATTTCGTGTGTGGATGGAGCTTAACTTGCATCAGTTTAAAGAATGTATTTTCTGGCCTTTTATTATGATCGGACAGTATAGTATCAAGAAAGTTTGATGACCCGGGACTTGAACTCGGATCGCCCAAAGCTAAAATAAAAATTTGAGGGCACTGACCACTAGGCTATTGAAGACACTGATTTTCTGCAAGTTGATAAATATTAGAACCTCATTGTGTACGAAACATAGGGGAAACAGAATCCGACGGCAAAAAAACAGCTGTCGAAATCCGTTCCCCCACCCCAATGATGAGAGATGTTGATGTATCGGCTTAAAATATGCTTATTCTATTCTGTGTGTGGATGGAGCTTAAACAGCATCAATTTGATAAATATTAGAACCTCAGTTTGTCAGAAATATGGGGGGAACAGAATCCGACGGCAAAAAAACAGCTGTCGAAATCCGTTCCCCCACCCCAATGATGAGAGATGTTGATGTATCGGCTTAAAATATGCTTATTCTATTCTGTGTGTGGATGGAGCTTAACTTGCATCAGTTTAAAGAATGTTTTTCCTTGCCTTTTATTATGATCGGACAGTATAGTATCAAGAAGGTTTGACGACCCGGGACTTGAACTCGGGTCGCCCAAAGCTAAAATAAAATTGGGAGGGCACTGACCACTAGGCTATTGAATCTTTAATCTGCAGCAATTTGATAAATATTAGAACCTCATTGTGTACGAAACATAGGGGGAACAGAATCCGATGGCAAATAGTTCAGCTGACGAAATCCGTTCCCCCACCCCAATGATGAGAGATGTTGATGTATCGGCTTAAAAAATGCTTATTCTATTCTGTGTGTGGATGGAGCTTAACTTGCATCAGTTTAAATAATGTATTTTCTGGCCTTTTATTATGATCAGACAGTATAGTATCAAGAAGGTTTGACGACCCGGGACTTGAACTCGGGTCGCCCAAAGCTAAAATAAAATTGTGGGGGCACTGACCACTAGGCTATTGAAGCTTTGATCTGCAGCAATTTGATAAATATTAGAACCTCATTGTGTACGAAACATAGGGGGAACAGAATCCGACGGCAAATAGTTCAGCTGTCGAAATCCGTTCCCCCACCCCAATGATGAGAGATGTTGATGTATCGGCTTAAAATATGCTTATTCTATTCTGTGTGTGGATGGAGCTTAAACAGCATCAATTTCATAAAGATTAGAACCTCAGTTTGTCAGAAATATGGGGGGAACAGAATCCGACGGCAAAAAAACAGCTGTCGAAATCCGTTCCCCCACCCCAATGATGAGAGATGTTGATGTATAAGCTTAAAATATGCTTATTCTATTTCGTGTGTGGATGGAGCTTAACTTGCATCAGTTTAAAGAATGTATTTCCTTGCCTTTTATTATAATCGGACAGTATAGTATCAAGAAAGTTTGATGACCCGGGACTTGAACTTGGGTCGCCCAAAGCTGAAATAAAATTGTGAGGGCACTGACCACTAGGCTATTGAAGATAATGATTTGCTGCAATTTGATAAATATTAGAACCTCATTGTGTACGAAACATAGGGGGAACAGAATCCGACGGCAAATAGTTCAGCTGTCGAAATCCGTTCCCCCACCCCAATGATGAGAGATGTTGATGTATCGGCTTAAAATATGCTTATTCTATTCTATGTGTGGATGGAGCTTAACTTGCATCAGTTTAAAGAATGTATTTTCTGGCCTTTTATTATGATCGGACAGTATAGTATCAAGAAAGTTTGATGACCCGGGACTTGAACTCGGTTCGCCCAAAGCTAAAATAAAAATTTGAGGGCACTGACCACTAGGCTATTGAAAAAAGTGATTTGCTGCAAGTTGATAAATATTAGAACCTCAGTTTGTCAGAAATATGGGGGGAACAGAATCCGACGGCAAAAAAACAGCTGTCGAAATCCGTTCCCCCACCCCAATGATGAGAGATGTTGATGTATCGGCTTAAAATATGCTTATTCTATTCTGTGTGTGGATGGAGCTTAACTTGCATCAGTTTAAAGAATGTATTTCCTTGCCTTTTATTATGATCGGACAGTATAGTATCAAGAAGGTTTGACGACCCGGGACTTGAACTCGGGTCGCCCAAAGCTAAAATAAAATTGGGAGGGCACTGACCACTAGGCTATTGAAGCTTTAATCTACAGCAATTTGATAAATATTAGAACCTCATTGTGTACGAAACATAGGGGGAACAGAATCCGATGGCAAATAGTTCAGCTGACGAAATCCGTTCCCCCACCCCAATGATGAGAGATGTTGATGTATCGGCTTAAAAAATGCTTATTCTATTCTGTGTGTCGATGGAGCTTAAACAGCATCAATTTCATAAATATTAGAACTTCAGTTTGTCAGAAATATGGGTGGAACAGAATCCGACGGCAAAAAAACAGCTGTCGAAATCCGTTCCCCCACCGCAATGATGAGAGATGTTGATGTATCGGCTTAAAATATGCTTATTCTATTTCGTGTGTGGATGGAGCTTAACTTGCATCAGTTTACAGAATTTATTTTCTGGCCTTTTATTATGATCGGACAGTATAGTATCAAGAAAGTTTGATGACCCGGGACTTGAACTTGGGTCGCCCAAAGCTGAAATAAAATTGTGAGGGCACTGACCACTAGGCTATTGAAGAAAGTGATTTGGTGCAAGTTGATAAATATTAGAACCTCATTGTGTACGAAACATAGGGGGAACAGAATCCGACGGCAAATAGTTCAGCTGTCGAAATCCGTTCCCCCACCCCAATGATGAGAGATGTTGATGTATCGGCTTAAAATATGCTTATTCTGCTTCGTGTGTGGATGGAGCTTAACTTGCATCAGTTTAAAGAATGTATTTCCTTGCCTTTTATTATAATCGGACAGTATAGTATCAAGAAAGTTTGATGACCCGGGACTTGAACTTGGGTCGCCCAAAGCTGAAATAAAATTGTGAGGGCACTGACCACTAGGCTATTGAAGATAATGATTTGCTGCAAGTTGATAAATATTAGAACCTCATTGTGTACGAAACATAGGGGGAACAGAATCCGACGGCAAAAAAACAGCTGTCGAAATCCGTTCCCCCACCCCAATGATGAGAGATGTTGATGTATCGGCTTAAAATATGCTTATTCTATTCTATGTGTGGATGGAGCTTAAACAGCATCAATTTGATAAATATTAGAACCTCAGTCTATCAGAAATATGGGGGGAACAGAATCCGACGGCAAAAAAACAGCTGTCGAAATCCGTTCCCCCACCCCAATGATGAGAGATGTTGATGTATCGGCTTAAAATATGCTTATTCTATTTCGTGTGTGGATGGAGCTTAACTTGCATCAGTTTAAAGAACGTATTTCCTTGCCTTTTATTTTAATTGGACAGTATAGTATCAAGAAGGTTTGACGACCCGGGACTTGAACTTGGGTCGCCCAAAGCTGAAATAAAATTCTGAGGGCACTGACCACTAGGCTATTGAAGATAATGATTTGCTGCAAGTTGATAAATATTAGAACCCCATTGTGTACGAAACATAGGGGGAACAGAATCTGACGGCAAAAAGTTCAGCTGACGAAATCCGTTCCCCCACCCCAATGATGAGAGATGTTGATGTATCGGCTTAAAATATGCTTATTCTATTCTGTGTGTGGATGGAGCTTAAACAGCATCAATTTGATAAATATTAGAACCTCAGTCTATCAGAAATATGGGGGGAACAGAATCCGACGGCAAAAAAACAGCTGTCGAAATCCGTTCCCCCACCCCAATGATGAGAGATGTTGATGTATCGGCTTAAAATATGCTTATTCTATTTCGTGTGTGGATGGAGCTTAACTTGCATCAGTTTAAAGAACGTATTTCCTTGCCTTTTATTTTAATTGGACAGTATAGTATCAAGAAGGTTTGACGACCCGGGACTTGAACTTGGGTCGCCCAAAGCTGAAATAAAATTGTGAGGGCACTGACCACTAGGCTATTGAAGATAATGATTTGCTGCAAGTTGATAAATATTAGAACCCCATTGTGTACGAAACATAGGGGGAACAGAATCCGACGGCAAAAAGTTCAGCTGACGAAATCCGTTCCCCCACCCCAATGATGAGAGATGTTGATGTATCGGCTTAAAATATGCTTATTCTGTTCTGTGTGTGGATGGAGCTTAACTTGCATCAGTTTAAATAATGTATTTTCTGGCCTTTTATTATGATCGGACAGTATAGTATCAAGAAAGTTTGATGACCCGGGACTTGAACTCGGGTCAGTCAAAGCTAAAAAAAAATTTGTGAGTGCACTGACCACTATAGTCGGGGAGCCAAAGTCTCAAAAGCTCAATAAAATGGGTTGAACCTGACATGGTCTGCCATACTTTTTATTCGTGTTTTTTCTGTTAACTTTGACCTTAAGAACCAATAATTGGAGGGTCTGCTCTGCCGGAAATATCGCAAAAATTTTTTTTTGCCCATTTTAGTGTATGCACTCCTTATTTTTTATCAGAAAAATGTACAAAAATATTTTTTTCCTCAAATCCTCAGTGGGTTGGGTAGGCTGTCAATAAATGCATTCCAGATACACAGAACACATGTGCTGACAACATCCACTGAAAAAATAACTCTTAAAACACATTTCTACATGATTTTGCATCAATTTAATGCAAAAAAATAGGCATTTTCTCACTTTTTTTCCAATATTTTCATCTTTACTTTATTGGCAATAAACTTTTCACCCAAGTTTTGACATCAGTCAATATGTCATTCTTTTCACCAAACAGAATTCTCATTCCACAGAAAAAATCATAAAAATCCAACCAAAATCAATGGATCTGTGATTATTTATTATGATGCTCAGAACCTCAGTGGAATTTTAGGTTACTCTCAAAATTCCGAAAGACATACTGGATATTTAACTGGATATATAGTTTTTAATGTCCACATTATTAAGCATCATGGCCCAGGCATCTTTTTAATTTCAATATAACCCTGTTCTCCAAATGGAAATGTGTCACACAAGGAATATAATACAGCAAAATGACTTTCATTATTTTATTGCCTCAGATGACAACTATTACAACTTTAACAGAACAAAATAATTTAACATAACTTAATTAACAGGTCCCTGTGAGGTGGGATAATCCGGAGGGTGGCACACTGAAGATACTGCTCTGGGGACAGACCTTCACCCTTACCACCTGAGGAGACAGCAAACAAGACCGGCAGGCTGGGTTTTACAGCAGCACATTAAAAGATGCACCCCTCGGCGCATCTTGCCAAAGGTGTAATAGGAAGGCATCTTCAGTTGGTGGAAGGCAACGCATGTCTCCTTTGATGCTCACAAAGAGATGGGCTCGCAGTGCATCTAGAGTACCACCAAAGTCACTCTGTCAAAGAGTGACACCATATATCGCCGTGCTGCTGTTATAACCTCTTCCTGAACATCCAGGCTTACCTCAGGGTCACTGTACCTGCACAGCGGCAGAAGGTCTGTCAGGTGTTTAATAGGAGTTGTGTAGGTGGTAAAGACCAATTTTTTGTGTGAACAAAGAAAACATCATGATCATGCGTAATAAATCATAATTCATGATGATGTACTCATCTTAGTTAATGTTTTAATTAAGGTGTTGTTCATCCATGAAGTCATGAATGAAAAACGTTGAACTCATGTTAGTTCCTGATGATTCATGAGATATTAATGCATGAATGAATGCATATTTCATGCATGAATTTATACATGAATTCATGCATGAATTTATACATGAATTCATGATAATTCATGTACCCTTACCGTAAAGTGTTACCATGCTTCCTTTATTTTCCAGCAGGATTTGCACCTGCCCACACTGCCAAAAGAACCAAAACCTGATTCAATGACCATGGTATCACTGTGTAATTACTGTGTGATTTCATGTAATATTCAAATTTTTTGAAATCCTGTTTTCGTGGGTTTTATGAGCTGGAAGCCTAAATTATATACAAATAAACAACTAAATACTTGAAATCGTTTAAGTTGTGGGCCCTGAATCTATAATCTATGGAAGTTTAACCTTTTGAATGGAATTATGGAAATAAATAAACTTTTCCATGATATTCTAATTTTTTGGAAAGGGTCTGTATATCCCGAACGTCGTCAAGGAAAATGGTTAATTATTGCCGTGTTTCAGGTTGTACCAACTTCCAAAAGTTATTAAAAACCAGGACGAGGAATGCCAGAAGTTATCAGAGGAAAGGAGGTTGGCAAAGCTCAACCAAGATCTAACTCACGTGGGAAAAATCTGGACAACATCCGGATTTGGTCGGCACATTTCTTGTCAGATATTGTGAAATGTTGATTGCAGCGGCTCATAATAAATTTTCTAGTGTAATGATAATATTTTTAATAGTAAATAGTAAAAACAACTATTACAGACAAGTCCAATCTTATTTATGGTACAATACCCATCACAATCTTTGCACATCAAGAAATCAATTGGTAATATTCCCCCCAAAATAGTATATTTCTGGCGCACACAACCATCATAAATCCATCATGGTTTTCTCAGAAATGTGAAGCTGAACAATAATAATTAGAAATGTTTCTCGAGCATCAAATCATCATATCAGAATGATTTCTGAAGGATCATGTGACACTGAAAACTGGAGTAATGATGCTGAAAATTCAGCTTTGATCACAGGAATAAATTGCATTTTAAAACATATTCAAATCGAAAACCGTTCTTTTAAATTGCAAAAGTATATTACTGTTTTTACTGTATTTTTGGTCCAATAAATGCAGTATTAGTGAGCAGAAGAGACTTCTTTCAGACACATTAACCCCAACCCTTTGAACATTATAGTGTACATCAATCATCACAAAGCATTTTGAATTTCATTTCTAAATGAGATTTTTTTTATGTTGATTTATGGAAGTTTGGGTCTGGATGTAAAGATAAAAGATATTTATATGAACTTAAGCATGAAGTTAAAAAAAAAAACCTAAATGGTGAATTGAGAACATGTGAGAACATTTCGAAAGCCTATTGGTGGCTTGTCTGCAAATCTTGTACCTCTGTGTGTATTGTGTAAATAAAACTGCCATAAGATGCATATTTACTGACATGTCAAAGTCTTTTTTCATTCAGAATTGTGTATTTTTAGCCTGGGTTTCCCCATGCTGCCTTGCGCGCAGTGCGATTTTATTCACGCCTCAGCGAGGGGACCAATCACAGAACGGGGAGGGAGCAGCAAGACAATGACGACGTCTATGCGACACAGAAGCAGTCTGTTTATATCTATGGATCCAACATGGCAGCAGACGTGAAGTTACCTTTCGATGCAGCCTTAGATAGTGATAGTGACCCATCGTCTTCTTCCTCGTCGAATTTCTGTCGCTCTACATACGTCATCTGGTATAATTGAAACGATTGGCTATGAGTTACGTACAGGCGCATTTGATAGCCCAATAAACGGCTCTGGGCATTCGTAAACCACGCCTCAAATACGAGAAAATGAGCATGTGGTTCCCAGACCACGTCTCAATGAGAAGAGGTCTGACGTTAGCCAGGCTAGTGTATTTTCACAATTCTTTTCAATTTGTTTCAGGTCATACACTGAACAAATCTGAAAAACGTATCCTCTGCCGAGATAATCCATCCACCTCACAGGTGTGGCATATCAAGATGCTGATTAGACAGCATGTTATTGCACAGGTGTGCCTTAGGCTGGCTATCAATATCACAATTCATTGGAGTGTGTGTGTGTGTGTGTGTGTATATATGTGTGTGTGTGTGTGTGTGTGTGTGCGTGTGTGTGTGTGTGTGTGTGTGTGTGTGTGCGTGTGTGTGTGAAAAAATCACAGCTTCATCGGAATGTTACGAAACTTAGTGACTTTTATGGCATTAGATATTGAGGATAAAAAAATTGAGGTCATGATCCGAGCAGGCTAAGTGGTCGTAAAAAAAACAGTTCCTTTTGTGCTCTTCAGTCAAAAATGACCGACCATAGGAAATGAATGGGAAATTGACAAAAACACAAATATTCTGAGAATTTTTGTGTACAATCTACAAATCGTGCTCAACAATGAAGGGGTGACACTCTTAAACATCAAGAGTGCAAAACAGACACACCCACTCACACACACACACATACAAACACACACACACACACACACACACACACACACACACACACACACACACACACACACACACACACACACACACACACAGCAGCTCATTTGCATTTAAAGGGACACATAAAAACGGCGCGTTTTTGCTCACCCTCAAAAGTGACAACTTTAACATGCTATATAAAAATATCTGTGGGGTATTTTGAGCTAAAACGTCACATACACACTCTGGGGACATCAGATACTTATTTTACATCTTGTGAAAAGGCCATTATACCACGCCTTTAAGCTGTTTTCCTCATGGGGACCCAAAAATGGTTGTAGAAGGAAAAGGATTTCCGATACTGTCATCTTTGTAGGGACATTTCGTTAAAACTAAATATAAAAAAGTGTATAAAATATAAAAGTGAAACTCCTCCAATGCCAATCTGTGTGTGGGCACGAGTAGCCAGTTGTGTAACTCTTATTTTTATTAATATGATTCTTATTCTTGCGGTACCATGACTTGAATAACTGCAATAATGACCTGAAAGATAATAGTTAATTATGTGATGTAATAGTGTTGTCCAGTTATGTCCTCTTCAGTGTCTGTTTAGCACCAAAAACACTCATATTTCACCAGTAGATGGCGATGAGTGAGTGAGTCAATATATCACTGACAACCAAGGATGGACAAATAAACCATCATAAATAGCGTTTAACAAATGTAAACAAAATGTAAACAGTGTGAAAGATGTGCCATTTTTCTGCCTGTGATATTGTTTTCATTTAATTTGTATCTATTTTGTCTATTATTGTTTGTCACTGTTTTATATTTGTTATTGTTGCATAATAATAAATCCATATTAATAATAAAAAATACATCCAAATTAATAACAAGTCCAAACGAAAAAGCCCATTTACAATTTTCTTTAACGTTTATTACAAATATACATGCAGCATTTCAATTCAACAGATACAAATGTTAAATAAAATATAAACACGTTAAACAAAATAAACACGTTCTGAGTTTCTGTCAGGTTGGTGTTGGACTTCTGGCTTCGGGTCAAGTCTCGAGCTCGGAGCTCTCAGCAAGCATGTTATTTCCTATCCAAAACAAAGAGTATATGAACAAGTCAACTCATGAATGTTTTTTTAGAGCTAGAACAGAATTGAATTCTGTTTGGTTTACTGATTCTGTTATTTTCCTGTTTACTACAGGGATGCTGCATTAAAACAATCTGTATAGTATCAAGCGCTATATAAATGAAGGTGATTTGACTATAACAAGAACATTCCCAGCTAGCAAAAAGTCGTCTATTAGACGTTGAATAGACGTAAATCTTCAACGTCTAATTACGGTCCACTGAAGGTTGAAAATGAAAATTGAAAACATTGAAAACAGGTCAATCTTCAACGTTTACTCGATGCCTATTGACAATTGTCAATTCTCAAGTCCCAACACATCAACATGCCAAATAACATTTTAGATTAACATATGAATGAAACAAAGCTTTAAAGAGAGAATAGCTTTATTATACTTAAAACAGCACATTTTAAATAAAATATAGTGCAATAAAACACGGATTTCACATTCCAAGAGTCAACACAAAACACAACTCAGAAAATTGACACTACAAATGTTCACACACCAGCTCTCCCGGGAGCATGTTCATGTGTCTCAGCCATAGCAGCCCTGATTTCAACTTCTGTGGCAGTTTTACTCCACTTCATTACTGCAGCTGCAAAAGAAAATATATTAGATGGTGCATGAATAAACCACGTCTTACATCATTAAGGCTCCCACTACACACTGTATTTACATTTAATCAATTAACAATTGCATGGATTTGCATACCTTCCCAAAAGAAATACAATTGGTAAGCTAAATTAGATATATATATATAAACATGATTACCTTTTACCACAGAGTAAAAAATGGTATCCTGGAAGGCTTGTTTCGCACTGCTACCCCGCGCCCCTTCATGTTGAAAGAAGCCATTAGGCTGTTGGTGAAAAGCCTGAGAATACATGCACAAAATCATAGGGTGAGGTCCACGCCTACATTCTACAAATATTCCTTTATGCTTGCATTATTCCTAATGAATCATCTCTTTCCGCATTTTTGATTTTCTATGTGCTAAGAGGAGGGCAAACAGAGCAGGCAATGAGTAAAAATGTAACTGCATAATTACATTCTATATTCTGAGCATGTGACAGTTGTTTAATACCTGTCCATCACTTTATGGACGCAGTCTTTATCATTCCTCCCTCCCACCATTGAGAGCTGGGACACCTGTACATGACACATGAAAAGACACTCAATACATTATGAATAAACCCATGGTGTTGGTAATATACTGATTGTTGCCAGATTGAGCTTAAATGGGAACTGGTCATGTTGACTCATCCATACATGTTGAGTCCATGCAAAATATTATGGGACAGTAGTACACCTCTAATACAAAGGCATGAAAATACGCCTTCACTGTGTGTCCCTCAATTACACATTCTATAAAGCTGTGCATGTTAACAGATGCACTAGAAAAGAATAATTTTGTCCAATATAGATCATTTAGACTTTTTGGAGACTGGGGGGGTCTAGTCTAATTGACATAGTTTAGTCCAATTTCTGTATAAATCTTACCCTTTGTTCCCAGAGGTTGCGGTCCTTGAGATGTGCCTCTTCTTGAGCAAACTCTTCTAAGGTTTCTAGCAACATGGACAGCAGAATTCAGGGGCTCATAGTGCCTCCCGACTCTTTTTATCTCATCTAGAATTTCAACTAGCTTTCCAAGCACTGACTTCTGGCTTTCTGTGGAAGAAAATACATTCATTTATTTTTGTCAAGTATTTTATAAATCTTACTTTATGATTATTAAAGAATGATACAAAATAATAAATATTGACCATGGACGTACTAGCTTGAGACATGGGGAATAAGCCTCTCTCGGACTGTGATGGCCTTCGAACTCCACGCTGAGGTGTGAGAGAACACCTAGATCCTGAAGAAAAATAACAATAAAAACAGCGTTGAAGCTCATTGAAATAGTTGTTAATTCTCCTACCTCACTTATTGACATTATTGCAGGAGCAGCTGTCTTTAAAAACTATGAAGAATGCAACTAATCATGGACTCACTGCCCTACCTTTTCTGCTCCCGGACTGTGATGGCCTTCGAACTCCACGCTGAGGTGTGCGAGAACCTCTAGATCCTGAAAAAAACAAACAAAAAAAGCGTTGAAGCTCATTGAAAAGTAATATTACAATAATTGAGGTTGGAGAATTGACAACTATGAAGAATGCAACTGATCATGGACATGAAGAAATTTACTAGCCAATGGCGATTCTATTGCCAAGGTGTGTGTAGAGGGTTGTAAAAAAATGTTTACTGACTTACTGGCTGACTCTGGACTAAATGCTTCTGATGATTCAGACCTTGTGGGTGAACGGTGAAGCGTTGGACGAGAACATCCAGAAACTGGATACGCGCAACTGGAAACAGGAAGGTTGAAAGACTTTGTTTTGAGCCCAGACTTAAAAATACTTTATATTCCATTTGCATTGTGAGCAAGTAAAGTAGAATAAATAAAAACATGAAATTACTGTCTGAAGATGCAGGACTCTCTGGTTGTCTAATGGCGGTGTTAGCCAGTTCTGGGGGTGCAGGTAACTGGAGCAGCATTGCATTTTGTCCTGTGGTTGTTAAAAGAAATTCCAAAACCAGAAGCATCAGCAACTTAAATGACAGAAAAACTCATATTGCCAACCATTCCCTGAAGCTTGATGACTGAATTACACCACTGGACCAGCCCAGCCATTTTACTCACCCCTATTTGAAAATTAATTTGAAAATCTCACTACAAATAATCCAGAATTGAAGACAAAAGATTATAATCCTCCTCTGCCTGTTAAACTTCCTCACACCTGAAACTGATCGAGTGAATCTCCTCAACTTCTCCAATCTGGTGTAGATCACGATCAAACCATTGATGTTCTAACATCTGCTCTAAGCTGGGGCGTTTAGTTGGATCCCGGGCTAGACACTGTCTAATCAGATCCCTGCAGTCTGTACACATTTTAATAAGGAGAGAGCTGGTTAGTCATGACCATGTGACCTGACATTTTCGCTATACGTTGAGCTATATCTAAAAATTCTGACACACTTCAACCTTTAACTTTCTGTACAAATCGTTTGCTTTATGTGTGTGTTTATCAATTTTATCATCATTATTCACTCACATTCGGATAAGTTGCTGTTCTGAAATATAACTTTGGCTTGTGTGATTTCCGTTCTATTAAGAAAAGGGAGACATGCGTTCGACAACTTGTACAGCAACACTCCTAGAGACCAGACATTTGCTGGGACGGCGTGGAATCGAGGTTCTGTAAAGACTTCAGGTGGGCAGTATTTCAGAACTCCTGTAAGAAAGACATTTGCACATCGTTGAGCTTTTTTTTTTTAAAGCATCATCAAATAATTAGTACCTTCAGGTTTCCTCACCCCTGTATATGTTGCTCTCGTAGCCTTCACTACTAAACAGCTGACCGCAGCCAAAGTCTATCAGCTTGAGGTCTATCGTGTCTTTCTTCAACAGGAAATTCTGCGCATGAATGTCATTATGGAAAACACCACGATGGATGCAGTGTTGCACTGCCCGCACAGCCTGTATCATGACGACCCGTGAGAACCAGTCACTCCAAGGCTGACGAGTGATTGAGTCCAGCAAGCTCTCGCAGGGTTCGGGATACTCCATGACCAGAGTGAATCCTTTAGGATCTTCAAACCACTCGTACAGTTGTATGACGAAGGGGCTTATGGATTCTCGCCTCATCATCATCAGCAGCGCCACTTCTGTAACGAGAGGTTCGGGATGCCCAGGCTAGAGAGAAGAAGCAGATAGAAGGTTTGCTGGGTAAAAATCTGAAGAAAACATCATTTTGAAATGTACTATTCTATGATCTTTTTAGATGCGTTCAAAAGAGCCTTTTCAGCTCAAAGTTATTTGGTGCCTCTAGGCTTATTGATCACATTTATACCTAACGCTTCCTACGGGTGTATTAACTACAGTAATCTGCACTTAAACAACTCCACACACATTCAGGTTTTGGCCAACTTACAATATTAAGATAGCGATCGTTGTCAATCTTGCGTATCCGCTTGATGGCAACCTGCACACACAAAAACCCAGTTTCAATGACAGTAACAGTATTCAAGCACCTTGTACTAAGTATTAAACCATCTGTAAATTGTTTGAAATGTGTTTTGATGCATGCAAGAGCAAAATGTTTGTACAATTCAGTAAGATTTACCTTTTTGCCATCAAATTTGCGTATTCCCCGGAACACCCTTCCAAATCCTCCGGATCCAATCATCTTTTTCACGTTATAGAGAGACTCAAAGGACTCTGAAAAACACACAGAAAAATATGAGACAATTATTAGCTTGCTAGATCCATTGTTTTATTTAAAAAATATCAGTGCTGGTCGAGCAACAGCAAATCGGATGTTAAAATGTTAAAAACTGACTCAGTTGAAAAACTTGAAATAGCAAAATCTCTCTCTGTAGACTTTACACCGCCCAGCCTTATTTCAGTCTCACCTGTTGAGCTCTTGTTCACTGGAGAAGCCTCCACGGCACCCTGAGCAGTTCGGCCAGTTGATGTCTCTGTTGGCTCGACAGAAACTGGACCCGGCAGACACAGAAACCCTTCGAGGCTGTCGGACCTTGACAAACCCTGTTGGTTTGGGCTCTCCGATCCATCGCCACTCCACCTCCACTCGGCGCAGTACGAGCCTCGGCTGCTCAGACTCAACGGCTCTCTACACCACCTCTCGACATGGGTCTCAGAGAGGGACCAAGATGAGGATGACGCGATGCCCGGAGAAGAATCTCTGGAAGCAGTTCTCCAGGATCTGGAGCGGCCTGAGGATGGAACATTTCAGACATCAAAAACTGTTTTTTGTTTTGTTTTTTTAATAATATTAATTATCAATGTCAGTGCTGGTCACATCAAATTGTAACTTTGGTTTCACTTTATTTTGGTCCCTTTAAAGGGGACATATCATGCCAAATGCACTTTTTTAGCCCTTAAATGCATTTTGTTGTATATTTGGAGTGTTTAGAAGTACAGAAAATATGAAATTATTCTCTTCAGGTGCTTCGTTGATATCTTTATATTCTGTTTTGGTCATATTTTTCAACCTGTTCTGATTTTTCTGTTCTCTATGACGTTTTTTGAACTATTACGTCACAGTATTTGCAGCGGAACTGCCAAATAAGGACATTGACTTCCGGCCCAACACTTCGAGCAATCCGCCATTTTTATTTCTCGCTGCAATTTTGTAGTCCAAGCTAAAGGATGCAGAAGTTACGAGAGGGTAAGTTAAAATGTTCGGTTGTTGGATGTAGTAACCCACACGCTTCATTACACCGTTTAATGTAGATGAACTGCCGCGCTTGTGACAGGGCGCATGTTTAACTGAAAGAACGAGCAGAGAGAGAGAGAGACCCGGTCGCGCGCGCGCTCCCTCTCTTCGGAGCCAGGCGAAAGTGTAAACAAGACATCACCGTCTCCAAACTAGACGCTGTCTTGCTCTCTCTCCCTCGCACATATTAATCAAAATAAATCGACACGGTGGTAAAAGGTCGGAAGACCAAAGTTTCATGTGTAAATACAGTAACACACCATTGCGATACATCCATATGAAGACGTTGTTCTACAGGTTCGTCGTCTTCATTTTCATCTCGCTCCTGCTCCGACTCTGGGTCGAACGTGTAAGGCTGGCTGGACAAGTCTTCCGTTGTTGACGTTTTGTTAATAACGTGTGAATAAAAAGTTTCTGTGCCGCAGATAATCGTATCTCTGCTATCAAACTACAAAAATGTCCGAACGGGGTGGAGTTGAACCGAGTGTGGGCGGGGTATGAAGTGTCTCAATTGTATTTAAAGAGACCGCACCAAAACGTGTTGCTCTCAGACACACATCAGAAAAGGGGTAGAAAAGGGGCCTGTGGAGCTATAATAATGAGGAATTCAGACCCAAGCATTGCAGTTCCGCTTTATATAGACTACAAATGTATGATTTATATGTAAAAAGGAACAATTTAAAAGCATGATATGTCTCCTTTAAGACATTCTATAAGTCTATAAGTAACATTACACCTACATGTCTACTAACTCTCATTAGTAGAGTATTAGTAGACTCTACTAGAGTATTAGTAGACAGTAGACTTTCCCCTATTATAATAAATAATATTATAATGGGGGAAATAATTTTAATATTCTGTAAAAACAAGCCTTATTTTGAGTGGAAAACAAGATAATACTGTTTAAAATAATGATTTACCATTACTTGGCTTGACGCCGGAGTGATCTGGAGCAGGTGATGATGGTTCCGGAATAAAAGGCTCCACAACATCCACAGCACTACTGGAACAGCAGCAGAAAACAGCCTTCAAAGCCCTCCAGATCCTGAGGAGACAACCAGGTCTCTTCGTACGTTCTGGAGCTATTTCTGAAATGAAGAAAAAACAAATGAAAACAACTATTAGACACATCTGTAGTTGCAAAGTTACTTATAGTCGACAGAATGTTCAAAAGGGACCATCAAAATAAAGTGTTACCGTTACTTTAGTTGACAAATCAGCCATTGAAAATAGAAATAGAAACTAAGCCATTACTTCTTTATTAAAAGCCTATTCTGACCTCTGCGAGAGTGTTTAGACGAAGTGGACGGACGTCCATCATCTGGGTTCCGCTTTGCCCTCGTCCCGCGAGCCTGACCTGTGGACACAGAAACAGAAAACTCAGAAGACAGAGATGTTAAATATCCAGGACGATCCTGGCTCTGGGTCGGGTCTGGCAGCGGCAGAGGTGGACAGTAACAAAGTACATTTATTTGAGCAGGGACGGACTGACAATCTGTGCGTTCTGGAAAAGTCCAGAACGGCCGTCCAACCGAGGGCCGTCGGCACAAAAAAAAGTCTAATAAAGCAATATGAACAGCCAACAGCAGGGGCACTAATACGATCACTTATATGCTACGTGTAAAAAAAAAAGAGTTGGCCTACTAGCCACTGACTTAATAGTTTTATAAGGCTTACCTAGCTATTGCACTTTTAAATTTGCTTACATTATATTTGAATAGTTATAAGTTATAGTAGGCTTTATAGCAGTTGCGTCTGATAAACATCAAATGGGAAACGCTCAAAAAGCGGAACGAAACTTGTTTGATCTGTGCGCGGCCAAAGCAAGCAGGGCTGATCTCGATAACGCGAACATTATTACACAGAGCTGCGCGATCCACTGAGAAGCATTTCAATTCAGCGCAGAATTCTCTATTATAAACCCACAGATGACTATGTGATTTAAGTTAGTTAAAAGACAGATGAAAAAACAGGCGAAACATTGTTCCAAGAACAAACCAGTTAGAAAACATTTCACTCCACAACTTTACTGTAGTAAAACTGTAGTAAAACAAACTTTTTTTGGCAGAAATGTGCCTGTATATATTCATATTAAAAATGCTTTTATATATAGTCATGTTATTAAAGTTATTAAGTTGTTATTAAACGTAATGTTATTAAATGTAATCAATGCAGTAATGTTTTTGTTTAGAAGTTATGGCAGTTTATTTATTTTGCATTTATATTAATACTAAATATTTGTTTTTGATAACACATACTATAGATTTATAGAGAAAAAAAAATCAATATATATTTTCATAATTTTTCAGGAATTGTTTAAAACTGCCTGAACCTGAACCAGATCTCAAGATATTTTATTATTTCGCATATTATGGTGAAAAGTAAAAAAAAAAGTTAAAGGTAAAGTTAAAAAGCACCATGTTATATGTATAATAAATATTTTTGAGTATAACAAACAAGTAGCCCTTCTAGATTATTGTATCCCTAGAGGTAGCCCACAAAAAGGTTGGAGACCCCTGGTATATAGTAACTATATGTTTTATAATTACAAGTTTGTGTAATTTGGGGTTTCTGTGGGCAGTGACATTTCATTATTTGTATTTTATTTTCAATGCAGATGTAATGGCATTGTACAAATTTTTAGTTTTTATTTGAAGGCTGAGGCTTCATTAATAAACACAACCCCAATTATCATGATTGGTTTTGAGATGTTACTTGCTTGTCTGATAGGCTACAGTGTGTGGCATAGTATCAGGACATCCTGGCTATAGTGTCTGTAGCGCACGGCTAGGGGCGAATGGCCGGATGATGGGAGATCATTTGGGAGAAAAAAATGATTTTTCATTTTTCAAATTTCTCCTATTTGGGAGAAAGTCCAGGGCTGTTTTTTAGCCCCAGTCCGTCCCTGTATTTGAGTACTGTACTTAAGTACACTTTTTGAGCATCTGTACTTTACTTGAGTATTATTTTTTCTGGAAACATTTTACTTTAACTTCACTACATTTGAAAGACGAGTATCGTACTTTTTACTCCACTACATTTCTGTCAAGGTCCTTGAGTAGAAAGTAGTTGGATTCTGACATCAATCTGATTTTCATTTTCAGCGTTGGGTTTGGTCTTCTAAATGCACATTTTGTCATTGTTTTGGAGCACACTAGCTTATAACAGTGGCTGACATATTCATACTAAAAGCCAAAAAACTTTAAATAGGGCACTATTTGAGGGAACAGCCCGAAACAGGGTGTCCGAAACTATTGTGGATGTTATTAAGAGCACTTATTCAATCTCACATTCAATCCCACTACAGGAACTGTGTTCTAGAAATAAATTTCATATTGATATGAGGGTAGGTATAGGCAGGCATAACGTTAGATTCAGAGGCACAAGGTACTGTAACTATCACAAACAACAATAATAAAATGCATTGACATTTACTTTTGATACTTAAGTACTTTTAAAAACTCTTTTCAACTTTTACTTGTAACTGAGTAATATTTGACTAGTAGTATCTGTAACTTACTTTCACTCAAGTAAGGAAATTGTGTAACTTACTTCGTCCATCTCTGGGCAGCGAATCTCCACGGTCACCAGAACCGGGTCTCCAAACCTCCTGACCAGCCGTCTGAGGGAAAGCAGCGCTCCTGGGTCTGGAGTGATCTTAGGATGGAATATTTCACAGATCACAGAGTTAGTAATATTTTAATAACGTTAATAGTAATAATCAGCAATCAATGTCTGTGGTCAATTACACATTTTTACTTCAGTTAAGTTACTCAAATTCAAAACTTTATTTCGCATGCAAGGAATCAAATACATGTGATCAAATGGGTTCTTCAAATTAATGTAGTCAGTCATTGTACAACATCATACCATAAACCATAAATGAAAAATTAAAGCACTCACCTCCTCTTTCACCCATCATTTGATCGTGAGCCATCGACATCTCCTCCAAACTGCAATAAAATCAAGAACACAAAACAAAACACAACACAACACAACAAAACACAACACAATACAAATCTCCTCAGAAATACTCCCCTGAAAAAATATCAAACAAACAAATAAAAGTAACAAGTTATTCTCAGAAATTATATGACGCTTTCACAAATGTAAAGGATATATTCTCCGATGTCCTTCTAGAATAAAAGTCTCCTCTCAGAAATCCAGAAAACAGCTTCAAAGTCTCAAGTTTCGCACAGAAAATTCTCAGCAAAAGTCTGTTAAGTCGCCTCGCCCTCGTCTCTCAAACAACAGACAGCGGTCGATCGGGAATTGTGGATACATGCAGATTGCAGAATTCATAAAACGCGTCACTATAGCAACTAAAATTTGAATCACTGCAAGATTCAAGTGTAAATATAGGCAGCATTCATAACATGCATCGTTACAGCATCTAAGATTTTAAAACACTATAAAGCACGTACAGACAGCGATCGGTTCGAGTGTAAATATATACGCAGTCAGAATTCATAACCTTCCTAGCAACTAAATTCGAATCACGCATGCACGCGCACATCGACTCTGATTTATTAAACAGTTACAAATTTAATGTTGACGTTTTCTTTTATATGATATTCATTCTTTCAGAACAGTTTTATTATTAAAACCCGTGGAAAATGCGCGCAAAAAGGCACAAGGGAGAATAAATCGGACATCATATAAATTAATTAAATTGGCCCTTTTCCGCATATATAACCACAAGGCCAATCAGCTTTCAGTATCACTAATGCGTCATCCAACCGGTTAGTAGTAGTGGTGAAGAAATCCAAATTATTGTTGAATTCTCTATTAAAATTGTTCACAATTGCTACCCAGTTAACTATAAACGTGATAAATCTGCCCCCATTAAATATCAAACTAAAACGACAGATTGCATTGTGGGTTTAACCTGATGCAGCAAAAGATTTGTTGATTACAGTGAAACTTTTTTTTTCTTTGCTTACAAAAAATAGTTATTTTTATTAAATAGTAATAGTAATAATTATTAAAGCATTGCAGTATTTCTTGACCAAAGTGCTTCTGTAATATTTAGTGTATCTATAGTGTATTCCTGGAAATGGACCCTTCAACTTTTCCATTATTATCTCACCAGTTGAACTATAATGAGCATATATATATATATATATATATATATATATATATATATATATATATATATATATATATAAAATGAACATATATAAAAACTATAATAGCATACAATGTTATAAGACTACAAATAATATTTTTACAAATCAGTTATTTCCTCCCACAAATTTCTCTCATCTTAACTATACATAATAACTTTTTGTCACCCGACTGAATTTGATCAGAAGGGATGTGTAAGCACTATTATTTGAAAAACTTCTCTGTTTTGTATTATTAAAAGCAGTGTTTGACTATACAAGGGTAAATTCTACTGTGATAATTCTACTATGGTATTTACCAATTGTTCTTATGCATTATTGCAGTAGTGGTACTTCACTTTCTCTAGACTCAACTCACTGGGCCCATTTGGAGCAATCTGTGTCTATGTGCTAATATAATATACCTTGTACATCTAGCCTCTAGTCTAGAGAGAATATGGTTGTTCATATCTAAGGGCCCAAATCTAAAAAAAAAATTGTGAGGGCACTGACCACTAGGCTATTGAAGCTTTAATCTGCAGCAATTTGATAAATATTAGAACCTCATTGTGTACGAAACATAGAGGGAACAGAATCCGACGGCAAATAGTTCAGCTGTCGAAATCCGTTCCCCCACCCCAATGATGAGAGATGTTGATGTATCGGCTTAAAATATGCTTATTCTATTCTGTGTGTGGATGGAGCTTAACTTGCATCAGTTTAAAGAATGTATTTTCTGGCCTTTTATTATGATCGAACAGTATAGTATCAAGACAGTTTGATGACCCGGGACTTGAACTCGGATCGCCCAAAGCTAAAATAAAAATTTGAGGGCACTGACCACTAGGCTATTGAAGACAGTGATTTGCTGCAAGTTGATAAATATTAGAACCTCATTGTGTACGAAACATAGGGGGAACAGAATCCGACGGCAAATAGTTCAGCTGTCGAAATCCGTTCCCCCACCCCAATGATGAGAGATGTTGATGTATCGGCTTAAAATATGCTTATTCTATTCTGTGTGTGGATGGAGCTTAAACAGCATCAATTTGATAAATATTAGAACCTCAGTTTGTCAGAAATATGGGGGGAACAGAATCCGACGGCAAAAAAACAGCTGTCGAAATCCGTTCCCCCACAGCAATGATGAGAGATGTTGATGTATCGGCTTAAAATATGCTTATTCTATTTTGTGTGTGGATGGAGCTTAACTTGCATCAGTTTAAAGAATGTATTTCCTTGCCTTTTATTTTAATTGGACAGTATAGTATCAAGAAGATTTGACGACCCGGGACTTGAACTCGGATCGCCCAAAGCTGAAATAAAATTGTGAGGGCACTGACCACTAGGCTATTGAAGATAATGATTTGCTGCAAGTTGATAAATATTAGAACCTCATTGTGTACGAAACATAGGGGGAACAGAATCCGACGGCAAAAAGTTCAGCTGACGAAATCCGTTCCCCCACCCCAATGATGAGAGATGTTGATGTATCGGCTTAAAATATGCTTATTCTATTCTGTGTGTGGATGGAGCTTAAACAGCATCAATTTGATAAATATTAGAACCTCAGTTTATCAGAAATATGGGGGGAACAGAATCCGACGGCATAAAAACAGCTGTCGAAATCCATTCCCCCACCCCAATGATGAGAGATGTTGATGTATCGGCTTAAAATATGCTTATTCTATTTCGTGTGTGGATGGAGCTTAACTTGCATCAGTTTAAAGAATGTATTTCCTTGCCTTTTATTATAATCGGACAGTATAGTATCAAGAAAGTTTGATGACCCGGGACTTGAACTCGGGTCGCCCAAAGCTGAAATAAAATTGTGAGGGCACTGACCACTAGGCTATTGAAGATAATGATTTGCTGCAAGTTGATAAATATTAGAACCTCATTGTGTACGAAACATAGGGGGAACAGAATCCAACGGCAAATAGTTCAGCTGACGAAATCCGTTCCCCCACCCCAATGATGAGAGATGTTGATGTATCGGCTTAAAATATGCTTATTCTATTCTGTGTGTGGATGGAGCTTAACTTGCATCAGTTTAAAGAATGTATTTCCTTGCCTTTTATTATAATCGGACAGTATAGTATCAAGAAAGTTTGATGACCCGGGACTTGAACTCGGGTCGCCCAAAGCTGAAATAAAATTGTGAGGGCACTGACCACTAGGCTATTGAAGATAATGATTTGCTGCAAGTTGATAAATATTAGAACCTCATTGTGTACGAAACATAGGGGGAACAGAATCCAACGGCAAATAGTTCAGCTGACGAAATCCGTTCCCCCACCCCAATGATGAGAGATGTTGATGTATCGGCTTAAAATATGCTTATTCTGTTCTGTGTGTGGATGGAGCTTAACTTGCATCAGTTTAAATAATGTATTTTCTGGCCTTTTATTATGATCGGACAGTATAGTATCAAGAAAGTTTGATGACCCGGGACTTGAACTCGGGTCAGTCAAAGCTAAAAAAAAATTTGTGAGTGCACTGACCACTATAGTCGGGGAGCCAAAGTCTCAAAAGCTCAATAAAATGGGTTGAACCTGACATGGTCTGCCATACTTTTTATTCGTGTTTTTTCTGTTAACTTTGACCTTAAGAACCAATAATTGGAGGGTCTGCTCTGCCGGAAATATCGCAAAAAAATTTTTTTGCCCATTTTAGTGTATGCACTCCTTATTTTTTATCAGAAAAATGTACAAAAATATTTTTTTCCTCAAATCCTCAGTGGGTTGGGTAGGCTGTCAATAAATGCATTCCAGATACACAGAACACATGTGCTGACAACATCCACTGAAAAAATAACTCTTAAAACACATTTCTACACGATTTTGCATCAATTTAATGCAAAAAAATAGGCATTTTCTCACTTTTTTTCCAATATTTTCATCTTTACTTTATTGGCAATAAACTTTTCACCCAAGTTTTGACATCAGTCAATATGTCATTCTTTTCACCAAACAGAATTCTCATTCCACAGAAAAAATCATAAAAATCCAACCAAAATCAATGGATCTGTGATTATTTATTATGATGCTCAGAACCTCAGTGGAATTTTAGGTTACTCTCAAAATTCCGAAAGACATACTGGATATTTAACTGGATATATAGTTTTTAATGTCCACATTATTAAGCATCATGGCCCAGGCATCTTTTTAATTTCAATATAACCCTGTTCTCCAAATGGAAATGTGTCACACAAGGAATATAATACAGCAAAATGACTTTCATTATTTTATTGCCTCAGATGACAACTATTACAACTTTAACAGAACAAAATAATTTAACATAACTTAATTAACAGGTCCCTGTGAGGTGGGATAATCCGGAGGGTGGCACACTGAAGATACTGCTCTGGGGACAGACCTTCACCCTCACCACCTGAGGAGACAGCAAACAAGACCGGCAGGCTGGGTTTTACAGCAGCACATTAAAAGATGCACCCCTCGGCGCATCTTGCCAAAGGTGTAATAGAAAGGCATCTTCAGTTGGTGGAAGGCAACGCATGTCTCCTTTGATGCTCACAAAGAGATGGGCTCGCAGTGCATCTAGAGTACCACCAAAGTCACTCTGTCAAAGAGTGACACCATATATCGCCGTGCTGCTGTTATAACCTCTTCCTGAACATCCAGGCTTACCTCAGGGTCACTGTACCTGCACAGCGGCAGAAGGTCTGTCAGGTGTTTAATAGGAGTTGTGTAGGTGGTAAAGACCAATTTTTTGTGTGAACAAAGAAAACATCATGATCATGCGTAATAAATCATAATTCATGATGATGTACTCATCTTAGTTAATGTTTTAATTAAGGTGTTGTTCATCCATGAAGTCATGAATGAAAAACGTTGAACTCATGTTAGTTCCTGATGATTCATGAGATATTAATGCATGAATGAATGCATATTTTATGCATGAATTTATACATGAATTCATGCATGAATTTATACATGAATTCATGATAATTCATGTACCCTTACCGTAAAGTGTTACCATGCTTCCTTTATTTTCCAGCAGGATTTGCACCTGCCCACACTGCCAAAAGAACCAAAACCTGATTCAATGACCATGGTATCACTGTGTAATTACTGTGTGATTTCATGTAATATTCAAATTTTTTGAAATCCTGTTTTCGTGGGTTTTATGAGCTGGAAGCCTAAATTATATACAAATAAACAACTAAATACTTGAAATCGTTTAAGTTGTGGGCCCTGAATCTATAATCTATGGAAGTTTAACCTTTTGAATGGAATTATGGAAATAAATAAACTTTTCCATGATATTCAAATTTTTTGGAAAGGGTCTGTATATCCCGAACGCCGTCAAGGAAAATGGTTAATTATTGCCGTGTTTCAGGTTGTACCAACTTCCAAAAGTTATTAAAAACCAGGACGAGGAATGCCAGAAGTTATCAGAGGAAAGGAGGTTGGCAAAGCTCAACCAAGATCTAACTCACGTGGGAAAAATCTGGACAACATCCGGATTTGGTCGGCACATTTCTTGTCAGATATTGTGAAATGTTGATTGCAGCGGCTCATAATAAATTTTCTAGTGTAATGATAATATTTTTAATAGTAAATAGTAAAAACAACTATTACAGACAAGTCCAATCTTATTTATGGTACAATACCCATCACAATCTTTGCACATCAAGAAATCAATTGGTAATATTCCCCCCAAAATAGTATATTTCTGGCGCACACAACCATCATAAATCCATCATGGTTTTCTCAGAAATGTGAAGCTGAACAATAATAATTAGAAATGTTTCTCGAGCATCAAATCATCATATCAGAATGATTTCTGAAGGATCATGTAACACTGAAAACTGGAGTAATGATGCTGAAAATTCAGCTTTGATCACAGGAATAAATTGCATTTTAAAACATATTCAAATCGAAAACCGTTCTTTTAAATTGCAAAAGTATATTACTGTTTTTACTGTATTTTTGGTCCAATAAATGCAGTATTAGTGAGCAGAAGAGACTTCTTTCAGACACATTAACCCCAACCCTTTGAACATTATAGTGTACATCAATCATCACAAAGCATTTTGAATTTCATTTCTAAATGAGATTTTTTTTATGTTGATTTATGGAAGTTTGGGTCTGGATGTAAAGATAAAAGATATTTATATGAACTTAAGCATGAAGTTAAAAAAAAAACCTTAATGGTGAATTGAGAACATGTGAGAACATTTCGAAAGCCTATTGGTGGCTTGTCTGCAAATCTTGTACCTCTGTGTGTATTGTGTAAATAAAACTGCCATAAGATGCATATTTACTGACATGTCAAAGTCTTTTTTCATTCAGAATTGTGTATTTTTAGCCTGGGTTTCCCCATGCTGCCTTGCGCGCAGTGCGATTTTATTCACGCCTCAGCGAGGGGACCAATCACAGAACGGGGAGGGAGCAGCAAGACAATGACGACGTCTATGCGACACAGAAGCAGTCTGTTTATATCTATGGATCCAACATGGCAGCAGACGTGAAGTTACCTTTCGATGCAGCCTTAGATAGTGATAGTGACCCATCGTCTTCTTCCTCGTCGAATTTCTGTCGCTCTACATACGTCATCTGGTATAATTGAAACGATTGGCTATGAGTTACGTACAGGCGCATTTGATAGCCCAATAAACGGCTCTGGGCATTCGTAAACCACTCCTCAAATACGAGAAAATGAGCATGTGGTTCCCAGACCACGTCTCAATGAGAAGAGGTCTGACGTTAGCCAGGCTAGTGTATTTTCACAATTCTTTTCAATTTGTTTCAGGTCATACACTGAACAAATCTGAAAAACGTATCCTCTGCCGAGATAATCCATCCACCTCACAGGTGTGGCATATCAAGATGCTGATTAGACAGCATGTTATTGCACAGGTGTGCCTTAGGCTGGCTATCAATATCACAATTCATTGGAGTGTGTGTGTGTGTGTGTGTGTGTGTGTATATATATGTGTGTGTGTGTGTGTGTGTGTGTGTGTGTGTGTGTGTGTGCGTGCGTGCGTGCGTGCGTGTGTGTGTGTGTGTGTGTGTGTGCGTGTGTGTGTGAAAAAATCACAGCTTCATCGGAATGTTACGAAACTTAGTGACTTTTATGGCATTAGATATTGAGGATAAAAAAATTGAGGTCATGATCCGAGCAGGCTAAGTGGTCGTAAAAAAACCAGTTCCTTTTGTGCTTTTCAGTCAAAAATGACCGACCATAGGAAATGAATGGGAAATTGACAAAAACACAAATATTCTGAGAATTTTTGTGTACAATCTACAAATCGTGCTCAACAATGAAGGGGTGACACTCTTAAACATCAAGAGTGCAAAACAGACACACCCACTCACACACACACACATACAAACACACACACACACACACACACACACACACACACACACACACACACACACACACACACACACACACACACACACACACACACACAGCAGCTCATTTGCATTTAAAGGGACACATAAAAACGGCGCGTTTTTGCTCACCCTCAAAAGTGACAACTTTAACATGCTATATAAAAATATCTGTGGGGTATTTTGAGCTAAAACGTCACATACACACTCTGGGGACATCAGATACTTATTTTACATCTTGTGAAAAGGCCATTATACCACGCCTTTAAGCTGTTTTCCTCATGGGGACCCAAAAATGGTTGTAGAAGGAAAAGGATTTCCGATACTGTCATCTTTGTAGGGACATTTCGTTAAAACTAAATATAAAAAAGTGTATAAAATATAAAAGTGAAACTCCTCCAATGCCAATCTGTGTGTGGGCACGAGTAGCCAGTTGTGTAATTCTTATTTTTATTAATGATTCTTATTCTTGCGGTACCATGACTTGAATAACTGCACTGACTTGAAAGATAATAGTTAATTATGTGATGTAATAGTGTTGTCCAGTTATGTCCTCTTCAGTGTCTGTTTAGCACCAAAAACACTCATATTTCACCAGTAGATGGCGATGAGTGAGTGAGTCAATATATCACTGACAACCAAGGATGGACAAATAAACCATCATAAATAGCGTTTAACAAATGTAAACAAAATGTAAACAGTGTGAAAGATGTGCCATTTTTCTGCCTGTGATATTGTTTTCATTTAATTTGTATCTATTTTGTCTATTATTGTTTGTCACTGTTTTATATTTGTTATTGTTGCATAATAATAAATCCATATTAATAATAAAAAATACATCCAAATTAATAACAAGTCCAAACGAAAAAGCCCATTTACAATTTTCTTTAACGTTTATTACAAATATACATGCAGCATTTCAATTCAACAGATACAAATGTTAAATAAAATATAAACACGTTAAACAAAATAAACACGTTCTGAGTTTCTGCCAGGTTGGTGTTGGACTTCTGGCTTCGGGTCAAGTCTCGAGCTCGGAGCTCTCAGCAAGCATGTTATTTCCTATCCAAAACAAAGAGTATATGAACAAGTCAACTCATGAATGTTTTTTTAGAGCTAGAACAGAATTGAATTCTGTTTGGTTTACTGATTCTGTTATTTTCCTGTTTACTACAGGGATGCTGCATTAAAACAATCTGTATAGTATCAAGCGCTATATAAATGAAGGTGATTTGACTATAACAAGAACATTCCCAGCTAGCAAAAAGTCGTCTATTAGACGTTGAATAGACGTAAATCTTCAACGTCTAATTACGGTCCACTGAAGGTTGAAAATGAAAATTGAAAACATTGAAAACAGGTCAATCTTCAACGTTTACTCGATGCCTATTGACAATTGTCAATTCTCAAGTCCCAACACATCAACATGCCAAATAACATTTTAGATTAACATATGAATGAAACAAAGCTTTAAAGAGAGAATAGCTTTATTATACTTAAAACAGCACATTTTAAATAAAATATAGTGCAATAAAACACGGATTTCACATTCCAAGAGTCAACACAAAACACAACTCAGAAAATTGACACTACAAATGTTCACACACCAGCTCTCCCGGGAGCATGTTCAAGTGTCTCAGCCATAGCAGCCCTGATTTCAACTTCTGTGGCAGTTTTACTCCACTTCATTACTGCAGCTGCAAAAGAAAATATATTAGATGGTGCATGAATAAACCACGTCTTACATCATTAAGGCTCCCACTACACACTGTATTTACATTTAATCAATTAACAATTGCATGGATTTGCATACCTTCCCAAAAGAAATACAATTGGTAAGCTAAATTAGATATATATATATAAACATGATTACCTTTTACCACAGAGTAAAAAATGGTATCCTGGAAGGCTTGTTTCGCACTGCTACCCCGCGCCCCTTCATGTTGAAAGAAGCCATTAGGCTGTTGGTGAAAAGCCTGAGAATACATGCACAAAATCATAGGGTGAGGTCCACGCCTACATTCTACAAATATTCCTTTATGCTTGCATTATTCCTAATGAATCATCTCTTTCCGCATTTTTGATTTTCTATGTGCTAAGAGGAGGGCAAACAGAGCAGGCAATGAGTAAAAATGTAACTGCATAATTACATTCTATATTCTGAGCATGTGACAGTTGTTTAATACCTGTCCATCACTTTATGGACGCAGTCTTTATCATTCCTCCCTCCCACCATTGAGAGCTGGGACACCTGTACATGACACATGAAAAGACACTCAATACATTATGAATAAACCCATGGTGTTGGTAATATACTGATTGTTGCCAGATTGAGCTTAAATGGGAACTGGTCATGTTGACTCATCCATACATGTTGAGTCCATGCAAAATATTATGGGACAGTAGTACACCTCTAATACAAAGGCATGAAAATACGCCTTCACTGTGTGTCCCTCAATTACACATTCTATAAAGCTGTGCATGTTAACAGATGCACTAGAAAAGAATATTTTTGTACAATATAGATCATTTAGACTTTTTGGAGACTTGGGGGGTCTAGTCTAATTGACATAGTTTAGTCCAATTTCTGTATAAATCTTACCCTTTGTTCCCAGAGGTTGCGGTCCTTGAGATGTGCCTCTTCTTGAGCTAAGGTTTCTAGCAACATGGCTAGCAGAATTCAGGGGCTCATAGTGCCTCCCGACTCTTTTTATCTCATCTAGAATTTCAACTAGCTTTCCAAGCACTGACTTCTGGTATTCTGTGGAAGAAAATACATTCATTTATTTTTGTCAAGTATTTTATAAATCTTACTTTATGATTATTAAAGAATGATACAAAATAATAAATATTGACCATGGACGTACTAGCTTGAGACATGGGGAATAAGCCTCTCTCGGACTGTGATGGCCTTCGAACTCCACGCTGAGGTGTGAGAGAACACCTAGATCCTGAAGAAAAATAACAATAAAAACAGCGTTGAAGCTCATTGAAATAGTTGTTAATTCTCCTACCTCACTTATTGACATTATTGCAGGAGCAGCTGTCTTTAAAAACTATGAAGAATGCAACTAATCATGGACTCACTGCCCTACCTTTTCTGCTCCCGGACTGTGATGGCCTTCGAACTCCACGCTGAGGTGTGCGAGAACCTCTAGATCCTGAAAAAAACAAACAAAAAAAGCGTTGAAGCTCACTGAAAAGTAATATTACAATAATTGAGGTTGGAGAATTGACAACTATGAAGAATGCAACTGATCATGGACATGAAGAAATTTACTAGCCAATGGCGATTCTATTGCCAAGGTGTGTGTAGAGGGTTGTAAAAAAATGTTTACTGACTTACTGGCTGACTCTGGACTAAATGCTTCTGATGATTCAGACCTTGTGGGTGAACGGTGAAGCGTTGGACGAGAACATCCAGAAACTGGATACGCGCAACTGGAAACAGGAAGGTTGAAAGACTTTGTTTTGAGCCCAGACTTAAAAATACTTTATATTCCATTTGCATTGTAAAGTAGAATAAATAAAAACATGAAATTACTGTCTGAAGATGCAGGACTCTCTGGTTGTCTAATGGCGGTGTTAGCCAGTTCTGGGGGTGCAGGTAACTGGAGCAGCATTGCATTTTGTCCTGTGGTTGTTAAAAGAAATTCCAAAACCAGAAGCATCAGCAACTTAAATGACAGAAAAACTCATATTGCCAACCATTCCCTGAAGCTTGATGACTGAATTACACCACTGGACCAGCCCAGCCATTTTACTCACCCCTATTTGAAAATTAATTTGAAAATCTCACTACAAATAATCCAGAATTGAAGACAAAAGATTATAATCCTCCTCTGCCTGTTAAACTTCCTCACACCTGAAACTGATCGAGTGAATCTCCTCAACTTCTCCAATCTGGTGTAGATGACGATCAAACCATTGATGTTCTAACATCTGCTCTAAGCTGGGGCGTTTAGTTGGATCCCGGGCTAGACACTGTCTAATCAGATCCCTGCAGTCTGTACACATTTTAATAAGGAGAGAGCTGGTTAGTCATGACCATGTGACCTGACATTTTCGCTATACGTTGAGCTATATCTAAAAATTCTGACACACTTCAACCTTTAACTTTCTGTACAAATCGTTTGCTTTATGTGTGTGTTTATCAATTTTATCATCATTATTCACTCACATTCGGATAAGTTGCTGTTCTGAAATATAACTTTGGCTTGTGTGATTTCCGTTCTATTAAGAAAAGGGAGACATGCGTTCGACAACTTGTACAGCAACACTCCTAGAGACCAGACATTTGCTGGGACGGCGTGGAATCGAGGTTCTGTAAAGACTTCAGGTGGGCAGTATTTCAGAACTCCTGTAAGAAAGACATTTGCACATCGTTGAGCTTTTTTTTTTTAAAGCATCATCAAATAATTAGTACCTTCAGGTTTCCTCACCCCTGTATATGTTGCTCTCGTAGCCTTCACTACTAAACAGCTGACCGCAGCCAAAGTCTATCAGCTTGAGGTCTATCGTGTCTTTCTTCAACAGGAAATTCTGCGCATGAATGTCATTATGGAAAACCCCACGATGGATGCAGTGTTGCACTGCCCGCACAGCCTGTATCATGACGACCCGTGAGAACCAGTCACTCCAAGGCTGACGAGTGATTGAGTCCAGCAAGCTCTCGCAGGGTTCGGGATACTCCATGACCAGAGTGAATCCTTTAGGATCTTCAAACCACTCGTACAGTTGTATGACGAAGGGGCTTATGGATTCTCGCCTCATCATCATCAGCAGCGCCACTTCTGTAACGAGAGGTTCGGGATGCCCAGGCTAGAGAGAAGAAGCAGATAGAAGGTTTGCTGGGTAAAAATCTGAAGAAAACATCATTTTGAAATGTACTATTCTATGATCTTTTTAGATGCGTTCAAAAGAGCCTTTTCAGCTCAAAGTTATTTGGTGCCTCTAGGCTTATTGATCACATTTATACCTAACGCTTCCTACGGGTGTATTAACTACAGTAATCTGCACTTAAACAACTCCACACACATTCAGGTTTTGGCCAACTTACAATATTAAGATAGCGATCGTTGTCAATCTTGCGTATCCGCTTGATGGCAACCTGCACACACAAAAACCCAGTTTCAATGACAGTAACAGTATTCAAGCACCTTGTACTAAGTATTAAACCATCTGTAAATTGTTTGAAATGTGTTTTGATGCATGCAAGAGCAAAATGTTTGTACAATTCAGTAAGATTTACCTTTTTGCCATCAAATTTGCGTATTCCCCGGAACACCCTTCCAAATCCTCCGGATCCAATCATCTTTTTCACGTTATAGAGAGACTCAAAGGACTCTGAAAAACACACAGAAAAATATGAGACAATTATTAGCTTGCTAGATCCATTGTTTTATTTAAAAAATATCAGTGCTGGTCGAGCAACAGCAAATCGGATGTTAAAATGTTAAAAACTGACTCAGTTGAAAAACTTGAAATAGCAAAATCTCTCTCTGTAGACTTTACACCGCCCAGCCTTATTTCAGTCTCACCTGTTGAGCTCTTGTTCACTGGAGAAGCCTCCACGGCACCCTGAGCAGTTCGGCCAGTTGATGTCTCTGTTGGCTCGACAGAAACTTGACCCGGCAGACACAGAAACCCTTCGAGGCTGTCGGACCTTGACAAACCCTGTTGGTTTGGGCTCTCCGATCCATCGCCACTCCACCTCCACTCGGCGCAGTACGAGCCTCGGCTGCTCAGACTCAACGGCTCGACACAGGCCTCAGAGAGGGACCAAGATGAGGATGACGCGATGCCCGGAGAAGAATCTCTGGAAGCAGTTCTCCAGGATCTGGAGCGGCCTGAGGATGGAACATTTCAGACATCAAAAACTGTTTTTTGTTTTGTTTTTTTAATAATATTAATTATCAATGTCAGTGCTGGTCACATCAAATTGTAACTTTGGTTTCACTTTATTTTGGTCCCTTTAAAGGGGACATATCATGCCAAATGCACTTTTTTAGCCCTTAAATGCATTTTGTTGTATATTTGGAGTGTTTAGAAGTACAGAAAATATGAAATTATTCTCTTCAGGTGCTTCGTTGATATCTTTATATTCTGTTTTGGTCATATTTTTCAACCTGTTCTGATTTTTCTGTTATCTATGACGTTTTTTGAACTATTACGTCACAGTATTTGCAGCGGAACTGCCAAATAAGGACATTGACTTCCGGCCCAACACAAGCTAAAGGATGCAGAAGTTACGAGAGGGTAAGTTAAAATGTTCGGTTGTTGGATGTAGTAACCCACACGCTTCATTACACCGTTTAATGTAGATGAACTGCCGCGCTTGTGACAGGGCGCATGTTTAACTGAAAGAACGAGCAGAGAGAGAGAGAGACCCGGTCGCGCGCGCGCTCCCTCTCTTCGGAGCCAGGCGAAAGTGTAAACAAGACATCACCGTCTCCAAACTAGACGCTGTCTTGCTCTCTCTCCCTCGCACATATTAATCAAAATAAATCGACACGGTGGTAAAAGGTCGGAAGACCAAAGTTTCATGTGTAAATACAGTAACACACCATTGCGATACATCCATATGAAGACGTTGTTCTACAGGTTCGTCGTCTTCATTTTCATCTCGCTCCTGCTCCGACTCTGGCTCGAACGTGTAAGGCTGGCTGGACAAGTCTTCCGTTGTTGACGTTTTGTTAATAACGTGTGAATAAAAAGTTTCTGTGCCGCAGATAATCGTATCTCTGCTATCAAACTACAAAAATGTCCGAACGGGGTGGAGTTGAACCGAGTGTGGGCGGGGTATGAAGTGTCTCAATTGTATTTAAAGAGACCGCACCAAAACGTGTTGCTCTCAGACACACATCAGAAAAGGGGTAGAAAAGGGGCCTGTGGAGCTATAATAATGAGGAATTCAGACCCAAGCATTGCAGTTCCGCTTTATATAGACTACAAATGTATGATTTATATGTAAAAAGGAACAATTTAAAAGCATGATATGTCTCCTTTAAGACATTCTATAAGTCTATAAGTAACATTACACCTACATGTCTACTAACTCTCATTAGTAGAGTATTAGTAGACTCTACTAGAGTATTAGTAGACAGTAGACTTTCCCCTATTATAATAAATAATATTATAATGGGGGAAATAATTTTAATATTCTGTAAAAACAAGCCTTATTTTGAGTGGAAAACAAGATAATACTGTTTAAAATAATGATTTACCATTACTTGGCTTGACGCCGGAGTGATCTGGAGCAGGTGATGATGGTTCCGGAATAAAAGGCTCCACAACATCCACAGCACTACTGGAACAGCAGCAGAAAACAGCCTTCAAAGCCCTCCAGATCCTGAGGAGACAACCAGGTCTCTTCGTACGTTCTGGAGCTATTTCTGAAATGAAGAAAAAACAAATGAAAACAACTATTAGACCCATCTGTAGTTGCAAAGTAACTTATAGTTGACAGAATGTTCAAAAGGGACCATCAAAATAAAGTGTTACCGTTACTTTAGTTGACAAATCAGCCATTGAAAATAGAAATAGAAACTAAGCCATTACTTCTTTATTAAAAGCCTATTCTGACCTCTGCGAGAGTGTTTAGACGAAGTGGACGGACGTCCATCATCTGGGTTCCGCTTCGCCCTCGTCCCGCGAGCCTGACCTGTGGACACAGAAACAGAAAACTCAGAAGACAGAGATGTTAAATATCCAGGACGATCCTGGCTCTGGGTCGGGTCTGGCAGCGGCAGAGGTGGACAGTAACAAAGTACATTTATTTGAGCAGGGACGGACTGACAATCTGTGCGTTCTGGAAAAGTCCAGAACGGCCGTCCAACCGAGGGCCGTCGGCACAAAAAAAAGTCTAATAAAGCAATATGAACAGCCAACAGCAGGGGCACTAATACGATCACTTATATGCTACGTGTAAAAAAAAAAGAGTCGGCCTACTAGCCACTGACTTAATAGTTTTATAAGGCTTACCTAGCTATTGCACTTTTAAATTTGCTTACATTATATTTGAATAGTTATAAGTTATAGTAGGCTTTATAGCAGTTGCGTCTGATAAACATCAAATGGGAAACGCTCAAAAAGCGGAACGAAACTTGTTTGATCTGTGCGCGGCCAAAGCAAGCAGGGCTGATCTCGATAACGCGAACATTATTACACAGAGCTGCGCGATCCACTGAGAAGCATTTCAATTCAGCGCAGAATTCTCTATTATAAACCCACAGATGACTATGTGATTTAAGTTAGTTAAAAGACAGATGAAACAGCAAAAAACAGGCGGAACAACAAACCAGTTAGAAAACATTTCACTCCACAACTTTACTGTAGTAAAACTGTAGTAAAACAAACTTTTTTTGGCAGAAATGTGCCTGTATATATTCATATTAAAAATGCTTTTATATATAGTCATGTTATTAAAGTTATTAAGTTGTTATTAAACGCAATGTTATTAAATGGAATCAATTCAGTAATGTTTTTGTTTAGAAGTTATGGCAGTTTATTTATTTTGCATTTATATTAATACTAAATATTTGTTTTTGATAACACATACTATAGATTTATAGAGAAAAAAAAATCAATATATATTTTCATAATATTTCAGGAATTGTTTAAAACTGCCTGAACCAGAACCAGATCTCAAGATATTTTATTATTTCGCATATTATGGTGAAAAGTAAAAAAAAAAGTTAAAGGTAAAGTTAAAAAGCACCATGTTATATGTATAATAAATATTTTTGAGTATAACAAACAAGTAGCCCTTCTAGATTATTGTATCCCTTGAGGTAGCCCACAAAAAGGTTGGAGACCCCTGGTATATAGTAACTATATGTTTTATAATTACAAGTTTGTGTAATTTGGGGTTTCTGTGGACAGTGACATTTCATTATTTGTATTTTATTTTCAATGCAGATGTAATGGCATTGTACAAATTTTTTGTTTTTATTTGAAGGCTGAGGCTTCATTAATAAACACAACCCCAATTATCATGATTGGTTTTGAGATGTTACTTGCTTGCCTGATAGGCTACAGTGTGTGGCATAGTATCAGGACATCCTGGCTATAGTGTCTGTAGCGCACGGCTAGGGGCGAATGGCCGGATGATGGGCCTATTTGGGAGAAAGTCCAGGGCTGTTTTTTAGCCCCAGTCTGTCCCTGTATTTGAGTACTGTACTTAAGTACACTTTTTGAGCATCTGTACTTTACTTGAGTATTATTTTTTCTGGAAACATTTTACTTTAACTTCACTGCATTTGAAAGACGAGTATCGTATTTTTTACTCCACTACATTTCTGTCAAGGTCCTTGAGTAGAAAGTAGTTGGATTCTGACATCAATCTGATTTTCATTTTCAGCGTTGGGTTTGGTCTTCTAAATGCACATTTTGTCATTGTTTTGGAGCACACTAGCTTATAACAGTGGCTGACATATTCATACTAAAAGCCAAAAAACTTTAAATAGGGCACTATTTGAGGGAACAGCCCGAAACACATTCAATCCCACTACAGGAACTGTGTTCTAGAAATAAATTTCATATTGATATGAGGGTAGGTATAGGCAGGCATAACGTTAGATTCAGAGGCACAAGGTACTGTAACTATCACAAACAACAATAATAAAACAATGTTCATTGACATTTACTTTTGATACTTAAGTACTTTTAAAAACTCTTTTCAACTTTTACTTGTAACTGAGTAATATTTGACCAGTAGTATCTGTAACTTACTTTCACTCAAGTAAGGAAATTGTGTAACTTACTTCGTCCATCTCTGGGCAGCGAATCTCCACGGTCACCAGAACCGGGTCTCCAAACCTCCTGACCAGCCGTCTGAGGGAAAGCAGCGCTCCTGGGTCTGGAGTGATCTTAGGATGGAATATTTCACAGATCACAGAGTTAGTAATATTTTAATAATAGTAATAATCAGCAATCAATGTCTGTGGTCAATTACACATTTTTACTTCAGTTAAGTTACTCAAATTCAAAACTTTATTTCGCATGCAAGGAATCAAATACATGTGATCAAATGGGTTCTTCAAATTAATGTAGTCAGTCATTGTACAACATCATACCATAAACCATAAATGAAAAATTAAAGCACTCACCTCCTCTTTCACCCATCATTTGATCGTGAGCCATCGACATCTCCTCCAAACTGCAATAAAATCAAGAACACAAAACACAACACAACACAACACAACAAAACACAACACAACACAACAAAACAAAACACAACACAATACAATATAAATCTCCTCAGAAATACTCCCCTGAAAAAATATCAAACAAACAAATAAAAGTAACAAGTTATTCTCAGAAATTATATGACGCTTTCACAAATGTAAAGGATATATTCTCCGATGTCCTTCTAGAATAAAATTCTCCTCTCAGAAATCCAGAAAACAGCTTCAAAGTCTCAAGTTTCGCACAGAAAATTCTCAGCAAAAGTCTGTTAAGTCGCCTCGCCCTCGTCTCTCAAACAACAGACAGCGGTCGATCGGGAATTGTGGATACATGCAGATTGCAGAATTCATAAAACGCGTCACTATAGCAACTAAAATTTGAATCACTGCAAGATTCAAGTGTAAATATAGGCAGCATTCATAACATGCGTCGCTACAGCATCTAAGATTTTAAAACACTATAAAGCACGTACAGACAGCGATCGGTTCGAGTGTAAATATATACGCAGTCAGAATTCATAACCTTCCTAGCAACTAAATTCGAATCACGCATGCACGCGCACATCGACTCTGATTTATTAAACAGTTACAAATTTAATGTTGACGTTTTCTTTTATATGATATTCATTCTTTCAGAACAGTTTTATTATTAAAACCCGTGGAAAATGCGCGCAAAAAGGCACAAGGGAGAATAAATCGGACATCATATAAATTAATTAAATTGGCCCTTTTCCGCATATATAACCACAAGGCCAATCAGCTTTCAGTATCACTAATGCGTCATCCAACCGGTTAGTAGTAGTGGTGAAGAAATCCAAATTATTGTTGAATTCTCTATTAAAATTGTTCACAATTGCTACCCAGTTAACTATAAACTTGATAAATTTGCCCCCATTAAATATCAAACTAAAACGACAGATTGCATTGTGGGTTTAACCTGATGCAGCAAAAGATTTGTTGATTACAGTGAAACTTTTTTTTTCTTTGCTTACAAAAAATAGTTATTTTTATTAAATAGTAATAGTAATAATTATTAAAGCATTGCAGTATTTCTTGACCAAAGTGCTTCTGTAATATTTAGTGTATCTATTGGAAATGGACCCTTCAACTTTTCCATTATTATCTCACCAGTTGAACTATAATGAGCATATATATATATATATATATATATATATATATATATATATATATATATATATATATATATATATATAAATGAACATATATAAAAAACTATAATAACATACAATGTTATAAGACTACAAATAATATTTTTACAAATCAGTTATTTCCTCCCACAAATTTCTCTCATCTTAACTATACATTATAACTTTTTGTCACCCAACTGAATTTGATCAGAAGGGATGTGTAAGCACTATTATTTGAAAAACTTCTCTGTTTTGTATTATTAAAAGCATTGTTTGACTATACAAGGGTAAATATTTGATAATTCTACTATGGCATTTACCAAATGTTCTTATGCATTAATGCAGTAGTGGTACTTCACTTTCTCTAGACTCAACTCACTGGGCCCATTTGGAGCAATCTGTGTCTATGTGCTAATATAATATACCTTGTACATCTAGTCTAGAGAGAATATGGTTGTTCATATCCATATATTTACTGAATAGACAAGTATATATATATTATACTGTACACACACAATGGGCTTACATTCAAAAATGTCTATGAGCAAGACTACAAATGACTCCATATTTCCTGATTGATATTTTCCCCAGTGTTGCTGTGGGTTTCACCAGTGTCCTCCGCACATGCAGGAATAGTTAATCAGGAACTAGAGGCTCTATTGTGTGTGTCATCTCTGTGACAGACTGGTCACCTGTTCAGGGTGATTTTCTACCTTTGGCCTGTGGTAGCCGGGATTAGCTCAGCTCCTGGATATTTCAGGCATAAAAATGTGGTGTTTTTTTAAAGGCCAAAAGATGTAAATGGACATAGTGAAAACACAAACCTTTATTTGTCCACTATAACAGAAACTGTGGTTCAAAAACAAACAAACAAACAAAAAACTGTCTTCATGTACCGGTAATGTACTTAACATTGAGTGAGAGTAATTTGAACATGATCTTCAGGCTGCCAGGTGTGTGTGGCCATGTCTTCTTACTGGGAAAAAAGTAAAAACAACAATCAATAAATGAGAAATGTACAGAGGTGAATTAAGATGCCATGTAGGTTTACTTATTCTTACCAGGATGGACAAGGCAACCAGTGCACCAACACCTCTTTACGTCCCTGTGCATTAGGTAAAAATAAAGAGCCAATTACAAAGCAAATCATCATTACATTTCAATCTTTACATATCATTACATCACTTACTACATTTTTAAAGCATTTACCGTAACTCATCAAAAACTTAACAAAGCACCACGGAAAGCCACCATCCTCATGTGTCATTACTGTGGTACAGCAACACCACCAGCACAGAGACAGAGGCAGGGGTCGCTGCAGGTCGAGGGATGTACGTAACGAAAGGTGGCGTGCTGAAAGGTGAATGCTACTACAGCAGAAACTAACCCCTAACCTTCACAGACAGCTTTCACGACCACTTAAAAAGACCTTTCTCCACAAGCAAAGCTCCAACATACCCACACTACAGCAGGTTTTGGTCCAATTCATCATTTAGGATTCTTATCATCTTAACCAAAACTGACCCATAAATGCCACTCAGACTGAAGAGCAACTTCAACAACTGCTGTTAACATATTCAGAAGCAATGGAAATATACACCTGAACTCTACATGTTATATAGTTAGATTATATGTTATATTCGCTGTAGTAATGTACAGAATATTTGATATTAAAATATGAATTTACAATTCTTCACCTTATTAATCATTGTTTGGGTATTGGTGTGTGATCTTCTAACCGTATGCTCTCAAATATGAATTCCATTCCAGATGTTTATTTTTTGCAATAAAGTACCCTACACATTAACATACAGTGAATGTGGAGTTCTTAACATTACAACAGAGCTAAATATTTTTTGGATACTGATCCATTCATAGTTTGAGCAAAAACATAAAGTAATGACTTAATTTAATAAATTATTTAAATTAATGTTCTGTACATGAAAACTTCACCGGTTCTATGGAACACACAACATTAACAGACTGAAATACAGATTAATGCCAACCTTTCTGAGAAGCATCTTGGGTACAAATTCCACTGGAAATACGTCCAGAGACGCATGGAATGGACATTCTGTACAAATGTAAAATCTGGTTAGAAATGAACTAATTACTTAACTTGGACAGAGAATGTCTAAATGTTAAAATGCAAAACAATTGTTAAACATCTAAAAATCTAAACAGCACTGAAACAAATATAAACATCAATATTATGAGAACTTTCCAAATGGATGACAATGTGTAATAGACTAGCAATGCAAAGAGCTAACTGTATTGTATAACATTTTATACCTGTGTCTTTCTCTTTGCTGCCATGTTGACAGCTGACTTGCTGTGAAGTAAAACAAAACATTTGTTTAGCCTTAGTTCAAGTTTGCATTGTTCCTTGCTCATTGTACTGGCTTTAGCCAAAGTCATTTCACTCAGCGGCCATCTTTGAAATGCCTCTTGGGCATCCAAGTGCAGCTCCTATCTCTCTGAATGGGGAAACATCCAATTCCAATTCAATAAAATGTTTTGTATTCTTATAGTAATGATGTCTAAACTGTGGCCTCTGTTCTCTCTGCTAGTGCTAGAGAGCAAGGAGATCACAGATAACGCATGATTTACGATGAGAAGTGAAGAAAATGCCACCTCTCAAATAAAGACAGTGTCTAATTGGTCAGATCTTTTCCAGGAGGTTGGACAAACATTTGAGTTTAAAATCTTAGACCCGAACAAAGCTTTGTTGGAAGAACAAAGGTAGAGAGCGAAAGGAGAAGAGACCAGACAGACTAGCAACCATGTAGACGAGCAGAAGCGAAAGAACCCAAATTAAGATCAGAAGAACATGGGTTAACAGCTTCATTCCAGCCATCTAACTACTCTCGTCTCAATTTTCTTTCTTTTCTTAGTTTTCCTTTCTTTTCCGTTGTGAGTCTCGGTTAAGTTCAGTTAAGTTTTGCGGCAAAGTTTCGGTCCACGATTCGACTGCAAAGCCAGCTTCAAACAAAGACTTTCCATCCATCCGCCAGCACACCACGTGATTGGCCGCCCCAGATATCTATCCAGGCAGACAAAAGGGAATCCCCAAAACAGAATGCAAACAAGCGAGTAGCCTCTAGACTCTTAAGCTGAACTGGTGCATTGATATAGATTTAATAACCCGCCTAAGAAACGACAGAAGGGTTAAATTAATGATTGATGATTCCTTCAGGCCATGTCTTATAAGTCGGCCATTCCCAAACTGTGGTCCGCGGACCACTAGTGGTCCGTGAGGGTACTGCAGGTGGTCCGTGGAAAGGCAAAATAAAATATAAAATAATATTTTTTTACCTTCATTTTACCAGGAAATTCCCATAAAAAAATAAAAAGTAAAAAGAATATGTAGGCCTATATTGATATAAAATTTAAATTAAATTGTAAAGTTATTGTGTGATTACTAAAATACATAGTTCCCACAGGCCAATTAATGTCACGTGACCTCCCCTGAGACGCCATCTTTGAGGGCATAAGCTGCTGTGTTTACAAGGTTTTACAAGCGTATTAATTGGAGGAGTGCTGGGAATACTCATATGATGGAGGACACAGTTTTGGATGGAAGAGCAGAGTATGGGCTAAGGAATGTTGTATGGACAATAAGATCTTCTGTCCCAGTATACCACTTACTGATACTCCACCATGGAAAGTCCCGGAACCACTAGTAGATTTGAGTTTACTAGACAAGCCCAAAGAAGAGTACATTGGAAATGAGGTTAATGCTTTTTTAAATAACACGTTTTATTCAGTATTACAAATATTTGCAGATGGTTCTAAGGAACCTATCAGTCAAAAGGTTGGATTAGGTGTATATATTCCACAATTTAAAAAACAGATTAGTTTGAGGTTGACTGATGAGATGTCTGTGTACACTGCAGAGTTAACAGCTATAATAATAGGACTACAGTGGGTCGAACAAGTCAGACCAAATAAAGTGGTAATATGTTCAGATTCTTCTTCAGCTTTAATTAGTATAGTACATGCAAGATCAGACAGAGAAGATTTATTAATGGAAGTATATTTATCACTATACAGACTGAAAGAGGCTGGAATAGTAGTGTATTTCTGTTGGGTACCAGCACATGTTGGGGTATCTGGTAATGAAGTTGCTGATAAACTAGCAAAAAAAGCACTAGACAAGAGGGAGGTGGATGTTAAAGTACCTATGGGGAAAAAGGAGGCAAAATCGATTTTAAAGAGAAAGTTAATGAATAAGTGGCAAATTAGATGGGACAGTAGTAGCACAGGGAGATGGTGTTATAGTATCACACAGACAGTAGGGAGGATAAATTGCCAGGGAAGAAATAGGAAAGAAGAAGTATTGCTGGCTAGGTTAAGACTGGGACATACAGGGTTAAATTCAACACTGGCAATTATGGGGTTACATGAAAATGGATTATGTGATGTGTGTGGTATGTCTGAAAATGTATGTCATGTATTATTTATTTGTAGTAAGTATAATATTTTCCGGGATGTATTATTCAGTCATCTGAAGAATGGAAAGGATAGAATGAAGAATGAGGATATTTTAGGAAAAGGTTTAATGGATAGACAGATATATAGAGCACTAATTACGTTTTTATATGATTCAGGTTTGGGATTTAGAATATGAAATGCTTGAAATGTTGAACCTGCCATGGGGGCTGAGTGTGGACGGAGGAGCTGAACACGCAGCGCCGGATGAAGCTCAGTGAAACCTCTATTGCAGGTATGATAAATAATGATGATGTGTGTGGGATGATAGAGTAGGGTTCAACAAGGTAATATAGTTAATGGTCCATTTGTGAAAGAAGGAAGAGGAAATAGTTTTAAACTTCAGACTTATCACCCAAGGTTAATTTGCCATCCAGCACAGCACAGTAGGTGGCGGTAATGCTCCTTTGGAGTTAATTGCCATTAAACAAGAAGAAGAAGAAGAAGAAGGTTTTACAAGCAAATTTTGAAGATTTCTTCCTATTTATTATGTTACGAAAATCATGAAGAGACAAAGTGACAGAGATTATAAAGACACTCTATTAACACAAGACAGTGAGAGGTACAATGCGAAAATTTCAGTCATAAATGGTGTTGATCCGTATGCGCTAAACTGAGCACTGATTTTGCAGCTTTGGCTCAGATACTGTATTATCCATGTGTACCATTATCTGGTATTGGCTAGGAGTTTTAACACATGTAAGCAATTCCGAGCCTGGAAATATGTGCATGAATATGAATATACACGGTATGAAAATAAATAAAACTCGCGTGCAAATTAATGTAACAGTTAATGCGGAACTACTTTATACGCGGGCATGGATTTCTATTATTTTGAAGGTAAGTTACCCCCGGGCGCCGCCATTGGCTAGCGGACCCCCACCTGCTGTTAGCATCCCATTGACTCCCATTCATTTTGGCGTCATTTTGACAGCGACTAACTTCACATCTGAGGCGTTTAAAGACTCCATTTGTCCATTATTTATTTCTAAAGAAACACGAAAATGTATAAAAGGCTTCATTACCTTGTAGCTTCCGTTATGGCCCCGTAGAAGCAATTTTTTGTAAAAATAGGCTAACGATTGCGTCATAGCCACGCGACTCTCTGTCGCACAGTAGGAAATTACCGTATGTACAGGAGGAGAAGCTCGCGGGCAATCTGGAGGACGTCGAGGCAAAAGTAATTAATCAGAACAC